>NC_085989.1:4450000-4813750 GCF_030014385.1 Trichomycterus rosablanca | reverse complement strand
GCATCTGGAGCTCCTTTACACACAATTAGTCAAACCATGTACATAATTGTATATAAACACTAATAAACACCTGTGGTATGAACTGGGACCTCAATTATGCATGCTATTTTGACCAAATGTGCACAAATTCCTACAGACACTGTTCAAAATCCAGTTTAAAGCCTTCCCAGATAAAGAGAAGTCAAGGTCAACTCCATATTAATGCTAATGGTTTTGAAATAAGCCCCCCCCCCCCCCCCCCCATTCCTCTGCCCCAGCTCAGAGGTGCACCAAAAATCTGCCAACTATGACTGTGTGTTGGTATAAGAACTGACAGCAGGAAAGATCACTTTGACCCCGACGCTGGCCGAGTGCACTGGATTAAGCTCTATGTTTAATAGAACAGAGGCAGGAGGGCAGGATTAAACCGCCCCCGCCTAACGGTTTACTGTAGTCAGCTAATGGTTTATTTCCTGCATGGCCCGGCTAGTCTCCTGCTATTCTACCAGTGGTATAAATGCTGTATTTGAACAAGCTAGTTTCTGTTTATTCCACACTGATCTGAGGGCTGACATGTTGGACCATGCTAGTGACACGGCTTTAGTTAATTAGCTTCATCAGCCACTCATCAGTCATTGAAGGCAGAGCATGGCAGACCATTTATCATGTAGTCCTATCTGGCCAAAAGTATGTGGACACCTACCAGTCGTGTAATGTTCCAGCAAGTCCATACAGTTGTGGTTTGATGACATTGTGAAATCTTGTGAAAACTCTTCACAAAAGAGTAAAGGCTGTTAACGCTGTAAAAAAGGTGCAACTTTATATGAATGTCTATGGTTTTAAAATAGAAACAGTCAAACACTGTTTTGACTTAATGGATAAAAATTCCCACAGACACACTCCAAAATCTTGTAAAAAGTCTTCTCAAAAGAGTAAAGACTGTTAATGCTGCAAAAGTGGTCCAATAGTATAAGAATGTCTGTGGTTTTAAAATAGAAACTGTTTTAACTGAATGGACCCAAATTCCCACAGAAACACTCTAAAATCTTGGTAAAAGCCTTCTCAAAGGAGTAAAGGCTGTTAACGCTGCAAAAAAGGTCCAAATTTATATGAATGTTTATGGTTTTAAATTAGAAACAGTCAAACATTATTTTGACCAAATGGACACAAATTCCCACAGACACACTCCACAATCTTCCTTCACCAGTGCCTTATTTTAGAGATTCTGTTTTGACAAAATAGGCACAAATTTCCACAGATGCACTCCAAAATACTGTTGAAAGCCTTGGAAGGAGACTAATGGCTCTTATAGTCACAAAAGGGGACAACTCTATAACAACGGATATGAAATGTGGAATCATGTTAGTGGTCAGTTGTCCAAATACTTTTGACCACATGCTGTAGCTTTGAGTGTTTTTGGCACACACGCGCAGGCAGCGTGTAGCGATGAATTTGTAACGTATCAGCTCCATTATAGCAGAACAGGGGCGCGCACACGTGTTTGTGTCCTGCATCAGAGGGCCGACCTGACTCGCATGCTAAACGGCTCTGAAGGACGAAACCGGCGTGTATCCAGGCGTGTATCCAGGCGTGTATCCAGGCGTGTATCCAGGGATCTGCGCCGCCGACTAATCAGCCTCGGGCTTGTTGATAGATCTCTCTGTCTTCAGCGCCGAATATATAAAGACACGCGAGCGTACACGTAGCGCACGCCGAGACGCTAGTGCCACATAGCAGCCACGTGTCATCTCGTTTTATATCCCGCTGTCATCCAGATTGCTCGGCTCTGGGCTAGACGGTCTAGACAGATGACGGGATGATTAAAATGAGAGACGTTCGACGCGGAACGTGGACCGTGCGGTGTAAATCGGCTAACGATTCGCTACATGCTATTAAACACATCAGTGAGCAGTTTATTAGGTACACCCATCTGCTGCATATGTTTATTGGTCATTTTATAAGTTACACTTAACATACAGAAGAACTTTGAGGGTATACAATTACTGACTGTAGCAATTTGTCACCCCCGAACCCAATTTATTAATGAAAAGTACAGGAAAGATGGGACCAAAGACACCAGATAAAAAAACAAATATATATACATTTTTATTTATTAATTTATTTATTTTTATATATATATATATATATATATATATACAGTGTATCACAAAAGTGAGTACACCCCTCACATTTCTGCAAATACTTTATTATATCTTTTCATGGGACAACACTATAGAACTAAAACTTGGATATAAGTTAGAGTAGTCAGTGTACAACTTGTATAGCAGTGTAGATTTACTGTCTTCTAAAAATAACTCAACACACAGCCATTAATGTCTAAATGGCTGGCAACATAAGTGAGTACACCCCACAGTGAACATGTCCAAATTGTGCCCAAAGTGTCAATATTTTGTGTGACCACCATTATTATCCAGCACTGCCTTAACCCTCCTGGGCATGGAATTCACCAGAGCTGCACAGGTTGCTACTGGAATCCTCTTCCACTCCTCCATGATGACATCACGGAGTTGGTGGATGTTAGACACCTTGAACTGCTCCACCTTCCACTTGAGGATGCGCCACAGGTGCTCAATTGGGTTTAGTCCATCACCTTTACCTTCAGCTTCCTCAGCAAGGCAGTTGTCATCTTGGAGGTTGTGTTTGGGGTCGTTATCCTGTTGGAAAACTGCCATGAGGCCCAGTTTTCGAAGGGAGGGGATCATGCTCTGTTTCAGAATGTCACAGTACATGTTGGAATTCATGTTTCCCTCAATGAACTGCAGCTCCCCAGTGCCAGCAACACTCATGCAGCCCAAGACCATGATGCTACCACCACCATGCTTGACTGTAGGCAAGATACAGTTGTCTTGGTACTTCTCACCAGGGCGCCGCCACACATGCTGGACACCATCTGAGCCAAACAAGTTTATCTTAGTCTCGTCAGACCACAGGGCATTCCAGTAATCCATGTTCTTGGACTGCTTGTCTTCAGCAAACTGTTTGCGGGCTTTCTTGTGCGTCAGCTTCCTTCTGGGATGATGACCATGCAGACCGAGTTGATGCAGTGTGCGGCGTATGGTCTGAGCACTGACAGGCTGACCTCCCACGTCTTCAACCTCTGCAGCAATGCTGGCAGCACTCATGTGTCTATTTTTTAAAGCCAACCTCTGGATATGACGCCGAACACGTGGACTCAACTTCTTTGGTCGACCCTGGCGAAGCCTGTTCCGAGTGGAACCTGTCCTGGAAAACCGCTGTATGACCTTGGCCACCATGCTGTAGCTTAGTTTCAGGGTGTTAGCAATCTTCTTATAGCCCAGGCCATCTTTGTGGAGAGCAACAATTCTATTTCTCACATCCTCAGAGAGTTCTTTGCCATGAGGTGCCATGTTGAATATCAAGTGGCCAGTATGAGAGAATTGTACCCAAAACACCAAATTTAACAGCCCTGCTCCCCATTTACACCTGGGACCTTGACACATGACACCAGGGAGGGACAACGACACATTTGGGCACAATTTGGACATGTTCACTGTGGGGTGTACTCACTTATGTTGCCAGCTATTTAGACATTAATGGCTGTGTGTTGAGTTATTTTCAGAAGACAGTAAATCTACACTGCTATACAAGCTGTACACTGACTACTCTAAGTTATATCCAAGTTTCATGTCTATAGTGTTGTCCCATGAAAAGATATAATGAAATATTTGCAGAAATGTGAGGGGTGTACTCACTTCACATTTCTGCAAATATTTCATTATATCTTTTTATGGGACAACACTATAGACATGAAACTTGGATATAACTTAGAGTAGTCAGTGTACAACTTGTATAGCAGTGTAGATTTACTGTCTTCTGAAAATAACTCAACACACAGCCATTAATGTCTAAATAGCTGGCAACATAAGTGAGTACACCCCACAGTGAACATGTCCAAATTGTGCCCAAATGTGTCGTTGTCCCTCCCTGGTGTCATGTGTCAAGGTCCCAGGTGTAAATGGGGAGCAGGGCTGTTAAATTTGGTGTTTTTGGTACAATTCTCTCATACTGGCCACTGGATATTCAACATGGCACCTCATGGCAAAGAACTCTCTGAGGATGTGAGAAATAGAATTGTTGCTCTCCACAAAGATGGCCTGGGCTATAAGAAGATTGCTAACACCCTGAAACTGAGCTACAGCATGGTGGCCAAGGTCATACAGCGGTTTTCCAGGACAGGTTCCACTCGGAACAGGCTTCGCCAGGGTCGACCAAAGAAGTTGAGTCCACGTGTTCGGCGTCATATCCAGAGGTTGGCTTTAAAAAATAGACACATGAGTGCTGCCAGCATTGCTGCAGAGGTTGAAGACGTGGGAGGTCAGCCTGTCAGTGCTCAGACCATACGCCGCACACTGCATCAACTCGGTCTGCATGGTCGTCATCCCAGAAGGAAGCTGACTCACAAGAAAGCCCGCAAACAGTTTGCTGAAGACAAGCAGTCCAAGAACATGGATTACTGGAATGCCCTGTGGTCTGACGAGACCAAGATAAACTTGTTTGGCTCAGATGGTGTCCAGCATGTGTGGCGGCACCCTGGTGAGAAGTACCAAGACAACTGTATCTTGCCTACAGTCAAGCATGGTGGTGGTAGCATTATGGTCTTGGGCTGCATGAGTGTTGCTGGCACTGGAGAGCTGCAGTTCATTGAGGGAAACATGAATTCCAACATGTACTGTGACATTCTGAAACAGAGCATGATCCCCTCCCTTCGAAAACTGGGCCTCATGGCAGTTTTCCAACAGGATAACGACCCCAAACACAACCTCCAAGATGACAACTGCCTTGCTGAGGAAGCTGAAGGTAAAGGTGATGGACTAAACCCAATTGAGCACCTGTGGCGCATCCTCAAGTGGAAGGTGGAGGAGTTCAAGGTGTCTAACATCCACCAGCTCCGTGATGTCATCATGGAGGAGTGGAAGAGGATTCCAGTAGCAACCTGTGCAGCTCTGGTGAATTCCATGCCCAGGAGGGTTAAGGCAGTGCTGGATAATAATGGTGGTCACACAAAATATTGACACTTTGGGCACAATTTGGACATGTTCACTGTGGGGTGTACTCACTTATGTTGCCAGCTATTTAGACATTAATGGCTGTGTTTTGAGTTATTTTCAGAAGACAGTAAATCTACACTGCTATACAAGTTGTACACTGACTACTCTAAGTTATATCCAAGTTTTATTTCTATAGTGTTGTCCCATGAAAAGATATAATAAAATATTTGCAGAAATGTGAGGGGTGTACTCACTTTTGTGATACACTGTATATAAAATTAAATAAATATTTTTTTCATTTTATTTAATGTTATATATATATATATATATATATACAGTATATATATATATAAAATTTGATGTAATTTTTTTTATTTAATGTAATATGTCTATTACTAAGTCACTGAGCTCAGGGTGCTCGGGTGGCACAGAGGGCGATCTTGAGCTTTCAAGTTGGAATCTCTGTGTGCTGTTGGCCGGCTGGGCGTATACACAGACATGATTGGCTGTGTCTAAGGGTGGTAGGGCTAAAAGCGTTCCTCATTACCGCTGCAATTGTGACCTTTACTGGCTGGTCGAAGGCGCCTTCACAGAGACGGGGAATAACGGGAAGCAGTGTGTGACACTGCTGTGTGTGTGTTAGGTTACAGCCCCATTGGTCAGGTTAAGGGTCTGCAGGGGTGAGGAGTGAAATACACTATGTGGACGAAAGCATTGGGACACCGCTTCTAATTTTTGCGTGCACAACGATTGCAACAGGTGTAGTAAATTAGTTATTAAAAAAAGCATTGCATTAACAGTTTAGAGAAGGCCCTTTAAAGACATGAAGAAAAGCTGAGTTTAAAGTAACTCAAGTGTCCTGCACAGAACCCTGACCTCAGCCCAACTGAACAGCTCTGGAACAAAAACTGGAACATCCATTTAGGTTTTCTTGACCAACATCAGTGCCCAGCCGTACAAATGCTCATTTACATGAATAAATAGGCACAAATTCCCACAGACATACTTCAAAGTCTTGTGAGTAGCCTTCTCAGAAGAGTGATCTTTATAGTTATGGTTATAGTTGTTTTTGTTGTTGAAATGAGATGTCCAACAAGCTCATGGCCAGGTGTCCAAATACTTTTGACAAAAAAAAAGGAAAAATAATAAATGGATTAAATGGTCACTTCTGTAATACCTACTTACTGCCAGTGTTTGTCTATACAGACTCTATGGCTGTGTGCTGGAGCGATACAAACATTAGCAAATGGTTTGTCCCTAATGATCATCAGGGCACGATGAGTTCTCATTTATGGTCATGAGCTTGATTACGCATGTCACAGTCAAGGATCTATTCAACGTTGGGCTGATGGTAGTACCTCGTAGTTCACATGTTAAATGCAGCAGATACGATCAGCGTAAAGACCTGGGGGACTTTAATAAAGCCAAATCATTACGGCCAGATGACTGAGTTGGCGTATTTCTAAACAATCCAAGGTGGAACAATCTACGAACCGCAGGCAGGTTGTTGGGCGGTAAAGGCTCATTGATGTCAGAGGACGTGAAGGTTATGGTGTCAGGTATGGCCCACAAAACGGCCACTGTGGCTCAAATTGCAGATCATTTCAATACTGGTGATGAGATCAGACTTTAATCATCAAACCATTGTACACAGTCAAGGGTCTGTCTGAAAACCTACTGATCTCTCTACTAGACACATTTTATGGATCCTACACTCCCCAGAAGAAGGCATGTCTAAATTCTTAGATACCTTAAATGCTGCCTACTAAGGTGCCTTAATTGTAAGTGATAATCTGACTGAATATTGAGGGAGTGTTTGATGCTTCTTCAGCAGTGACGGCAATCCCAGCATTCTCACAAAAACAAAATACAAATATGATGGACGCATGTGGAGCAACCAACAGAGTTCTTTTTAAATGTAAATAGATTCTCATTGGTTGATTTTATTTGTATAAAGCCGTATATTTAACCGTTTTCGGTACACGGAGGGTGATGTTAGCTGGTATGATACGCCAATGAGTTGTGCCACCTCAGCCCGTTGGTTTGAATGTCCTGAGGCTAACTGTGTTAGCTAAGTAAGTGAAAACTGTGGTGACGTCATTGCCGTAATCTCTGTCTAAGTAGTGCGTCTAAATTATCTGCTTTATGAGTTTGATGTCTTATTAGAATCCTCTGTACTTAGGCAGCTGCCCAGGTAGGCAGTAGGCAGCAAGGCAGCTTTCTAGGTTTTTGAACAGACCATAAGCCTCCATGTTAACTCTAGGACCTGCTGGTAATGTCCTGGTACCAGATCCCACTGGACACCCTTAAGTCTTGTGAAGTTCATGTCTGGGCAAGTCAAAATTCCTAATGTTTTGGCCCTTCAGTGTCTGTGCCTGTGATTGGCCAGGACAAACTGATTGTCCCCAGCCAGACATCCTGACCCATTTAGCTTTTAGATGCCTGGATAGAGACACCAAATGGATCATTGAGGTTCAAACAATGTGTATTTCATAAATGGTACCAGATACCACTAGACACCCTTCAGACGTCTTGTAAAGTCCTTGTCTGGGCGAGTCAAAGTTTATTTTACAGCATATTATGTGTGTTTTGATCCATCATTGTCTCTACCAGTGATTGGCCAGGACAAACTGATTGTCCACATCCAGGCATCCTGACCTATTTAGCTCTTAGAAGTCTGGCTAGAGACACTAAATGTATCATTGAGGTTCTAACAATGTGGATTTTTTTTTAAATGGCCAAGCGAACAGAACTTATAACGTACAGAGGTCGTACAGACGTTTAAGGACCGGCTTGTAATGTCCTGGCCCCAGATACCACTGGACACCTTATATCTTCTAAATATCTTGTGAAGTTCATGTCTGGGTAAAGTGGATTTGAAAGCAAATAAGGCAGGTTGTCCTAATATTTTGGCCCATCAGTGATTAGCCAGGATGAACTGATTGTCCCCATACAGACATCCTGACCCATTTAGCTCTTAAAAGTCTGGTTAGAGACACCACATGTATCGTTGAGGTTCAAACAATGTGTATTTTCTTTTTAAAAAGCCAAGCGATGCACAGAACTTACAACGTACAGAAGTCATACAGAAGTTAAAGGACGTTCAGAAGTTAAAGGACCTGCTGGTAATGTCCTGGTTCCTAGATATCACTAGACACCCTTCAGGTGTCCTGTGAAGTCCTTGTCTGGGCGAGTCAAAGTTTATTTTACAGCATATTAGGTGTTTTGGTCTATCACTGTCTGTGCCTGTGATTGGCCAGGACAAACTGATTGTCCCCATCCAGACATTCTGATCCATTTACCTCTTAAAAGTCTGGCTAGAGACACCAAATGGATCACTAAGGTTCAAACAATGTGGATTTTTTTTAAACGGCCAATTAGAAAACTGAGATTTTTTGGGAGCCATCAGTTGTGCATTTTGGGTTAAGGGAAACAGGTCTGGGCCTGTAGGAACATTATGATGGATCATCAGACTCTTAGAATAGGCTTCAGGCTTTTATCAGAGTCCCAACATCCCAACGTCTCTAACAGTCATCTCCACTACTCTCCTAATCTCAGAGATACTTCAGCAATAACAAGCGTCCTGGGAAGCTAAAGGACAGTCGAACCATATGCTACAAAAGCTTTATTTCTCTTGATGTTGCTCTGAGATGATCTAAACAGAAGGTGGAACGTCTCCAAGGTCTCAGACCTACTTAAAAGCGTACACAGACTTCATTTGATTAATGTGGACTTTTAAGTTCAGACTTTTACTCTCGGTTTTCTTTCCTCTGCGTCTCCGCTGCTTTGTGCCTCGTCGTGTTCGGCTTGATATTTTCTTCTGTTTTCTTTCAGTTTTTCTCTTTGTCATAATGAGTTATGGGGGAAAGGGTGATAAACGGACTCTCGGCAGTGCACACTGCGGGAGAAGTAGGTTAAACTTGGTGGGCTGAAAATAGATGAGGCCGCCACTCATTAGGAGCTTTATAGTGCTCAGGGGCTGCTGGGATAGATGGCTGTGTGATGTGTTTTGTAATTTGTGGCATCTGATTTTCAGTAGGAGGCCAGAAGAAATGTGACAGACGAGGATCAGACTTGCGTGCTATATTAGGGCGCTTGTAAGGATATGGGTGGAAACGTTCAAGGTTAAAGGACCATAAAAGAATTGATATTCTAGGACTTTTATATTGACAAAGCTTTCAAATATTCACCCACATACCAACAATTTATGAATACGTGCTACAACCTGGTGATTTTTCTGGGTAAAGAACCCGGTCCTGCCACAGATGTTTTATGGGATTAGAATCAAGCCTTTTTAACCACAACAGTATTATATCCACCGATCAGCAATAACATTAAAACCACCTCCTTGTTTCTACACTCACTGTCCATTTTATCAGCTCCACTTACCATATAGAATCACTTTGTAGTTGTACAATTACTGACTGTAGTCCATCTGTTTCTCTGCATGCTTTGTTAGCCCCCTTTCATGTCGTTCTTCAATGGCCAGGACCCCCACAGAGCAGGTATTATTTAGGTGGTGGATCATTCTCAGCACTGCAGTGACAATGACATGGTGGTGGTGTGTTAGTGTGTGTTGTGCTGGTATGAGTGGATCAGACACAGCAGTGCTGAGGAAGTTTTTAAACACCTCACTGTCACTGCTGGACTGAGAATAGTCCACCAACCAAAAATATCCAGCCAACAGCACTCTGTGGGCAGCGTCCTGTGACCACTGATGAAGATCTCAAAGATGAGCAACTCAAACAGCAGCAATAGATGAGCGATCGTCTCTGACTTTACATCTACAAGGTGGACCAACTAGGTAGGAGTGTCTAATAGAGTGGACAGTGAGTGGACACGGTATTTAAAAACTCCAGCAGCGCTGCTGTGTCTGATCCACTCATACCAGCACAACACACACTAACACACCACCACCATGTCAGTGTCACTGCAGTGCTGAGAATGATCCACTACCTAAATAATATCTACTCTGTGGTGGTCCTGTGGGGGTCCTGACCATTGAAGAACAGGGTGAAAGCAGGCTAAAAAAGTATGTAGAGAAACAGATACACTACACTACAGTCAGTAATTGTAGAACTACAAAGTGCTTCCATATGGTAAGTGGAGCTGATAAAATGGACAGTGAGTGTAGAAACAAGGAGGTGGTTTTAATGTTATGGCTGATTTATTTGTATATGTATATATATACGTATACTGTATATACTGTATATATACAGTATATATATATATATACTTTTTTTTTTTCATTAATCTGTACTCTACACATGCGTGCCATTTTGGTGGATTAAAAAAATCCTTGTATGTAAATATAGATACTGATGTGACACAACCTGCTGCACTCCAAACTTACATTTATACGACTAGGTAGTTTTCTATAAGAAGCTGAAAATGGATTGCTGTCTCTTCACTCCTACCTGAATTTATTTATATCTTGTTTAACTGCATTTCTTTTAAAAATCATTTGACGTTCTACAGTCCGCTCTCTATTTTCCCTTCGACCATGCCGGAATTTTCTCCATCGCGTTTCTTCCTTCAGTCATTTTGATCATCCAGTCTGAGAGGTGCTCAATGAGCTTGTGGTGAATTGAAAATCAGGCATAGATAAAAGAGAGGACCCTCGAGTCCTCTCATCTTCTCCCTCACGCTTTGATTGAAGTTTGAGTTTGTTGTGTTCCTTCTTTCCTCCGTTCCGTCCTCGTTGCTCTGAGTCCACTCTGCCGCTGGAATTTCAGTAACGTCGGGTACTTTGGAGAAGCCAGCGGTAAGCTTGTGAAGCTAGCGCGAGCTAGCTATCATCGAGCTGGTTATTAGCATGCTGCGGGCATCGGGATAAGCTAAAGATGAAAGGTTGAGCTTGGCAAAGCCTTTCCTTTTTCTGCCACCTGCGATGGCAGCGCCTGCCAACTCTACCAGCCGTACTGCGGCCATGAAACTTTTATAAAAACGCCGGCTTTGAACCTCCACACCTCTCCCTAATGCTCTCCTTGCTGCTTTATAGTAGGCTTGCCTTTCATTCTGTCTTTCCCACACACACACACACACACACACACACACACACACACTACACACCACTGCCTATGTGCTAATGTTAAGCCTGGCACATCAAAGCCATTTTTTAAAATGGGTACTTCATTGTATCTGAATGCTACTACAGCCCGCGCCAGCACTGAATTAACACCAGCTGTGTTGGTTAGTCTGGCATGACATACAATATTTGGTGTGTGTGACTTTGTGAGGTCTATTAGTATGTTAGCCCCTGTCCTCAGAACATCCTAACATTGTCTAAAGAGTATTAGAACAAAAAATAAACACAGACTTCTACTTATTAAGCTTTTCTTGTTTTATTGTCAGTTCATTCACTGTCTGTTTTACCACTGCTTTATCCTGGTCAGGGTCGCAGTGGATAGGTCACAGGACACACCACATTCATTCTTACAGCGAAGGAAATTTCTAGCAGCTCTAATTAACCTGCATGTCTTAGGACTTGTGAGAGGAAACCGGAGCACCCGGAGGAAACCCACAAAGACACAAGGAGAACATGCAAACTCAAGAATCAAGAGAATCAGAATCTAGCTCAGGCCTTCCCTGCTGTGAGGGGACAGTGCCACCCACTGCACAATCGTGCCACATTCCTGTTATTCAGTTATGTATGTTTAATTTATTTAAATATTAATAGCATGTTTTCTGTGATTCTTTGTTAATTATAGGAAATGGGACCCTCCAGTATGCCGTCAGTGCCCCTCATGGTGGGCTGTGGGGTGTCCTGCACTGCTCTGCTCATTATTCTGTTCATCTATGCTGCCTTTTGGAGGTAAGTCCTGTAAAAAAAAAAGTTTCTTATGCACTCAAGAAATCTGTATGAACACAAGTTCTCACAGACACACTCAAAAGTCCTGTGAAATAAAACCTTCACGGAAGAACTGGAACAGCTATGTGCAATTTTTTAATTATTATTATAATTTTTATTTATTACTATTTTTATTTATTTATTGTTTATTTTCATTATTTATTTATTTATTTATTTATTTAATGTTCAAAGCTCATGGTCAGGTGTCCACTTATTTTTGGCTACTTGGTGTATCTTTTGATTTGGAGTAATTATTGAGCAACCTGAAGTTGGACTTTACTAATGCTGGTAAAAACAAACAAACAAATGAATAAATAAATACAGTATATAAAAGTGCACCCTTTCTGATTCACACTGATCTTTTCTTTTAACGATAATCGCTCTCACTGTGTTTTACTAGAGTCCTAGAGACTCATGTCTCATGTCTGAAAACAAGTTTTCACTTTGTCATTATGGGGTATTTCATGTAGATTTTTTAAAAGAAAACTATACTCAAATCGGTTTTCAAATATGTCTGTAACGTAACAAAATGTGGAAAAAGTGAAGGGGTGTGAATACTTTCTGATGGCACTGTACCTTATTTACTAAGCTACGGTTTGCCCTTGATGAGCTTTCTGGACATAATATTATTTAGTTAGTTAAATTAGTGCATTATTTTGGTGGTGGTACCTCAGGGGTACGAACCTACTAGAATAATAACCCACCAATGCCAGTGTCACCCAGATTGCCACTGCAAGGCCCTTAACTGTCAGTTGCATAGATTATATTTGGTCACAGTTGTAAGTTGCCAAAAATGTAATATGACGTTGGTCCTACGTTCTCTTCACTAATGACCTGGGTTTGTGTACATGGTCAGACTAAGGCAGAGGGGCCTTAACTAACATAAAAATCATATCATTTAATTTATAGAATTAATTTTATGTACCTGTTAGTGAAGTGTGTGGCTGAAACTTCTAAACTTAATAATTGGGAGGGATGTTCACATAAATAATATCATTTTTGCTTTCTGGAAACCTCATTTTGAGACGCGTCCGCCTTCCCATTAAGGATTATTTAGACGGACGGACGGACACACACACCGGGTTAAATCAGCTAATTTTTGGTTTAGTAAAGAGACGAGGGACAGGCAGGATTACACACTAAATGTTAGTTTGCCTCAGATACAGCAGCCGGTGTGAGGCAGATGGCCTGGAGCAAACACCACCATTATGTTCTGGACACCGACAGCACTCAGTCGAGTATTTGTTTATCGCGACCGAGTGTGAATCTGAGTTCTTCACAGTAGGATGACTTTTCTAAATGGGTTTTCGGGAGCATCTATTGAAAACCAGGAGCTGATTAATAAACACATGAGAGAATGACCAGGACTTTTATATAAATGTGGTGTATTCAGGTTTCACATGATTGGATGGATGGAATTATTGCAAAGCCGTTGCTAACAGGTGTGTGAAATTAAATAAAGAGGTCTATGAGTTTCAAAAGTATTGTGACACCCCTTCTAATTTTTCCATTTATGGATTTCAGCCACAGCAATTGCTAACAGGTGTAATAAATCAATTATATAAAGAAAACTATGCTTCCAACATTGTAGCAACAGTTTAAGGAAGGCCCTTTCCTGTTCCAGCATGACTGTACCCCTGTGCACAAAGCAAGCTCTATAATTCTTTATACTGTATAACATGAAGAAAAGCTCAGTTTAAAGAAACCCTGACCTCAGCCTCACTGACCAGCTCTG
The DNA here is from genome assembly GCF_030014385.1 of Trichomycterus rosablanca. NCBI lineage: Eukaryota > Metazoa > Chordata > Actinopteri > Siluriformes > Trichomycteridae > Trichomycterus > Trichomycterus rosablanca. The sequence goes on along the minus strand of NC_085989.1, from coordinate 4,800,156 downwards.
GAATGAACTGAAACATTGATAGAGGCTTTCTTGACCAACATCAGTGCTCAGATATGCAAATGCTCTTTTTACTAAATGGGCACAAATTCCCACAGACATACTTCAAAGTCTTGTAAGAAGCCTTCTCATGTATCTTTTTATAACTGAAAAGATGACATAGAGGTCACGCTGATTTAATACCATTCGTTTTTTAAATGGGACGTCCAGCCAAGTTATGGTCAGGTGTCCAAATACTTTTGGCCATATAGTGTATGTGTATGTAAGAACTACTCAGATCCATGACGTCAATGTCATTAAACGTCATTGAAGACAGGCCTTTCCGTCCAAGATCAGTGCCCAGATATACAAATTCTCTTTTTACTGAATGGGCACAAATTCCCACAGACATACTTCAAAGTCTTGTGAGAAGCCTTTTTAGAATAATAGAGTGGCAGATGTATCTTTTTGCAGCTGAAACAATCACACAGAGGTCACTATTTTAATACCATTCATTTTTTAAATAGGACGTCCAGCCAGCTTATGGTCAGGTGTCCAAATACTTTTGAACAAATTGTGTATGTGTATGTAAGAACTGCTCAGAGCCCTGACCTCAACTTCACTGAATGTCTTTGAAATAAACTGGGATTTTGACTGCAAGACAGGCCTTTCTGTTCAACATCAGTGCCAAACATCACAAATTCTCTTTTGACTGGGCACAAAATCCCATATTCTCTCTTGGTTCCTCAGGTACATCCGCTCGGAGAGGTCCATCATCCTGGTGAACTTCTGCCTGTCCATACTGGCCTCCAACGTTCTCATACTGGTGGGACAGTCTCAGACACTCAGCAAGGTGAGCATGAATGATTGTATCGTTTCATTTTTGATGCTATTGTTATTGACCACCTCATCCTGGTCATGATCGCAAGGCATTACTCACATTTAGAGGAATCGGGGGTTCTTATTTTTGGAGGTTGAGGAAGTTAAACTGGCACTATACCAACAGCTTCTGTCCATTTAGTTTTCTTGGTAGAGTACAGAAGTGGTTTTGTCTATGCAGTTGAATTGATGTTGGTGCTGTTGTCACTTTTGTGATCATCTGCTTTTGACATTGTCCTATATTGCTGCTGCCTGTATATCTAAGGCTGTACCTAATTCATGGCCATAAAAATCGCGACACGGACTGTAAAATAACCCGTTTCCTGTATAATATGAAATTTGCTGTGAAATTCAAAATGTAAAATTTGTGTTAATAATAGGTCTTTAATAAATTTTAATCATGTAGCGTATGAAATATGAGGCGAAATATGCAATATGAGGTGATCCGAGCAATCATACGGCAATTAAGTTAGTGTTACAGACTTTTCTGTAGTGTAGTATTCTGACAATGTTTGATGTATGTGTTTACATATTGAGAGCATTTTGTCCCGTTGTTGATTCCATAATCGATGGAAGACTAATTATCTACACACGTGATCATCTCTCTATAGTCTGTGCTGTACCAAGAACAAAGTTTTATTTTCCCGATAGTGTCTATGTACAGTTTATTTCTTTCTTTATAAAAAACTTTAGAAAATGATTATTATTATTGTTATTATTATTATTATTATTATTATTATTATTATTATTATTAATTATTATTATTATTATTATTATTAATTATTATTGTTTATTATTATTATTATTATTATTATTTTATTATTATTGCTATTATTATTATTATTATTATTATTATTAACAATATTATTATTATTATTATTATTATTATTTAATTTCTTTCTTTATTTTTTGGAAGGATCTGCTGGTAATATACTGGTAACTGATCCCAAAGAACTCCTATATGTTTTATGTGAAGTCCACATCTTGGTGGGTTGTTTGGACAACATATTAGCTGGGTGGTCTTTATGTTTTGGCTCATCTGCGTATATTTTTATATACATAGATAAATATGTCTGCATAGATAAAAACGCCTGCACTGACATGATTGGCTAATGTCTAAAGGAGGATGGTAGCACAGCCGAAACTCAAACCCTGTGCTAGCGTACTGACCCTTGCTATGACCCAGTGTCAGGATTTAAAAAGCAATTAACACAGACATGCCCAACCTCGGCCTGACTCTGAGAGTCCGAACACACCAGAGGCAGCAGTGCCAATCACTGCCAGCCTGGCCGTATTAACACTCTCTCAGACCTGTCAGTGCTGCGTTCTGTAAGAAACTGAGCTGGATTCTGGTACAAACACCAAGCTAAGGAACTGGGGGTTTAAATTGGGAGGTGCAGCAGAGGGCTCTGAGAGTCAACGTCGTGCCAGTCATTGTAAAGCAACATGAGTGAGCGGAGAGAAAACTCCTGCCACTCAAGTCAAGGCTGGTACTGAAAGAAACTTATTGTTTTTTTTTATTGAGTGTTGTTTTGTCATTCTGAGATAATATTTGACATGAAAGCTAATGCGCTAGTGTACAGAGTTTAAAAATAATCCTCAGTTAGATGGGCTATACTGCTTCATGAGATCAGAAAGGTCATTGGCAGGACTTAACAGCTTCCACAAAATAAATTAAATATCAATATTGTAAAAATGTGACTAGGTTATCCTGGTTACTAAACTACGCTATAAAGCCAAAAGTATTTGGACACCTGACCATGAGCTTGTTGGACATCCTATTTCAAAACCATATCATATTAAAACAGAGTGACCTCAATATGAACTTTTCAGCTGTAACAACAACCACTCTTTTTATAAGGCTTCTTACAAGACTTTGAAGCATGTCTGTGGGAATTTGTGCCCAATCAGTTGAAAGAGCATTTGTATGGCTGGGGACTAATGTTGGTCAATAAAGCCTCAGTTGATGTTTCAGTTCAATCCAAAGCTGTTTAGTAAGGCTGAGTGTACCTGAAGTAAAAGTTTACCTACATATACTGTACATCAACCAGGCATAACATTATGACCACTGACAGGTGAAGTGAATAACACTGATTATCTCTTCATCATGGCACCTGTTAGTGGGTGGGATATATTAGGCAGCAAGTGAACATTTTATCCTCAGAGTTGACGTTACAAGCAGGAGAAATGGGCGAGCGTGAGGATTTGAGCGAGTTTGATTTGAGCGACTGGGTCAGAGCATCTCCAAAACTGCAGTCTTTGTGGGGTGTTTCCGGTCTGCAGTGGTCAATATCTATCAAGAAAGGAATAGTGGTAAACCGGCGACAGGGTCATGGGCGACCAAGGCTCATTGGTGCACATGAGGAGCATTGATCCAACAGACGAGCTACTGTAGCTCAAACTGCTGAAGAAATGAATGCTGGTTCTGATAGAAAGGTGTCAGACTCCATGCCTCGATGGATCAGGGTTGTTTTGGCAGCAAAAGGGGGACCAACACAATAATAGGAAGGTGGTCATAATGTTATGCCTGATCGGTATACTTTTATGTTTTGTATAATCTTGAATGAGAATGTCTCTCACGTGTCTCGTCTGTCTCTCTCGTCTTTCAGGGGCTGTGCACTGTGACCGCCGCCTTCCTGCATTTCTTCTTTCTGGCCTCGTTCTGCTGGGTTCTGACCGAAGCATGGCAGTCCTACCTCGCCGTGGTCGGCAAGATCAGGACTCGGCTCATTCGCAAGCGCTTCCTGTGCCTGGGTTGGGGTAAGTTTCACGCCACAACATACAGACACTAAAGAAACGATTAGAAATTAGTAACACATTTATTTCATGGTGCTAATATAATGGGATGAACTCAAAACATGAAAAACGCAGGGACAGACTTGAGAAGAAAACGCTTAAGTGCAACTCAGCCAGCTACTCAGTCCCCTTGTGAATAGAACCCTAATGCTACAAAACCAGAATGTTGCTAAAATCTATTGACTTTGACCATTTATTACTATTTATTGAGCCCCCATAGACAGAATGCTAGCAAATGAAGCCAGTCAGAAAGTCATAGGGTGTAGTATTAAGTCCCAGGTCCACTTTTAAAGCATTTATCTTAGTTGTAGCAGGTAATGTTTGATAAGGTGCAGGGAATGCTTTGAAGTGTAGATCAAAGACAACTATACCTTCTGTCCAGCTTCTGGCCAAACTGGGCATGGCAAGTCAGGACATTGTCTACACATGTCATAAAACATCTTTAGTGGAATGTTGTAGCTACTTAAAGAACATCTTCAATACTTGGTCACTGGTTCAAGGCCCACCACTGCCAGGTTGTCACTGTTGGGCCCTTCAGCAAGGCCCTTAACCCTCCATTGCTTAGACAGTATACTGTTACTATGGATAAAACACATTTGCTAAATGCTGAAAATGTAAAAATGACTGGGGGACCATAAGACACCCATGCAGACATGACGAGAACATGCAAATTTCACACAGAAAGGACTCAGACCGCTCCACCTGGAAATTATGCTGTGAGCTGACAGTGCTACCCACCAAGTCGTCGTGCCACCAATTAATTGTTGATCACTCACTCACTCACTTTCTTTACCGGGGGTGCTGGAGCCTATCCCAGCTTTTCAATGGGCGCAAGGCACACAGTAACACCCTGGACGGGGCGCCAGTCCATCGCAGGGCAGACACACATACGCACACACACACACCCATTCACCTATAGGGCAATTCAGTGTCTCCAATTAACCTGACTGCATGTTTTCGGACTGTGGGAGGAAACCGGAGCTCCCGGAGAAAACCCACGCAGACACGAGGAGAACATGCAAACCACACAGAAAGGACCCGGACCGCCCAGCCCGGGGATCGAACCCAGGACCTTCTTGCTGTGAGGTGACAGTGCTACCCACCAAGCCCACATGCCACCCATTTATTGTTGATCAGTCATCTACAGTTAAATCATTGCCTGACCTTATGAATGCTTGTTTAATAGAGTGGCCACAAATTCCCATAGACTATCCCACAGGCTATCATTGCTGCAAAACAGGACAAGCTCACGGTCAGGTGTCCACATATTAGCCATGTAGATGAAGTAACAGTTCCTTAATGTATCTAACTGTTTCCGTTTAGATGAGTAATGACACGACACTTCTGCACCATTCGACCTCACGCCGCTTCACAATCTGGCTTCAGCTGTTTGGCTTCAGTGCCACAGACTGACAAGCCTCAATATGGCGTGCCACTTCTGCTCGGTGCTGCTGTTGTACTACAAGTCACAAATGTTAGACCAGGGATTAATTATTTGTGGGTTGTAACACTGGAAGGATCCAATCAGGGTCGCGTGGGGTGCTGGAGCCTATCCAAGCTTTTCAGTGGGCCCAAGGCACATAGTAACACCCTGGACGGGGTGCCAGTCCATCGCAGGGCAGACACACACACACACACACCCATTCACCTATAGGGCAATTCAGTGTCTCCAATTAATCTGACTGCATGTTTTTGGACTGTGGGAGGAAACCGGAGCACCCGGAGGAAACCCACGCAGACACAGGGAGAACATGCAAACTCTGCACAGAAAGGACCTGGACCACACCACCTGGGGATCGAAACCAGGACCTTCTTGCTGTGAGGCGACAGGGCTACCCACCGAGCCACCGTGCCAGACATCACACAGTAAACATGTATTAGGAACTTGGTCCCCATGTACCACAGCGTCCACCTTCACTTCTTCATCAAGGCTTTCCATCAGTTTTTTGGAACACTTGACTTGCTTTTCCAGACCAAATCATTTATTTTTCTTCATCTATTCTTTTGTTTCCATCTTGATCTGGATGCACGTTTATCTAATTGGGGTTATTCTGTGAACGTAATCAGAGCACCGTAATCGCACGTATATATTTCAGCGGCCTTTTTATTAAATGTGAACGCAGCACAGATGAAAAAGCGAGACCGTAATTGATAGGTACGGTTACCGGGTGGCAGATGCAACTTCCCCCGACTGTGATGGCGAAGACATTAAAGATGCAGCAGCAGCAGGAGGGACTCGATTAAGGGTATAGCATGGGGTGGACCTACTGCCACTAACAAACGCTTAGCTATGCTGAAGCAGAAATGCCTGTGGGTTAAACGCACGAGTCTACATAAATAAGTCATACATCTTTAGAAGGAAATTTATTTTAATGAGGGTTGCCAGATCCTCCTGTGAACACTGGCACAAGGCAGGAATGCACCCTGCGCAGGGAATTCATTTAACATAGGGCATCACACAATCCCTAATATGCTTATTTACTGTATTCCTGTATATCCTGTATTCATAAATTCTAAAAAGAAACCACAGTACATGAAGGAAACCCACCCAGGCACAGGGAGTACATACCAGACCTTGCACAGATCCTGACTAGGGATGGTTCAAACTCACTTCCTTAGGACCCTGGTGCTGGATGGCACCCACTCTTCCACTGAACTATAAACTACGTATCGTTCCATAGATTAAAATGTGCAGTAACGTAATAATTCATTAATTTTTTTCTGTTTGTTTGTTTGTTTTTATTAGTCACTTATTTCTGGTCAGGGTCACGGTGGGTCCAGCACCACCCTAAAACACTAGACTGTACCTCTATTGGTCTGCGCAGAGACCTTGACCTGAACACTTTGAATTAGAATGAATTAGAACACTGATTGTGATCCAAGTCTCACATTCATTCATTCATTCATTTATTTATTGCATGTTTTACCACCTCTTTGTCCTGGTCAGGGTTATGGTGGGTCCAGCACCACCCTAAAACACTAGACTGTAACTCTAGTGGCCTGCACAGAGACCTTGACCTGAACACTTTGGAATTAATTAGAACACTGATTGTGATCCAAGTCTCACATTAATTCTTTCATTCATTTGCTTATTGCATGTTTTACCACCTGTTCATCCTGGTCAGGGTCACGGTGGGTCCGATTTACTGTGCAAAAGGCAGGAAATACCCTGGACAGGTTGCCATGGCATCACAGGGCACACACACACACACAATTTTAGTACCTTTAGTTGGCCTGACTGCATGTCTTTGGACCACCCGGAGGGAACCCACATGGACACAGGGAGAACATGCAAACCCCACACAAAAAGGAACCTGACCGTCTAGCCAGGGAATTGTACCCGGGCTCTTCTTGCTGTAAGTTGACAGCGCTACCCACGGTGCCATCCTGGGCACCAATTCCCACATTCCAAACTCTTAATAATGCCTTTAATAAAAGTAGAGGGTCAATTCTTTATAAAATACTCATAGTTTGGAGTAGGATGTCCAAGAAACGCATGGTCAGTTGTCCACATATTTTTTGAGATGCCGTGGCTCTATTTCCATACTTGGCATTTATAAAACATTTTAGCGCATTACTGAAAGTGTTTAGAAGAGCGAATGCGACTCATTTGGATAAATATTTCGAATCCAATATTCAGTCTTTTAATTATTCACTGTTAATTATTTGCACTTAATTTACAAAATCTGCAAAAAGGCAGAAAGGATTTAATGAAACACACGAGTATAAACATTGTGTAGGTGTCAACAGCTTCTAAAAAGAGCCCAGCATGCATTAGCGGTTTGTATAATTGGTACACGGCGTGGACTTAACTTACTGTATGTTTGATTGTGAGGCTGGAAAACATTGCGTATACGTTTATAAAAGTGCTCGTGTTTAATATTTTCCTGATTGAAGCACTAGCCGTGCCCTTTAGGTTCCTAAGCACTAAGTGTAGAGTGTCGGGGTGTCAGCAGGGGGCACAGAGGGGCGCAGCTAGCTTATACTTACATGCAAAATAGCCTTGGCTAAAAAAGAAATTGCTGTCTGGTACATCTGTAATATGTGGACAAAAGGTTTTTGAATTCAGAAAATGAACACTTCTAACTTTGCAGCAATAGTTGAAGGAAGGCTGTTTCCTGTTCCTGTGCACAAAGCCAGCTCAATAACGATCGGTGTAAACAAACTTCAGTGTCCAGCACAGAGCCCTGACCTCAGCCCCACTGAACAGCTCTGGAATGAACTGGAACGTCAATTGAGGCTTTCATGACCAACATCAGTTACATTTACATTGTCAGCATTCAGCAGATGCTTTTATCCAAAGCAACTTACAGTGCTGTGACAGTATATTGTCTAAGCAATTGAAGGTTAAGGGCCTTGCTCAAGGGCCCAACAGTGGCAACCTAGCAGTGGTGGGGCTTGAACCAGCCACCTTTCCATTACTAGTCCAGTACCTTAACCACTAGGCTACAACTTCCAACATCAGTGCCCAGTCATACAAATGCTTGTTTTGACTGCATGGACACAAATTCCCACAGACATACTTCAAAGCCTTGTGAGAAGCCTGATTAAAAGATCACACAGGGTCACTCTATATATTTATACCATTTTTTTTAACATACATACATTTGGCCATAAAAAGTGAAACACATCATAAATGCATTTTTTAATATAATATAGAGCATGTATGCTACAGGGCTTTCTGCTAGGTTTTGGAGTCCGTTTGTGTGAATTTGTGCCCACCAGCATTTGTAACAAGATGGTCTGGATCCAGTCACTGTTTGAATTAATCCCATATGTGTTAAGTGGGCTTGAGATCAATCGTCTACCCACCAAACTCCTCACACCATGTCTTTATTGAACTTCCCTGTACACATGGGCACAATCATGCTAGACAAGAAAATGGACTTAATGGATTAAATTCTTTGTTTACACCTGATAGCAAAGGATGATGGTACTCCAGCCCATTGACATGACTCAGGTCTTACTAATAGCCTCAACTAATCCTGAGTCTCCAGGGCGGCACGGTGGCTAAGTGGGTAGCACTGTCGCCTCACTGCAAGAAGGTCCTGGGTTCGATCCTCAGGTGAGGCGGTCCGGGTCCTTTCTGTGTGGAGTCTGCATGTTCTCCCTGTGTCTGCGTGGGTTTCCTCCAGGTACTCCGGTTTCCTCTCACAGTACAAAGACGTGCAAGTGAGGTGAATTGGAGATACAAAATTGTCCATGACTGTGTTTGTGTAAACTTGTGAACTGATGAATCTTGTGTAATGAGAAACCACCGTTCCTGTCATGAATGTAACCAACGTGTTAAACATGTTGTTAAAATCCTAATAAACAAACACACAAACATCATAAGTCTTCTGGTTCCAGATCTTTGGTCTTAATCTCATGGTTAAGTTTGGAGGAAGAGGGTAAAAATGGTAAAACAATACAAATGTAGAGGATGACGAATTAATTTCCACACTGAGCAAACAGCTTTGTGTAGAAGCACAGGCGTAACACCTACCATCCCACAGCACTGCTAATCAGTTTACGTAGCACATCACTAGCAGATCTACCTTCAGTTCTGAATCCAAAATCTCTAGACCAGAAAGTCATGTATTAACTTTATCTCATTTTCTTTCCCCCTTGATTTCTGTCTTTGGCAGGTTTGCCAGCGCTGGTGGTCGCCGTGTCAGTAGGATTCACCAGAGCCAGAGGTTACGGCACGCCAAATTAGTAAGTAATTCTCATCATCATCATTATTCTGTTTCTGCCTTTAGTTCTTTGTAACATTCTGTGTATCTGATGTACAATGTATGGCTAAAAGTATTTGGACACCTAAATGTTGTTCGAATTAATGAAATGAGGGACGTGAAAATGTCAGAATTATAATAATAATAATAATAATAATAATAATAATAATAAATGGTTTTGCATAACTTTCCAGATGTTTTTCCAGATGTTTCCATTAATGCATTTTTTCTCTTCCAGCTGTTGGTTGTCTCTAGAAGGGGGTCTCTTGTATGCGTTTGTCGGTCCTGCAGCTGTCATCGTTTTGGTATGTACCAGAGCACTCTAAACTCACTGTGTTCACCCATTCACTCACTCATTTATTCACTCACTCACTCATTTATTCACTCACTCATTTACTCACTCACTCATTTATTCACTCACTCATTTACTCACTCACTCATTTACTCACTCACTCACTCATTTATTCACTCACTCATTTATTCACTCACTCATTTACTCACTCACTCATTTACTCACTCACTCACTCATTTATTCACTCACTCATTTACTCACTCACTCATTTACTCACTCACTCATTTACTCACTCACTCACTCATTTATTCACTCACTCATTTACTCACTCACTCATTTACTCACTCACTCATTTACTCACTCACTCACTCATTTATTCACTCACTCATTTACTCACTCACTCATTTACTCACTCACTCATTTACTCACTCACTCACTCATTTACCCACTCACTCACTCATTTATTCACTCACTCATTTACTCACTCACTCATTTACTCACTCACTCACTCATTTACTCACTCACTCACTCACTCATTTACTCACTCACTCATTTACTCACTCACTCATTTACTCACTTACTCATTTATTTACTTACTCACTCACTCATGTATTTACTTACTCACTCACTCACTTATTTATTTACTTACTCACTCATTTATTTACCTACTCACTTACTTACTCACTCAGTCACTCATTTACTCACTCACTGACTCATTTACTCACTCATTTACTCACTTATTTACTCACTCACTAACTTACTCACCCACTCATTTACTCACGAATATACTTACTGACTCATTCACTCATTTACTTACTCATTTACTCACTTACATACTTAATCCATCACTCACACACTCATTTATGCACTCACTCACACACTCATTTGCTCACTCACACATTGTTTTTAAAATAGGATTTCCAACAAGCTCATGGTCAGATGTCTAAATACTTTTGGCAGTAATGTGTATGTGTTTCCACTTGTGTTGTTTAATAGTTTAGTAAAATTTGATGATAATAAATGATGTCTTTTATAATCTGTTATTTTTAAATCCTGGATGAAATGTTTCCGTTGTGGTCCCAGGGTGTTAAGAGTTCTCATCCAGGGTTTTGCATCATATTTCATGGTCAGATGTGATTTTCATTGTTTGTTTCTTCACGGTCAGATGCGATTTGCGTTGTTTGTCCGCGTCTCTGCGGCGCCGCGATTAAAAGAAACTGCAGGAAATGAGATTTGGACATCTGGAGACGACACCTCCTCTCCTCTTGGAGACTAAATCTAATTATCGGAAAAAATAATTAGTCTAGCGTTCAGTCGAGAGCGGAACGATGCGATTGTCTCTCAGCGAGAGGCCGACATGATCAGAATTTGAAAGCCGGGTGATTGGGTGAACCTGCTGTTGTTTGGGTCAGTGGGACACCGCAGGACCCTGGTCTTCAGAAGAGGACCAAAGAGCGAGTCGACTTCAGGGGGTTTTATATGATGTTCGAAGACTCAGGAGTGGAGGGATTGCTTTGAGGAAGTCAGAATATTACATGAGGAAAGTTCTGGTTTTGATTTTAAATTTTATAATGATTATTAGGTTGTTTGTTTTACTTATTTTTATTTGTTTTGTATTTAATGTGTATTTGTTTGTTGTACTTTATCCATTTATGACATTTCCGGTCATGCATTTACTTGCTTTATTTTATTTCTTGCTTTATTTTACTGAGTACTTGTGTGGTGCTGAGATCAGGGTTCGAATCTCATTTCATTTTATTACCATCTTTTTTGATGAAATGTAAACCCAACCTACAGACACCAAACTCTGGGGATTCGAACCCTGGACCCCGATGCTCATTTGTTCCTGGTGCCTGGTTTCTATATTTCTTAGTATGTTGTATTAGTTTTAGCTCAAGAAGAAGTCCTGATTCCCTTTGGTCATTGAGGGGACAATGTCTGGTGACTTCTCTGTGCCTATATAAATAAGGCTAGTTTGACCACACCCATTAGTCATTGGTACACTAGTACTGCAATAGTACTGCAAACTCCTGCAATGGATTGGCGTCCTGTCCAGTGTATTCTTGCCCTGCGCCCAGTGTTTCCGTGTAATTAGACCTGACCAGGATAAAGCGGTTGATAAATGAAATAAATGTAAATAAATTGTAGTTTGCTTTTCTTTATTTAATTTATTTTTATTTTACTCACATACTGTATATGTATTAATCCCACCTGTCTGGCTCTTCCTCAGGTGAACATGTTGATTGGGATCGTGGTTTTCAACAAGCTCATGTCGAGAGACGGAATCTCGGACAAATCCAAAAAACAGAGAGCAGGGTGAGTAAAGATATTAAAATTATAAACTGTGCTTGAGGTTTCTGGTTAATTACAGGTACACGCCTCACAGGTACATGCCTCACAGGTACACGCCTCACAGGTACACTCGTCAGAGGTACATCTTCACAGGTACACGCCTCACAGGTACACTTCTCACAGGTACACGCCTCACAGGTACACTTGTCAGAGGTACACTCCTCACAGGTACACGCCTCACAGGTACACTCCTCACAGGTACATGCCTCACAGGTACACTCCTCAGAGGTACACTCCTCACAGGTACACGCCTCACAGGTACACTCATCAGAGGTACACTCCTCACAGGTACACGCCTCACAGGTACACTACTCACAGGTACACTCCTCACAGGTACACTCGTCTGAGGTACACTCCTCACAGGTACATGCCTCACAGGTAAACTTCTCAGAGGTACACGCCTCACAGGTACACTCGTCAGAGGTACACTCCTCACAGGTACACTACTCACAGGTACATGTTTATTTATTTATTATTATTATTATTATTATTATTATTATTATTATGTATCTATTTACCTATCTATCTATTTATTTATTTATTTATTTATTACATTATTATTATTATTATTATTATTATTATTATTATTATTGCTATCTAGCTATCTAATCTATCTATCTATTTATTTATGTATTTATTTATTACATTGTTATTATTATTATTATTAATGTTATTATTTATCTATCATCTATTTATTTATTCATTTATTTTTCTATTTATTTATTTATTCATTTATTACATTATTATTATTATTATTTTTATTGGTATTATTATTATTATTATTAAAAGCATAATTAAAAACAAAACGTAGTTAAATACGTAATAAATGAAAGGAAACTTACAATCCACCAACAAACACTCCAGTTTAGAGCTCCATCCTCTAAACATGTAGTCTTAAGTACTGTACATCTCACACAAACACAAATAAAGAGTCACTCGTACCAGCGGCAGATATCTCCTTCACTTAAATAGCTCCACACGTTTCTATACATGAGAGGGTAGCAAATGCTTGGCTTTACTTATTGAATGAGAGACCATTCACAGCTGGAAGCTAATCTAATGACTGGATATTTCTAATCCCCACTCCAGACAAACAATCCATGCTGCAATTTCCTCCCAAATTGATTTCTTTTAATTTAGTTTGTTCTCTTTTTGGTCGTGTTTTTTTTGTCTGAATGAGCTTAATGCACGTCGAATAGTTTAATGTCTGACTGGGGATTTCGGGAAGTGGCCGTGAGCTTGTAAGACATCCCATAAGCATTGTCCTCGCTCTACTGCTACTATCCACAAGGCTTTCCACAAGGTTTTGAAGACTGTGGGAATTTTTGCCCATTTTGTCAAAAAGAGGCATTATTGAGGTCACACATTACATACTACAACTCTTATACTGACACTTTTACCTTTTAATACATAATTAAAAACTGATTTTTATTCATATTTTCAAAAACATTGAAAGTATTCAGCATATTAATAGTCAACAAAATACTCCAAAACAAGTTGTATTTTATCAAGTGTATCCCACATTACATACTACAACTCTTATACTGACACTTTTACCTTTTAATACATAATAAAAAACTGATTTTTTTCATATTTTAAATTGTAAATATGCTATTGAAAATATGAATAAAAATCTGATTTTTATTCATATTTTCAATAGCATTGAAAGTATTCAGCATATTAATAACTTCAATACCTTTTAAAATATTCATCAAAGTGCTCCAAAACAAGTTGTATTCCATCAAGTGTAACCCACATTACATACTACAACTCTTATACTGACACTTTTACCTTTTAATACATAATAAAAAACTGATTTTTATTCATATTTTCAATATCATTGAAAGTATTCAGCATATTAATAACACTGAGGCTGTGGGCAGTTGGGTTCAGACATGCTGGAAACGGAATGAACCTTCACCAAACTGTTGCCACAGAGGTAGAAGCACCTCGTTCATTTAATATCATTGGTTTAATAGCAGTGGGTATTTCTGCACCTAAACTTAACAATTATTAGGGGTGTCCACCTACTTTTGTCCCTGTACACATGTTATATATGAACTGTCAGCACCATGCCATCTATCGGGACACTCAGCTGTCCTGATATTTCTTTTTTCCACTTTATTGGGGTGTCCCAATATACACTGTCGAGTCACATTATTATGACCACCAGCCAATATCCAGAGTAACCGCTGTGTGGACAGCATGGACAGCAGCTAGACGAGTTGGGAGTGACTCAATAAGGTCCTGGTAGGTTGTCACCGATATATGAAGCTATGCTGACTGCAGTGCATCCCCCAGCTGCTAGGGGGGAATTAGAGTACCAGGGGAGTACTTGGAAGTGTTGGTCATAATCTTCCAACCAGTGTTGGACATTTCTAGCCATGTGACGTGTCGCATTATCTTGCTGGAAGATCTCATCCGCCCCAGGGAACACGATCAGCTTGTATGGGTGTACATGATCTGCAAGGATGGATTCATGCCCGATTCGGTTGAGAGTGCCTTCCACATAGATGCATGGGCACAGAGAGATGTACAAGAGAATGCCACAAAACATTACCTAGACTATAACAGCCTTCAAAAGTAGGAAGTGGTCATAATAATGTTTCTTGTTTCTACTTTCACTGTCCATTTCATCAGCTCCACTTACCATATAGAAGCACTTTGTAGTTCTACAAATACTGACTGTAGTCCATCTGTTTCTGTGCATGCTTTGTTAGCCCCCTTTCACCCTGTTCTTCAATGGTCAGGACCCCCACAGGACCACAGAATAGTACAGAGCAGGTATTATTTGCGTGGTGGATCATTCTCAGCACTGCAGTGACACTGACATGGTGGTGGTGTGTTAGCGTGTGTTGTGCTGGTATGAGTGGATAAGACACAGCAGTGCTGCTGGAGTTTTTAAACACCTCACTGTCACTGCTGGACTGAGAATAGTCCACCAACCAAAAATATCCAGCCAACATCGCCCTATGTGCAGCGTCCTGTAACCACTGATGAAGGTCTAGAAGTTGACCAACTCAAACAGCAGCAATAGATGAGTAATAGACGTCTCTGACTTTACATCTACAAGGTGGACCAACTACGGAAAAGTGTCTAATAGAGTGGACAGTAAGTGGAGACAGTATTTAAAAACTCCATCAGTGCTGCTGTGTCTTATCCACTCATACCAGCACAACACACACTAACACACCACCACCATGTCAGTGTCACTGCAGTGCTGAGAATGATCCACCACCTAAGTAATACCTGCTCTGTGGTGGTCCTGTGGGGGTCCTGACCATTAAAGACCAGGGTGAAAGCAGTCTAAAACAGTATGTAGAGAAACATATGGACTACAGTCAGTAATTGTAGAACTACAAAGTGCTTCTATATGGTAAGTGGAGCTGATAAAATGGACAATGAGTGTAGAAACAAGGAGGTGGTTTTAATGTTATGGCTGATCAATGTACTGTATACTGTATATATATACATATTTGCATGTGCAGTTGATCCGGCAGTAAAGCTGCACTGTGTAACATTATGGTTTATAAAACAGTATCAAACTTGTAGAGAAACAAAGTTTTCTTGCTCTGATCCACTGTACTGGTATCTCTGTGGACCTCATTCTGGCCATGACTTTGCATATAGCTGATGCAGGGTTTCCAGTTAGCATTAGCATTTCCTCGCAGAGTTAAAGGCCAGAATTTGAATTCGACTCAACCTTAGTAAATAATGAATAACTCCGAGATCCTCTTTTAATTCACTTCGGTCCCTCTCCTCATTTAGCCTCGGAACGGCGCGATGTCCGGACGTTTGGGAAACTGGAGGATCAGATTCTGACGGGTTCATTAAACACCCCAAATCCATGACTAATGACCTGAGAGAGACGGAGCAGGATGGTCTTGGATGCTTCCTGGAACAACAAAGTAGATAGAGAAAATATTACAGGGCTATCAGGTCGTTAGTCTCAGAGTTCAAGCGTACAGACGTCTGTTTTATCACAGCTTACGCATAAAAAAACAGTAAAAACAAAGTCGTGGCTGGAGGAAGTCGGTCCTTGAAACTCCGACTGGCTTCATGTGTTATTAATGAGCCTTAGCCTGGTGAAACTGTTAGGGGAGACTGCAGGCGCAAACTGTGTTTATGCCAAACTCAGGGTTGGCAGAATAGTGAAGGTATTGATGCGTGAGTACTGAAAAACTGTAGTAATAAATTTTATAAGCATACAGAATAACGAGAAACGTATTTATTTGATTTACATTTACAGCATTTAGCACATGCCTTTATGCAAAACGACTTACATTATGGTTACAGTATACGGACTGAGCTGTTGAGCATTAAGGGCCTTGTTTAAGGGCCCAACAGCAGAAACCTGGCAGTGGTGGGGCTTGCACCAGTGACCTTCTGATTACTAGTCCAGCACCTTAACCACTAGGCTACACAATTTGAGCAATTGGGTGGCAACTTGACAGCAGTGGGGCTTGAACCAGCATCCTTCTGATTACCAGTACCTTAACCAGTGAGCCACCACCTGTTTAAAATACATGCAGATAATATTTTAGACGTGTTTAATACACTGATCTGCCGTAACATTAAATCCACCCACCTAAAATCCTGTCAAAACAGCTCCGACCCAATGAGCCGTGAAGATTCCTGTGGTATCTATTACCGAGACATTACCAGCCGATCCATCAGCTTCTGTACGCTGTGAACTGGATCATCCTACACATAAAACGATGCACAAGTGTCCAGCAAAACAGTATTTGTCAGTACTGACCAGCTGACCATCTTCCATCTTCTATACACAAAGGTGTTTGAAGCACCTTGATCTGAAATATTTGCCTCATAACGAGAATTTAAATCTGCAGTTGGAGCCACAGTAGCCGTTCCGTTGGTCTGTATGTTCTCTGGCATTGATGAGTCTTGGTTGCCCAACAAGCTGTCAGCGGTTTGTGTCTTGGCCGTGCACATCCAGGTTTAAATCTCACCTGTGCTATTAGCCAGCCGAGCTCCTATTGGACATAACAATTGGTTGTGTCTGAGGGAAATGGCCGAGACCCTGTAGTGGACTGCTTTTCTGTCTGGGGTATTCCTGCCTTGTATTCAGTGCTTGCTGGTAAAACCAGACCCACAGAGACCCTGACCTGGATAAAGCGACTGGGGGAAAAATGCTGTCTCAGTAAATCTCTCCATGCTTGTCTTCTTTAATAGTGTGTAATTCACCAGCTATTTTATATCATGATGCACCCATCACCATACTTCAGTGTGGTTACGGTGTTCTAGTGATTAAACAGGTAACCATTCTGTCTTTAAACATGACGAGTAACATTTTTACAGGGTTTTATTAGTGGTCTGTCTTGGTCTGATGTGGTCTGATGTTTACCATGTTCACCATGAGAATTTTAGGAAGCTCCTTTACCTATCCTGCCTTTTTTTAATTTACACCAACCAGGCATAACATTATGACCACTGACAGTTGAAGTGAGTAACACTAATTATCTCTTCATCATGGCACCTGTTAGTGGGGGGGATATATTAGGCAGCAGGTGAACATTATATCCTCAAAGTTGATGTTAGAAGCAGGAAAAATGGGCAATCGTGAGGATTTGAGCGAGTTTGACAAGGACCAAATTGTGATGGCAAGACGACTGGGTCAGAGCATCTCCAAAACTGCAGCTCTTGTGGGGTGTTCCCGGTCTGCAGTGGTCAGTATCTACCAAAAGTGATCCAAGGAAGGAACAGTGGTAAACCGGTGACAGGGTCATGGGCAGCCATGGCTCATTGATGCACGTGGGGAGCGTAGGCTGGCCCGTGTGGTCCGATCCAACAGACGAGCTGCTGTAGCTCAAATTGTTAATGCTGGTTCTGACAGAAAGGTGTCAGAATACACAGTGCATCACAGGTTGTTGCGTATGGGGCAGCAAAAGGGGGACCAACACAATATTAGGAATGTGGTTATAATATTATGCCTGATCGGTGTATATCTACAACTTGATTTATTTGTCTGTAACTTTGGGTAAACATTTTTTAATACACTATGTCTAATACTTATTAATGGACAGTCCTGGATTGTCCACATGAGCCAGTAGAGCAAAATTGAATCCCTATGGTCCTCAAAGTATTTAGTTCCATTTTAGTGACCATTAATAGTAACAATAATAACATTTAATAATGCCTGTGGTGTTGCTGTAACTCATTGTTTCTACACTTAACTCATTGCCTTCATCTCTTCTTCTCTTTTTCTAATTCTCTGATGTCTCAACATGATCTTTGTTTCCCCATCTGCACCTTTTATTATCCCCTAAATGAGACACATTTACCATCTTATCTATCCTAACATGTCTGTGTATGTGTGCTGTTATTTCAATGTTTATGTGTGTGTGTGTGTGTGTGTGTGTGGAATAAACCCACTACTTGATATTCACCCGCTATGTTTTTCACTCCTGCATGACCGTGTTCCATCTCCTTCGCCTCTCCGTGTGCGTTTGTGTTCGCTGGGTCCCGAAGTCCATCGCTGGAGGGGCGTGGCAGGCTGCTTCTGAAATGCTCCAAGTGTGGCGTGATCTCCAGCACCGCTCTGTCCAGCTCCACCACCAGCAGCGCCATGTTAGTCCCATTCCATTTTCTCTCGATGCATTTCTGACTCTTTCTCTTTCCAGCGATGTCTCTGCCATGGAAGCTTGTTTTCTCACTCTGCATCAACCTTTTCTAAGCTTTTTCTTTTTTTTCTCTAAATTGATTTATGTGCACCCTTTAATGGTTTGCTCAATACTCAATACTTGAATACTTGGGTAAAAATAAGCTTTATTTAAATAATCTTGTTTGGGCCGTATCTACTCCTTGATTGACGTGCTCAACTCATAAATATTGGTACAGTAGACCCTTGAGTTACAAACGGTTTACCATACGAACATCTTTTTCAACTTAACGTACGAACAAATTTCGGATTACGAACCGAAATTCACAAAACACGTGACGTCACGAATAAGTTGACTCCGAGCATCTCTATCTATCTATCTATATATATATATATATATATATATATATATGTATATATAGCGAACATTCGGACAGTGGACGGTGTTTTTTCGGTGTTTTTTAAAATTCAATATTAAAATGGCCCCAAAGAAGGTGCAGAGGAAGCATAGCGGTGAGAAAATGAACAAATCTGTTACTACTTGTTGTTGTATAATTTCTCCTGCCAGTAGCTGTCACTGTGTATCAGACAGAGGGGACAGTGAGTGAGAGAGAAGAAGGAACTCGGCTCAGTAAAGTATTCTTTCTTTCGTGAAATTACACCTACAAAATACAACACTATTAAAATAAAGAAGGAAATAATACAGAAATATGAGAGTTATTGTTGTTTCTGGTAGATACATTTTATAAAAAAAGACGGAAATGTATTATGATGTATGGTACAGCACACGTACTGTACTGAAATGTGATGTGTGTTATGTACTGTACAGTACTACTGTGTATTGTTGTTTATTATTGTTTATTACAGTAATGTCTATGCTATAATTTAAGATTGAAGGGAACATTTACTTTTTTTTTATAACAAAAAAGAACATTTAAGACGTTAGAAATGTTAGGTAAGGGGGGGTTTGGGAGGTCTGGCACGGATTAATTCAATTTACATTATTTCTTATGGGAAAAATAGGTTTAATTAACGAACACTTTGACTTAAGAACAGTCCTTCGGAACCAATTAAATTCATAAGTCAAGGGTCGACTGTACATGACACAGTTTTAAGTAAACAGTTGTTCTAACCTTTATGTCAACCATGAAAGTTGCTTCATTTTTGTAATCATCTCAACTGTTTGATAGAGGCTCATTTTAAAAATACTGCATGCACTAGTAAAAAATATTTTTTGTTGTTGGTATAGTCCCAAAAAACATTAAAAACATTATTTTCTTGATGAGTACATTATAGGGTTAAAAGTATGTGTAAAGATCGCCTCTAATCATTGTTTTTCCCCTCATATTTAATTTGGCCAACTTTTACATGTGCTACTAATGAAAATACATTTATTATAATACAAAATCTGCTGCCCAGGTGGCACAGTGCAATTTTCCGCTAGCACACCAGCACCAAGATTCTGATCTCATCGATTCGAAACTCTGCATTGCCACTGGTCGGCTGGGCGCCATCTAGCCGGCATAATTGGCAGTGCATCAGACACTAATTGGTCAACATTTCTGCTAGGGCGGGATGACCAGACTATGTGTGTGGGGTCTTCAAGTGCTGTGCAAGGACCCTGATCAGCGAACAGAGGCGCCTGTGCGAAAAGAAGTGGTCCGCTAAGACTGCGCACGTGTCAGAAGAGGCGTGAGCAGCATATATCCTCCTCTAATGCAATCAGGGATTCCCATCGGCGGAAGACAGATTGACTATGCTAAATCAGGAGAAAAATGGGAGAAAATGCATAAATAAAATGCTGGATAGGATCAACAAAATCTTAGTTTAGAATCTCTTCAGAACATTCAGGCTTCTGCAGTTGAAGTATACTGTATGTGTACATGGACATTTGATCATGAGCTTGTTGGACGTCCCACTGTAAAACAATGGCTTTTATTTTCAGTTTGGCCCCTTTGCTAGAATACCAACTGCCACTTTAAGATGAAGGCTTTTCCAACATTTTACAAAGCACTTTTCTAACAATCTGGCCATGCAAGGTGGAATCATTCTAAAAAGAAAGATGGTGAGTATTCCCAAAGCATAAGCAGAAAGACTTCTAGATGGCTACCAAATGTGTCTACAAGCTGTGATATCTACAAAAATAGGCGTTACTAAGGAATGAAGACTAGTGTGTCCAAACTTACTTACTGATTCCAGTAAGACAGTAGGAGTAGTAATCGGTTGTGTCTGAGAGACTGAGACACTTATAATCTGGATTTAGCGCCATCTGATTTCCACCTTTTTGGATGCTCAAAGAAGCTTTAAAGGGAAGAAGATTTTTATGTGATGATGATGTGAAAGCAGCGGTGCATCAGTGGCTACTCGCTCAACCAAAAACATTGTTTGCTGACGGCATTAAACAGTTGGTACGACACTGGGAAAATGCATCGGAAGGTGACGATGTAGAAAAGTGATGTCGTTTGTTTTTGAAATTCTTAATAAATAGAGTTAAAGAAAAAAGTGGAAACTTTTTGAAGAACCCTCGTAGTTCCAAAAGGTTGGGAGAGTATATGAAATGCAATTAAATAAATTGCTTTATTGATTTTAAACTTATAGGTTGTCATACATGTTATCATGAACACATACAAACATAAAACATAGAACATCCCCCCACCCCCCACCCCCGGGTGTGTTGGCAAAGGGAAAAAGAAAAAGAACCTAAAACAAAAGTAATTAAGATACAGACAGTACGTAGCAGAGTGTATACATAAGAACACTAGCTTCATAAAAATACAAGAGACACAAAATACAATAAAAAATGTGAAATAAATAACAGCTCTAGCGAGAGCCTAGTTTGTTTGTTTGTTTATTGGGATTTGGTTACATTCATGACAGGAACAGTAGTTACTCATTACACAAGGTTCATCAGTTCACAAGGTTATATCGAACACAGTCCTGGACAATTTTTCTGTCTCCAATTCACCTCACTTGCATGTCTTTGGACTGTGGGAGGAAACCAGAGCTCCCGGAGGAAACCCACACAGACACGGGGAGAACATGCAAACTCCACACAGAAAGGACCCGGACCGCTTCACCTGGCGATCGAACCCAGGACCTTCTTGCTGTGAGGCGACAGTGCTACCCACTTAGCCACCGTGCGAGAGCCTAGTCAAGACTCCACTGATTGGAGCGCCTTCTTCCAAACATCAGTAGTTCTTGACTTAGCTCCATGTATACGAGCAACTGAAAGTTCCAAAGAAATAATGTCCAGTGCAGACAAAATCCATTGCCGTCTTGAGATGACATGAGGAGGCTTCCATCGGCTGGCTAACAGTTTTTTTGCGGCTGTCGAAGTACAGAGCATCAGACGTTTCTGCTGGACTGAGAGATTGAGAGAGGAAAAATCATTTAAAAGAAAAATAGATACTGAGCATGGAACATCATGGTCTAGCAAGGCTGAGAGATCGGTGGCAACTTGGCGCCAGAAACGGAGGACCTTGGAACAAAACCAAAAGTAATGTAAAAAAGTACCAGGCTCCCTTGAGGAACACAGATCACAAATCGGTGACTGAGTAAGATGCATATGAAATCTTCTTAATGGTGTTAAATAAAATTTATGCAAGAATTTCCAGTGCATTATTTGGTGATTTGGGTTTTTTTTTAAGATAAGTAGATGCTTTCCCAAGCACGATCTACAAAAAACTCCTGATCCTCCACTGTAATATCTTTAGACCAGACCAAGCTCACTACCAGTGGGGAGCAAGAAGCCTTAAGTAAGAAGGTGTAGGTGATAGAAACTAAACACGACTTCTTATTAGGATTCACCACTTTAAGCATTGGATGTAACTGTAGCTTAGATCTGGGTGCTCCATAAAACCGGAATAAAAAAAAAAAACTTGAACTAATCCTTGCAGATGGTTGTTAATACATTTTTTCCCCAACAAATAGTTTAATTACTTGTTAATACAGTTTTAGTGAATTGGCATAGACTCACACTTTTGTAGCTGCTCCTGTTACACCTCGGCATGATTGCATAATTTGTCTGGGAATATGCTGCAGGCGTCGATTTTAAAACAAATGTGTTTTTACTAGAAACATTAGCAGTTGTGTTTGTTCATCACTGTACCGGTTGTGTTATTATTATACCGTGGACAGTGTGCCTGTCTGTCTGTTTCTGTCTGTCCCTGGCAGTCCTTCTTTACTGGCATCACTGGTAATGAACTAAAAGTGGGTTGTCTGTCCCCTGTCAGTAAAGCCCATTTACACTTCGGCTTTGGACTCAGTGCAGCGAGAACACATTAAATTGGTGTCAGACGCCATTGCTAAACAGCGTGAATCCAGAGCCAGCCCCGACTACGGCTGAGGCATAACTGACAGCTGGCATTTACCTGCACGTGTACTGCATCGCGCTGGGACAGAAAGTGCCTGTGAATATTTAATATACCACACACCAGTAGTCAGGCAATGGAACCAAATACTTCAGCAGGCTCCAGAAATCCCCCTGCAGCTGTTTTTGTTTTAGATTTACTTGGCATGACCAAACATGTATTGTTATTATTAGTGGTAGTAGTATTGTTTTTATTATTATTATTATTATTTTTGTAGTAGTAGTAGGAGTATTGTTCATTATTATCATTATTGTTATTATTTAGTATTATTAATTATTATTATTAGTATTATTATTATTAGTAGTAGTAGTAGTAGTAGTAATAGTAGTAGTATTAGTAATAGTAGTAGTAGTAGTATTAGTAGTAGTAGTAGTTGTTGTTTTGTTATTATTATTATTATTATTATTAATAGTAGTAGTAGTAGTAGTAGTATTAAGTAGTAGTAAGGTACTGGGCCAGTGATCAGAGGGTCTTAACTTGATCTTGATCAAGGCCCTTAACCCTCAATTGCTCAGACTGTATACTGTAAACTGTAACTGTAATGTAAGTCACTTTGGATGAAGGCGTCGGCTAAATGCTAAAAATATATTATTATTATTTTTATTATTATTATTATTTTTATTATTATTATTATTATTTGTTTATTTTTTTATATTAGTTGTAGTTGTAGTAGTAGTATGTGAAGCAATACTTGCTAATAGGAATTTGAACTGTATTTTTTTTATTTATTTTTTTATTTAAGATGTATTAATTTTTCATCACTTTTAGACACTCTGTTAGGTCACAGCAGTCTAAAATTGTAGCCACCCAACATCAAGACTGGAATCTAATGTTATAGTAATGAAGGTATAGCCTGGCTGGGTTCTCAACAAACACTATTGGTCGTGTCAAAATATCAAATGTGACTGACTTCTACTGCCTGTTCAAGACACCAGCAAGACGTGGGAAAGTAAACAGATAGAGGAATCTGATCCTCCATTCATGCTAAGAAAAAAAAATCACATGTAAATATTCTCGGTCACTTTTTTCTCTCAGAAAATCCTCAGATCCTTAACACGGCATCTGGATTTATTCTTACTCTTGACTTTCTGCAGCAAGAGTCCCAGAATCACATGTCCCATATGTAATAATAAAGAAATATATGTGCTTTCCTGCTACATCCCTAGGTTCTTCATCACTGCATAATAAAACAATATATATTGAACGGAGTGTAATGTACACAATGAGGACCAGCGGCTGACGGATCCATGCTGTGTACTGTGTGTGTTTATACAGAGCATCGTTATGGAGCTCATGTGTTGTTCTGCCTCTGCTGGCGCTCACCTGGATGTCAGCGGTCCTCGCCATCACTGATCGACGCTCCACGCTGTTCCAGATCCTCTTCGCTGTGTTCGACTCTGTGCAGGGCTTCGTCATCATCACCGTTCACTGTGCCATGAGAAGAGAGGTTAGTAACATTACAGCACTGGAGTTTTATCAGTTATTAATCAGAGAAGTGCAATAACACTTCAGAGAATATGTCAGTGCGTCATGATTTTATCTTTAATTCCATGGATGACGTTCATTGTTCTTATGAATGGAAGTTATAATGGAGTTAATTTGATTTATCATATATAAGTGCTGTGAGTAATAGTAGCATGCAAGTAATAAAACACATGACTGGTGTAAATGTGGATGGAAGGAAGTAAAGCTAATGGAGTTAAAAACCATGACTGCTGTTTTTTGGTTTATTTTTATTTTCTTAAATTACTTCATCCTGGTCAGGGTTACAATGGGTTTGGGAGGTGTACCCTGAACAGGACACCAATCCACTGAAGGGGTTCAGCCACCCCATTCATATATCAGTCAATCATGTCTATGTAGACACCCAGCCAGCTAATAACACTGAGATTCGAACCTGGTCAAGCATAATGGACCACTGCACCACCCAAGCAAGACAGAAAAAGGATGGATGGTTGGATGGATGGATGGATGGATGGAGGGATAGACAGATAGATGGATGGATGGAAGGATAGATGGATGGAGGGATGGAAGGATAGATGGATGGATGGATGGATGGATGGATGGATGAAAGGATGGAAGGATAGATGGATGGATGGATGGACGAAAGGATGGAAGGATAGACGGATGGATGGATGATATTTGTTGAAATATCTGAATGACTTACAGAATTCAGCTACTGATAATGTCTCTGGATGTTTTTACAATCTAATAATCAATACTTAAAGTGGCACACAGCTATGACTATCCGATTAAAGCAATTGAAATTTAAGGGCTTTGCTCAAGGGTTCAGCAGTGGCTTGATAGTGTCAATTAACCTTCTAATGGGATTAATAAATTAATTAATTAAGTGATCTATCTATCTATCTATCTATCTATCTATCTATCTATCTATCTATCTATCTATCTATCTATCTATCTATCTATCCATCCATCCATCCATCCATCCATCCATCCATCCATCCATCCATCCATCCATCCATCCATCCATCCATCCATCCATCCATCCAGTTTTTCATGTGGCAGTGGCACGGTGCCTCATACAGACAAGTCAACATTCATTAATGTCAATTCATTAAAAGCCATCAATTAAAGCCATTAACATTCATATCAGAATATGGAAAAGGCTGATCTGTTGAACTTTGACCAAGGCCTGGTTGTCGAACTGGCTGGTTTGGGAATATTAGACACTGCTGATCTTCAGATCGTCTTTAAAGTTCACACACCCAGTCAGCGACAGTTTTGCAGGCCTAAATGTCTTGTTGAAAGAGGTCAGAGGAGGGCGACTAGACTAATCTAAGCTGACGGAAGTGGTACAGTTACTTAAATAAGCACTTTTCACACTTTCGCTGAGCAGAAAAACATCACAGGAGGGAGGGCATGTCAAAGCTTAAGGCAAATGGGCCACAACCACAAAAGAATACATAGTTGATTGCGAGCAACCCCTCTTATCATCACAAATGCTGTATTGACTGAATGGGCACCAAAGCCAACACACACACTACAAACACATATGGAAAACTTTTAAGAAGAGTAGATGTGGCCTGTGGATTTGGAATGGGATGTCCAGAAAGCTCATGGTTCAATGTTAACCTATTGTTGGTCATGTAGTGTACCAAAAATCTAGTGGAAACGTACACAAAAATAATCTATGGGTAATAAATACTGTACACCCAGATGTACACTAAATACTGTGTAAATGGAAATTAGCTGTTTCCAGTAAACACATAGCAAATATGGTTGTTATAAAAGATCATAAAAATTTTAAAACTTAGACTATATTGTTGCTCTGACTAACCCCGGCAGGATTATGTGGATCGGGACTTTTTTTTATTGAATTTCTGTATTTTCCAGCTGCTGTTCTACTTACAATCCAACATGGATTTGATCAGATTCTCCTCCCTGTGCTTTAGTCAGGCTTTAGTGTTGTTTTACATAATGCCTGAATCCAAAAATACCAGTTTGGTCAGGAAAGGAAATAGAAGTGCTAAATCAATAAGCTTTATATGTTTAATCAATCCCAAAAACTGGGGATTAGAATGGAATAAATCCCTGATTTCTTTTGCTAAATATATGAAAATCCCTTACAAGGATTTGATGTAATCCCGTCTAGCTTCCTGCATAACAAAAGAAACAAGAGCCGCCTGGCAAGTCTTACCAGGATTGTACACAGCCCAACCAGTTTGATGTGTAAATTACAAGCAGTTAGGTAGAACAGTCAACAAAAGAGGGAGATTTTACATTTTGTTTGTGGGTACACATTAGACCTTCATGTCTGGAGCTCTTGAAGCCTGTGACTCTGGAAATGACTTAACCTGAATTCATCTGAATAATTCCTTTGCATTAAACTTTTGACAGTGACAATGGGGTGTGTTCGAAAACCTAGTGCGCTCCCTACATAGACAGCATTTTACGTCATCC
This sequence comes from Trichomycterus rosablanca, assembly GCF_030014385.1. Classification (NCBI taxonomy): domain Eukaryota; kingdom Metazoa; phylum Chordata; class Actinopteri; order Siluriformes; family Trichomycteridae; genus Trichomycterus; species Trichomycterus rosablanca. The sequence goes on along the minus strand of NC_085989.1, from coordinate 4,773,237 downwards.
TACGCGCGCTCCCGAGAAAGAGGCTGTTTGAAATCCTAGATGCCTTAATATCCTCCCTAGTAAGGTATCTTAAAATTTCAACCGTATTTTGAGTGGAGAACGAGGGAGCATCCGATGCTACCTTAGCTGTGAAGGCATTCAGTGAGGCAAAACAGAAAAATAAAAAACATGGCGGACGGTGCAGAGTTATTTTCAAACGTAAATAAATTATTATTGATTTTTAATTTGTATAAATGTGTACAACTGTATTTATTTGCACGTTTGGGCTTGTCAGTGAATTTAACCGTTTTTGATACACGGAGAGAGATGTTAGTTGACATGCTAGCACGTTGTGCCACCCCATCCCATTGGTTTGAATGCCATGAGGCTAACTGTGTTAGCTTAGTAAGCAAAAACTAATGGAATCGCTGCCTAAATAGTGCGTTTGTATAACCTGACTTATAAGTAGATGACTTATTAGAATCATCTCTACTTAGGCAGCTGCATATGTAGGCAGTAAGACAGCAAGGCAGCTCACTAGGATTTTGAAAACACCCTGTATGTTCAGTATGTGGACACTCCTCTGAGTTCAGATGCTTTGGCCACACCCAATGCTAACAGGTGTATCAAACCGTATTATATAAAATACATTTGGGGAAGGGGGGGGGGGTCGCTTTACGATCTTGTTGTATCTTGTTGTATCGCATCTTGTCCAGGTTCCAGGTTGTTTTACTGCATAACACCCAGTGATTCTGGGGAAACCAAACTCACCACAAAAGGTAAAACATGGAAATGTACTGAAATAAGGGGCAGTTGTAGCCTAGCGGTTTAGGTACTGGACTAATTAGCAGAAAGTTGCTGGTTCAAACCCCACAACTGCCAGGTTGCCACTGTTAGGCCCTTGAGCAAGGCCCTTAATCCTAAATTGTTTAGTATGTATACTGTAAGTTACTTTGGATAAAAGCGTCTGCTAAATGCCGAAAATGTAAATGTAATTATTTTTTGCCATAGTTGTATGCATTGTTTAGAATTTTTTGTAAGATGTTTTTTTGTAAGAGATCTTCAACAGAAGAGTGATTTAAGTGTTAAGAGGATTATTTTATAAGATTTTGTCTTCCTGTTTTGTGTGTATATCAGAAATAAACCCCGAACATCAGTATGACTGCAGCTCATACCTGCAGCAACAGTAAATATCATTTCTGCCTCACAACTCAGTCGAGTGTGAACGAAGCAGATTATCATAAATGACCGAGAAAGAATCATACACATACACAGCATAATAACAACAAATGTATACGAAAAATCTGAGACTGTAGTGGAACCCAGTGTCGCCTGTTCGCATCAGGGTTCAACCTGTTGTGTGTTCTGGGGCGCTTTTCTGCTCATTACACTTGTAAAGAATAGTTTTAATCCTTTAAGCCTTTATTTTTTCTCTGAATTATTTCATCAACAAGGTGTTTATATATCAAAATATATTGTATATCCTGTCCCTCAATCTACATTTACTCAGTACCATGTTCTGGGTAGCACTGTTGCCTCACAGCAAGAAGTTCCTGGGTTCGATCCCCAGGTGGAGCGGTCTGGTTCCTTTCTGTGTGGAGTTTGCATGTTCTCCCTGTGTCTGTGTGGGTTTCCTCCGAGAGCTCCGGTTTCCTCCCACAAAACTGTCCATGACTGTGTTTGACATTAAAAACTTGAACTGATTAATCTTGTAATAATCCATGTTCTGGCACTTGTGTTGCATCCTGGTCCTGGAAACAGTGTTGTTTGTTCCAATATGTACCTGTATATAGCACAAATGGCAATAAAACCTCTTGAACTCAAACCCGAACTCATTAAGAATCTCATCAGATCTCCTTCTCTTGATTCCCTTGATAACTAGATTAAAATTATTGATTCTTTTGGGTGGGTCGGATGCGTCTCAGTCTCACACACACGTACCCATTGCCATTATTAGTTCAGTGTTAGCAATAAACAGGGACGTGAAAGGCACTACATATGTTTTCTCTCACTTTTACTTTTCTGTTTTTCTGTTTTGGATATAACCCAACGTTCGATCCCGATGTCCTGGTGGACCTATAATGAGGACAGCTGGCTGAATAAATCTGCTGTTTAATAAACGATTGATGATTAAAATATTCCACTCAGGTTTAGTGAGCAGATTGAAGAAAGGAACAAATGGCTACACCGGGAGTGTTACATTCTTCATATCAATAAAAGAAGCACCCTAATGTTCTGCTTTTTCATATTTTAGCGTTTATTCTTTAGTTCTGGGTTTTAGATGTGGTGAAATTAAAGAAATATTGCTTAATTATAGTGTAATGTTTCTCCCTGGAGTTTATAAACAACCCAAAATGAGACACCTTCTTCCATTATACTAACAAATCTACGCAGTCTGGTTTGATTATGCTTTGTTAGAGGACTGTTAGTACTGGACAGTTTTTTCTAAAACATGCTTTATTAAGTGGATTTTATTGAGTGGATTTCCTCTGATGGGCTCAAAGTGTTCTACTAAAGTGTGGGTGCTATGGTATTTGTCTTCCCAGTGGCATAACCAGGAGCTCATGGACCCCAGTGCACATATATATATATACTGATATGCTGACAGCTGATCAGAATGAATTAAAGGTATTCACTCAGTTCATGCGGTGTGCCTTCTAGTAACATTAAGCAGGTTACACAGATTCCCAAAATCCCTTGCTGTGCACTCACTGTATATTTTGATTACATGTATTCTGATATTTCATTGTCTTACTTAACGAAAATATTGTAATATAACAGTAACCTGGCGAGTGCAGCCAATGGGGGGAAGGGGGGGGGGCAGTGTGGTGGTAGGTTGAGTTCATGTCATGGAGCCGTACAGTTCTCGTAGTGTACTCTACACAGGCGTTGGTTGGACCTGTTCAGGAAATGTATACGGCCCAGTACTATTAAATGTTCGCTGCTTAATTGTGGGAATTGATAACTGTTACTGCTTTCTCGAGGAGTGGGTGTCATGCAAAGGTTACACCAAGAGCACAATGTGCTATTCAGTGGGAGGTTGAAGCATCAAGATTTGGGTTTTTACTAGAAGTAATTAGCTATAAAGTATGCTAGCCCTCTACTGCTGAGATCTGGGGATCCAGGGTTTAAATCTTGGTGCTATCAGCCGGTCGGGCGCCTGCATGGACATGATCGGCTAATGTCCAAGAGAGAGGGTGGCTGAAACAGACTAGCCACTGGGAGGTGCACTTGTCAGTGTGCTCTCAGTGCTGGTCCCAAGCCCAGATAGAAGTAGGAGGGTTACATCAGACAGGTATGCAGACCAGATCTGCTATAATGATTAATTACAGTTTTATGATTTTCTCTTTCAGGTGCAGGACGCTGTGCGGTGCAGGATGGGTGGATGTAAAGACGACAGTGAGAACTCTCCAGACTCCTGCAAAAACGGACAGGTGCAGATTATGGTGAATAGCATCTCATTTCATGTCACCTTGTTCATGCACTTCAAAATGGCACTATAATAATTTTTTATTAGAAAATCACCAGGTGAACCAGATCTGTTGGTGAACTTCTTGGTGCACCAGTCGAAAACCAACTTGTTTTTACATACCAAACTTCTGAGTAGTGTTATCTCTAGTTACACAGTGGACGTCTTCACCAATGAATAAATGAGTAGCAGTAAAGTACACTAGCCCACTAAGATCCGGGGATCTGGAGTTCGAGTCTCAGCTGTGCTATTGGGCGGTCTGGTTTGATTATGCTTTGTAAGTGAACTGTTAGTACTGGACAGATTTTTCTTAAAAAATGCTTTATTGAGTGGATTTTATTGAGTGGATTTTATTGAGTGGATTCTATTGAGTGGATTTTATTGAGTGGATTTTATTGAGTGGATTCTATTTAGTGGATTTTATTGAGTGGATTTCCTCTGACTGACTCAGTGTTCTGCATCAGTGTGGGTGTTATGGTATTTGTCCTCCAGTGAATTTAGAGACTGACAGATGACCAATTAATAAAAATATATATATATAAAGATATAAAACTCGGATCGGATAGGTGCCTGCATGTACTGTACATGATTGGCTTATGTCGGAGCGTGGGTGGCTGAAACATCCTTGTCAATGCAAGGTACACTTGTAATTCTGACATTTTCTTGACAGTAATTGATACACCGATCAGCCATAACATTAAAACCACCTCCTTGTTTCTACACTCACTGTCCAGTTTATCAGCTCCACTTACCATATAGAAGCACTTTGTAGTTCTACAATTACTGACTGTAGTCCATCTATTTCTCTGCATGCTTTTTTAAGCCTGCTTTCACCCTGTTCTTTAATGGTCAGGACCACCACAGAGCAGGTATTATTTAGGTGGTGGATCATTCTCAGCCCTGCAGTGACTGGGCTGCTGGAGATTTAAAATACCGTGTCCACTCACTGTCCACTCTATTAGACACTCCTACCTAGTTGGTCCACCTTGTAGATGTAAAGTCAGAGACGATCGCTCATCTATTGCTGCTGTTTGAGTTGGTCATCTTCTAGACCTTCATCAGTGGTCACAGGACGCTGCCCACGGGGCGCTGTTGGCTGGATATTTTTGGTTGGTGGACTATTCTCAGTCCAGCAGTGACAGTGAGGTGTTTAAAAACTCCATCAGGGCTGCTGTGTCTGATCCACTCATACCAGCACAACACACACTAACACACCACCACCATGTAGTGCAGTGTCACTGCAGTGCTGAGAATGATCCACCACCCAAATAATACCTGCTCTGTGGTGGTCCTGTGGGGGTCCTGACCATTGAAGAACAGCGTGAAAGGGGGCTAACAAAGTATGCAGAGAAACAGATGGACTACAGTCAGTAATAGTACACTACAAAGTGCTTCTATGTGGTAAGTGGTGGTTCTGTGTGAGTGTGCCATGGAATTCAAAACATACATCACAGATGGTCAAAAAGTTTTCCTTCCTTCCTTTATTTCTTCTTTAGGAGGCATTTTGCATCATAATAGTAAAAAAATCGACATGAGCCAAACAGAAATGAAATCCACAAAGAAATGTCCCTGTTTGTGTTTTCTTCTATCCTATTTTTCCTCACGTTTGCTTTTCCTCTCTGCTTTTCATCTTCACTGCATTTTCAAAGGCACCTTCATGCCAGGCGGTACCCACAGGACAAGCTCCTCATGTATTCACCAGCATGCTGGCAAAGCTGTAAACCGGCATACCGGCACGTTCATGATGAGTCTTCTGTGACTATTATCGACCATAAGCACATGTTCATTCGCAGCCACAGGCACAACATAGTCACTCCCATGTCCTAGCTTATACACAGTCAGGCGCCGTGTGGCCAAAAATATGTGGACACCCCTCTTATTTAGTCATAAACATTGCATACAAGTGTAAAAGGCCTGGTAGTTGTTGGATAGTGGTGGCTTAGTGGTTTAGGTAATGGCCAAATAATCGGAAGGTTGCTGGTTAAAGACCCACCACCTCCAAGTTGCCACTGAGGGCCCCTGAGCAAAGCCCTTAAGCTTTAATTGCTTGCATAGTGTTCAGTCACAAAAGGATAAAAGAGCCTGCCAAATGGCATAAATATAAAACTTCCAATATTTCTAATATTTCTATATGCTTGTTTCCAAACCCTCTATAGCAAGAACCCCACGGAAGGAAAAGTGAAACTAAATAAATGAACCTCCTGAAGTGAACACAGCACCAGACACCAGAACTACTGCTGTATGTGTAATCAATGCCGGGGTGTCAACAGATTAGATGGCTAATTAGATAAGTAGCTTGTACTCAGCAGGATTTATTTCAAAACCCATTGAGTGTAAGGTGGTACAAGTGCTGATTAGTTACTGAGAATTCATGTGAAGTGCACTTAAACACGCAACATTCGCACGATTACAACGGCGCTATGCTAATAATGATGCTCATGTTACTGAGCTCAGGCTGCTCATGTTTACTGGCATAAATTTAAAAAAATAATAATAAAATAATAAAATGCATGCTAAAACAAGCAAGCCCACCAGTGTTGAGATTGCAAACTCTTGAGTTCAAATCTCAGCTGTGCTATCAGCCCACCAGGCACCTACATAGACACACGATTGGCTGTGTGTCTGTAGGGGAGGGACAATGACCGAAACATGGTTCCTAACTGCTGGTGTAAATGCGATTTCTGCTGAGCGGTCGAGGCTGATCTCGGATGGTCTGCGGCCCTCCATGCACGACACTCTGTGAGACCCCGCTCCTGGCATGGGAATGAACATGTGGTTATGATTATTAATGTTTATCTTTAATATCTACCAATTGAACATACAGTACTTGACACATTGACACATAATCAACACTTAAAAATGACTTTGATTCGCAAGATATTACACTTATGGTTGTGAATAATTGTATTTACACTGACATGACCCTACGCTGCCCCTGGCAGGTAAAGAGAAGCGATCAGCTGCGTGTGTTTATCGAAGGGAGCACGTGACAGCCTCGGCACTTCTTAGTTGGGGGTGGGAGAGGCATCAGCAATAAGAGAGAGATAAGTTTTAACTCACTGAACTGGGTGCAAAAAGCAGAGCTACATTATGTGGCCAAAGGATGTAGACATGTGACCATCTGATTGTTATTTAAAGCCTCCCCAACCTTCGCATCTATAACAGTCCCCACTTTTCTGGAAAGGTTTTTCACAGCATGTGTCTGTAGGAATCTGTGAAAGGGACTAACTAAATTATCAAAAAGAAATACAGGAGACAGATAAACAAAAGAAGCACAATATTAGTTTTAATGCTACAGTTTATGCAGGCAGAACTATAACCACACAGTTAAGTACAGGCAGAAGCTGTCTGATGTTTTAAAATGATCATTTTTAATATCTACCAATTAAACATACTTGAATATTTTGGGGTTTTTTGGTGTCTCATCACTACATTAACTGCAGCCTCACTTTCTTTCTTAACCGCTTATCCAATCAGGGTCACGGGGGGTGCTGGAACCTATCCCAGCTTTTTAATGGGTGCAAGGCACACAGTAACACTTGGACGGGGCGCCAGTCCATTGCAGGGCACACACACATACACATACACACACACACACCCATTCACCTATAGGGCAATTCAGTGTCTCCAATTAACCTGACTGCATGTTTTTGAAAACCGGAGCTCCCGGAGGAAACCCACGCAGACACGGGGAGAACATGCAAACTCCGCACAGAAAGGACCCGGACCGCCCACCTGGGGATCGAAATAAGGACCTTCTTGCTGTGAGGCGACAGTACTACTCATCGAGCCACTGTGCCGCCCTAGACACATACTTAACACTTTAAATGACTTTGACTCATGAGAAATTACACTGCTGGTGGTAAATGATTGTATTTACACCGACATGTCCCTACGCTATGCAGCTTCAAATGGACACACCACTTGACATAATATATTGTTGTGCCAAATACACAATAGTGGCCCATTAGTCTTTTTTTTACTGATGGTAAGTGTATTGGGGTGACAAATTTTGTGCAAAGTAAGTTGATAGTGGTTGAATAATTGTAGATATAACATAGATCTCTTCATATTTAGGAGCTTCATGCTTTTCCATCAGGGTTTTTTTGGTTTGTTTTGTTTTGTTTTATTATTTGGAGGTATTGCATATGTGTTGCAATAGCCTGTTTTCCTTTTTTAGAATTATAATAATGAAAATCATTATGTCAGATAGTGATTTCTGTCACTCATGCATGTACCAGTTTTTATTATGATCCATGCTTCATTATGAGGCCAAAAGTAAACTCACCAAGCACGTCATGGTACATGTTTACTGGTTATTACTGGAACATTGTGGGTGTACAGTTAGTCACTATAACTCATCTGTTTCTCTGTACACTTTCTGACCCTCATTTACCATATTTATCTAAAGGAACCCCCATTAGAGCCCCACCGACCAGATGCTATTTGGTGGAACATTCTCAGCATAGCAATGATACTGACATGGTAATAACATGGTAGTGTTTTGTACTTGTGTGTAGCAGGTGCAGCAAGGTTGTTGGGATTTTGAAACACATCAGCATCAAGATGAACACGTGTGCATAAAAACAATATTGGATAAATAATTTCCTGAATTGATTCTATGAATATTAAAAAAAGTCTAAACAGTATTTAAAAATCCCACTAACACTCTGCATCTACTGTACTAACACCAGAACAATAAACTACTTGTCATTACCATTTTAGTGTCATTGTAGTGCTGAGAACAGTCGAACAGTCCAGTACATCTAAACATCTGCTCATTTACATTAATGCATTTGGCAGATGCTTCAATCTAACGTGCTAAAAATGTAAATGATGCAGGATACAATTACAGCACCTGAAGGTTATGCACCTTCTTTGAGGGCCCTATAGTGGTAACTTGGTGGTGGTGGGTCTCGAACCCTTATCAAGAGTCTAGAATCTAAACCACTGCATATATTAATATAAGTGTATCATGATAATGCTTCTTGAACATGAGTGACTCTGTCCACAGACCAGCAAGCTGTAAACTGCCATGAGGTAGAAAAATATAATACGAGGGATCTTCAAAAAGTTCCTGCACTTTTATATTTTGGTTGGAAACGGTGAGGGTGAGAGGAGTAGTAATTGGTCGTGTCTGAGAGACTGAGAGACGCTTATTGTCTGGATTTGTATCTACTGTTAAAATTATTTTGTTGACTAGTAAAATTACCCAAAAATTTACATATATATTTTTCTTGTGCACCACACAGACTGACTTTGAAAAAGACGTAGACCTGGCATGTCAAACAGGTAAATATTAATCTTTTTCCTTTTTCTTTCTTTTATTTATTTTAATTATTATTTGTTGTTTTATGACTGGTTCTAGTGATGAAATAAACCTTGTTTGGTTTATGTTTTGTTTTTTCTTTATTTGCAGAGCGAGGACATCCATGTAAGTCTCGAATCAAACATCTGTCCTTATTATTGTTTTGTATTTTTTTAATACTAAAGCTTGGCAATTTAGTCAAATGTCATTTGTTTATGTTTGTAGGAAGCAAAGTTGTATACAACTCACATCAGTCTGTAAAACTCATCGCCCCTAATCTATCAGTTTAAAGGTACTATGGTGTGAAGGGATATAGACGACATTTCATTATTGAGAGAGTGATAATGATGTGAGGTCATCTGTCAGTGAGTTGAAGTGAAGGTAAAAATGACATTCAGCCTGGCAATGCAAAAATACAAAATCAAAAGCATGTCAGATATTTAGTTCACTACAGTGGGGATTGGGACACAGCCGTAGAAGCTTGTAAGCTTAGGGCTTTATTGTATACCGGACAGTAAAGCGTGCAAACGTATATGATTGGCTGTGTCTAAAAAAGGAAGGCTGGACAGGGATTTACCTCCTTACAGGGACACAGATTAAACTGATAGGTAATTATGTTACCCCTGAATATGAGGAGACGTGGATAACGACTTGGTCAGTTGCACAACAGATACAGCTGCACGTTTCCCAAAGAGGGAAGCCTGAATAGGGATTGCTTAGCTCATACTGTCTGGTCAAGACGCTGGCACGAGAGGCGAAAGAACTTCCTTTAATAATCCTTCAGAATCCACCAGTTGAAAGCCTCCGGCCTCCTCGGCCAGCCTGGGTGTTATCCAATCAGCAGAGGTCACTGGAGTGGACACGACAATTAAGTACAGTCAACATTGGCCTTCCCTTCATGAATCTCAATCTGTGATTGGCAGACACATGCATATGTGTTCTGTCTAAAATCTAAGGATGGGAGCAGGGTATGACTCATGGCCATGCGTCTGTACATATGGTCCATCTGTTCTAATTAAAATCAGTGGCGGTGTTTTTGACAGATGCCAAGAACGTCTGTGTGAACCCTCTTGACTTGAGGCAGTAACAGTACCACTTATTCCCTATGTTTAATCTTTGTAGGGTGAAGCTCATGTTTAATAAGTACTTTAATCTACTTCTATCATAAGTTGTTGAATCGTTTTGCATGCTAATGCATTTTTGTTTTCACCCCATCGACCCTGAATTCCTCATGACCTGACACGTGTTCCTTGGTCACCCTGTCATTATATTCTACTGCGAGCTCATCCCCGTATATGAGAACTCTATCGTCCCTGTTCTTTAGTCTTTACTCTTCTTATCGCTTAAATATGAGCATCTAGATCAACATACAACTTACAGTCCAATTCATTAAACTGCTGTACAGCCGACTGATATGAGCTTGCTGCTTGTGCTTTTTATGGGACTGAATTATTTTAACACATACACTCAAATTCAAGTATGTGGACATCTGACCATGTTATACATCCAGTTTTTTGGGACTTTCTTTTTAAAACATTTGTGGCTTAGACTTATGGGTACAGTAAACGTTATGGGTTCTGTTAGTTTATTAAGACCCAGTGTTTTTTATTTGACAAATAAGTATGAACAGATGTTTTTAAAAAGGATAATGAAAACTATCTGTTACTTTTATTTATTTCCTCTTCTGTTTCCTCTTTTTTTTTGTCTTTTGGTTCTTCTGGTCTTTTTGTGTACTCAACCATTTCTTACATTTTTTTTATTTCTTTATTTCTTTATTGATTAATTTATTTCCTTCTTTCTTTTTTCATTACTTTCTTTCTTTGTCTTTCTTTCCTTCATTTTTTCTGCATTTCTTTCTTTCTTTTGTCCATCTTTCTTTATTTTTTATTTATTTCCTTTTTTCTTTTTTTTATTTATTTATTTATTTATTTCTGCATTTCTTTCTCTCTCTCTTTTCTTCTTTCTTTCTGCATTTCTTTTTGCCTACTTTTCTTTCTTTATTTTTGTCTTTTTCTTTTTTCATTTCTTTCTTTCTTTCTTTTGTTCTTTATTTCTTACTGCACTTTTTTCCTATATTTCTTTCTGCATTCATTTCTTTCTTTTGTTCTTTCTTTTGCATGTTTCCTTTCTGCTTTTCTTTCTTAATTTTTGTCCTTTTTCCTTTCTTTTTTTTTCTTTCTTTATTTCTTTCCTTCATTCTTTTTTCATTTCTTTCTTTTTTATTTATTTCTTCCTTTCTGTGTTTATTTTCTTTTTTTCTTTCTCTCTCTCTCTCTCTTTCTTTATTGATTTCTTTATTTCCTTCATTCTTTTTTCATTACTTTCTTTCTTTTGTTCTTTCTTTTTGCATGTCCTCCTTTCTGCTTTTCTTTCTTTTTTCTGTTTGTCTGTCTTGCTTTCTCTATTTATTTCTTTTTTTCTTTCTTACTTTCTTTCTTTCTTTCCTTCTTTCTTTCTTTTTTCACTTTCTTTCTTTCTTTCACTTTCTCTTTTCTGTTTTTATTTCTTTTTTCACTTTCTTACTTTCTTTCTTTCTTTCTTTCTTTCACTTTCTTTTTTCTGTCTTTCTTTCTTCTTTCTTTCTTTCTTTCTTTTTTTCTTTCTTTCTGCATTTTTCTTCTTTCTTTTCCTTTCTTCTTTGACAACTTTAGTCATCTTTAAGGAGGTGAACACCTGTAACCCAGCCAGCATCACGGGCACACTGTCACGGATCTCCCTGGATGACGAGGACGACCCCAAGCTAGCTACCCATCAAGAAGGTCTCAACTTCAGCAGCCTGCCTGGCAACATCCCAACTCCCAATCTACTGGCACAGGTTCCAAATCTGAGCACCTTGAATGAGCTGAGCGAGACGCCCCTGAAGAAGGAGATCAATGTGGAGCAGCAGGGTCAGCGACAGCGCTCAGCACCTGTCTACCTTTGCACCGAGAGTGGACTCGGCTGGGCCAGACCTCCTACTCTTACCACGGATACAGCAGGCACCGGAGGGGGTGGCGAGGGAGACTATATGGTGCTGCCAAGGCGGACTGTTAGTCTTAAACCCACTACAATAAAAGAAGAGGAAAAACCTCTCAATATCAGTGTGGATGATCCACCTTTCCCTCCACCCCCCTCTCCCATGGCCCTTCACCCGGCCGAGAGCGAGCCTTATCCAGTGGACTTTCCCACTGTGGACCATGTTGGCACAAGTCTCAATCGATCCTATGGTGTGCTTAAGCAGGTGCCCGGCCTTGCCAATGCCCACACGCTGCAGGTAAAACCAAGTCGGCCATCCATCAGGCAGATCTTTACGTCAAGCAAGGCGGAACGCACCAGGACTCTTCCCCGCAACCTGGGCAGCACCAGTGCAAACCTCTCAGCCAGCTCCCTCGAAGTAAGTGACATTTATTTTCAGTAACTTTCCCTCGGCTCCCTGCTGTAAACTTGCTCCATTAAAATTGGGACAAGGTCATCTGTGCTGTAATTACAGGGGCGATGTTGGCACCAGCTGGTTGCATTATCCAAAAATATGTGTCCACTAATGTACCAAACATTATAGGCAGCATAGTGATACAGCAGGGAGTGTAGGTGCCACATAACTCTATTAAACCTGGTTCAATCCTCTCAACTGGTTGTCGCTATGCTGTCATGAGTTTGTCAGGGGTCCCCTTCAGGTTGGATGGATGGATGGATGGAAGGATAAATTGATGGATGGATGAAAGGATGGATGCATGGAAACATGGATGGATAGATAGATAAATGGATGGATAGATAGATGGCTGGATAAATGGATGGATGGATGGATGGATGGATGGATAGATGGATGGATGGATAGATAGATGGATGGATAAAAGGATGGATGGATGAAAGGATGGATGGATAGATGGATATATGGATGGATGCATGGCTGGATAAATGGATGGATGAATGGATGGATGGATGAAATTCAAGAATATGTCACACAAACTACCAGGTACTCCACTTTCCTCCAACCGCCTCCAAGGAACAGTCACAAGGTGAATTTGCCACACTTGTGTGTATGGGTAAGTGTGTATGTCACCCTGTGATTAATTGCTGTCCTGTTCAGGATGGGTTCCTGCCTTGCATTCAGTCTTTCCAGGTGTTGTAGACCCACCCTAACTCTGACCAGGAAAGAAATGAATAAACAAATTAATTAATTCATTAACGCTGCATTTATTCAGCAGATAGCAAGTAAGCCAGAGCCAGACCAGTTCGAGATAATGTCCTGCAGAACAGCATGCACCTTCTATTAAGCGAAAATAGAGACAAACCTTTGCGTCAGGTGCTGTAATGGAAGTGCCACTAGACTAAATTGCCACCAATCGACCATAAACAAGTGCAGAATAGCTGTAGGAGGAACATCCAGAGCCGCCACTGTACAATTCATTCCACTGTTGTGACTCCACAAATGAATGGAGTCAGGTTTTAGAACGTGGGTTTAGACACCTGAACACAATATGTTGGATAGCCAGTCTGGTAGAAGCATCATGTAAATGCTACTTGTTTGTACAGGAATGCTGCACAATAAAACATCTAAAAATGTGGTCAATAAAATACATACAGAACCAGTTCCAAAAAAATGGGACAGCAGGAAAAATATAAATAAAAAATGGACAGCAATGATTTGCAAATTCTTTTTTACTAATATTTAGTAGTATATATAGTAGTATAGTAGTATATATATATATGAAGTGAATTACACTGATTATCTCTTCATCACGGCACCTGTTATTAAGCAACAAGTGAACATTTTATCCTCAAAGTTGATGTTAGATGCAGGAAAAATGGGCGAGCGTAAAGACAAGGACCAAATTGTGATGGCTAGACGACTGGGTCACAGCATCTCCAAAACTGCAGCTCTTGTGGGGTGTTTCTGGTCTGCAGTGGTCAGTATCTATCAAAAGTGATCCAAGGAAGGAACAGTGGTAAACCAGCGACAGGGTCATTGATGCACGTGGGGAGCGAAGGCTGGCCCATGTGACCCGGAAACTTTTTGAAGACCCCTCATAGTTTAAAGGGTTTCATCTAAAGGGATAGAATATATACAGTATATATAAAGTGACTGGTGGTAAAGCTGCTGAGCTCTTCTGTACATTCTGTTTAACTGCCAGTGCTTGTCTATTGACATTTCAGGCATTTTATTCAATTGTAAGCAACATGGGGACTCAGATATTACAGGACGTCCACACACACTTGCCCATATAGTATATGTATTTGTGTGTATGGGTGATTCTATAATTAACTTCAATCATAGAAGGGGGCAGATAGAGGACAGTGATGCTAGGTTGCTGTAGGTGTGTAGGTGCTGTACTGCTTCATTAAAGCTTTACAGGGGTGCTGCTCATATAGGAAGGTGGTTGCAGGTTAATTAAGGAAACTCTGATTCATTGTTACACACACACACACAAACACACACACACACTTTCATTTCTTGGAGCTAGTTAATTTAATTACAGAGGATCCTACACAGGGAGAAAAAGGAAGAGAAATTGAAGAGCTTGTGCTTTCTGTGCTGCTCTGGTATTTGCATTATTGGTGATGATTAAATAATTTAATTACCAATTTCTTTTATTTTATTTATCATCATACTTTATTAATCTATTTATCCATTAATACAGGCATCTACAGTATCTATCCAGCCACAAGGCCACACACCAACCCAACTATTCATCCATCCATCCACCTACCCTCCTATTCATGTCCATCATTCAATCATGTGTTCATTGTAATCCATCTATACATTACAGCCAGAAGTATGTGGACACATGAACAAGACACAGACATAGGACATCCCATTCAACATTCCTACTTTGCAGCTACAAGAGACCTTGATGTTACCAAACTATCTCTACAAACTTTGCTTTCTGGAACAGTGAGACAGTGTCTCCAAGCTATATATATATATATATACTGTATGTATATGTAAAGTAATTAACCACCTCGGTTCGAATCTCAACTCTGCCGCCGATCGACTTGGCACCATCTAGCGGGAAAAATTGGCAGTGTCTGCAGCAGACAATAATTGGCCACCATGCCTGCTGGGTGGGATGAACGGACTAAGTGGGTGGGATGACTGGACTAAATGGGTGGGATGACCGGACTAAATGGGTGGGGTCTTCAAATGCTGTGTAAGGACCCTTGTTAGCAGATAGAGGTGCCTGTGCAGAAAGCATGGGTGAAAAGAAGGTGTCCGCTAAGGACTTCTCACGGGTCGGAGGGGGCTTGAGCAGAAAATATACCCTCCTTAAATGCAATCAGGGATCCCCAGCAGTGGAAGACAGATTGACTACGCTAAAATCAGGAAACAGGGAGAAAATGCATAATGTGTTGCATTACGTTTAAGCAATGCATTTATTTATTTATAATTTTTGGCTGTTTTATAGATCAACTACAAAACAACCTCTACAGGTGTAATGACTTAAAATTATCTAACATCCAGAGAACCCAGAGGATTCACTTTTACCTCCTTCACAGTTGAACCTGATGTAGCCTAGTGGGTAGAGCGTTGGGCTATGAACTGGAAGATTGGTGGTTCAAATCCAGGCTCTGCTATGCAGCCACTGTTGGGTCCTTGAGCAAGGCCCTTAACCCTGTCTGATCCATGGGCGCCGTACGATGGCCCTGACCCTGCGCTCTGACCCCAGCTTCCAAACAAGCTGGGATATGCGAAGAAAGAATTTCATTGTACTGTACAACTGTATATGACAGCTATATGCGTCCAGCCTTGCAAATTCATACAGCAAATGTATAATTATTACAATATAATAATACAGCTTTTAATAATAAATCAGCTTTTAATGTATAAAAATGATAAATAAAACAATTCCTTTTGTTTTTAAATGAGGATTTTTGCAATAAGTATGTTTGTAAAAAGGCAGCACTCATTAGCTTCGCATCTACCCTGATGCTTCAGCCGTTTTGAAATGCAAGACTTGTCCTGTCCGCTGTAGACATCATTTCAATTCTGGTGCACGCAGGAAGGTTCCTCACCCTCCAAGATAAGTGTGTTTAAACAGCTCCACAAAAGATTTTCCCAGGTTATGAAGAACAAATATCTGAGCACAGTATGAACGTAATCCTCATCCAGGGCTCGACTCCTCACGCCGCCTCTTATTCACAGTGTTGCAAATTGAAATCTTTACAGAAATGATTTGTTTGCTCTGGTTCATTAAGTTCCTCTCATTTGTCACTGAGATTAATGAAGTGTTCTTATTTAAGTGTTTGCATTTCATTAGTGCCAGCTTCTCTCTTAAGTAAGGATGCTTCAATTGATTTCAGGCAACCGGTTCAATTAAACTGTATATTTCACTGCGATAGTGTAGAGAAAATAAGATGAAGTTTTTAATTTGGTCAGAACATGACATGTTGACGATCACCTTCGACATTTACAGGGTCATTCTTCCAACTGGTCCGAGAATGCATTGATGTGCTTTCAAGAGTCGTGATGTATATACAGTATTTGTCCCATCCTATATTACAGAACTGCTGAATCATCAGTTCTGATCATCAGAATGTTTTCATTACTGCACATAACTGCACATCCCTAATTCAGTCATCGATAAAAAAGTACACTTTATATATACACAAATGTATGTAAATCACTGAAGCTTGTTGGACATCCTGTTTAAAAACTCACTCACTCACTTTCTTAACCGCTTATCCAATCAGGGTCGCAGGGAAGGGGGGTGCTGGAGCCTTTCCCAGCTTTTCAATGAGCACAAGGCACACAGTAACACCCTTGACACTTCAGTGTCTCCAGTTAACCTGACTGCATGTTTTTGGTCTGTGGGAGGAAACCGGAGCACCCGGAGGAAACCCACGCAGACATGGGGAGAACATGCAAACTCCGCACAGAAAGGACCCGGACCGCCCGACCTGGGGATCGAACCCAGAACCTTCTTGCTGTGAGGCGACAGTGCTACCCACTTAGCCACCATGGCGCCCTGTTTCAAAACTGTAAGCATTAATATTTATTAGTATGAAAATGAATGACCCCTCATTGTATAAATCCACAAGATTTTAGGTTATGTCAGTCTAAATTTGGGTCTTTTTAGGCAGAAACATTTTTAAGGTCAGGCACTGATGTTGGACCAGAATGCCTGCCTCATCGTGTCTGTCCAAAAACCTACTGATCTCTCTACATAGACGTATTGTACATCACCCTACGCTGCCGAGAAGACAAAGCTGTGCAAATTGTTGGGTACCTTTACAATGCTGCGTAATGAGGTGCCTTATTTTGACACTACAGTATAAACTGAATAAATAATGAGGGAGCGTCTGCTGCCTCCTTAGCTGTGAAGGCAATCCCAGCATTCAGTGCGGCACAACTTTTCTCACAAAAAAATAATAAAATAAGGAGGATGAATACGGAGCAACTAACTGAGTTCTTTTCAAATGTAAATAAATTCTCATAGATTTTTTAATTGTATAAAGGTGCACAAGTGTCATTTATTTGCAAATTTGGGTTTGTCAGCGGGTTGTGCCCCCTCATCCCATTGGTTTGAATGGCCTGAGGCTAACTGTGTTAGCTAAGTAAAAGAAAACTGTGGTGGCATAATCGCCGTAATCACTGTCTAAGTAGTGTCTGAATAATCTGCCATATGAGTTTGATGTCTTATTAGAATCCTTTCTACTGAGGCAGCCACCCAGGTAGGCATTAGACAGCAAGGCAGCTCACTAGGTTTTTGAACAGACCCATAGTCAATGTTCCAATTCATTCTAAAGCTAGTCAATGAGGTTGTAGTCAGGGTTCTGTGCAAACCACTAAGTTCTCTTTACACACAAAAACAGTTTATCTACCTGTTGGTAGTGTGTGTGGGTTAAACGAATGAACTTGACAATTAGATGGAGCGTTCAAACAATTCTGACCTTATAGTGTAAGTCTTGCATTAATGTTAATATTCTCCTTTATTATTTTTGTTTCCATAGCAACAGTAAATTTATAGGCAATTATGGGGGGTTGCAGTTAACCCAAAATCAACCCAAATCAACCCAAATTCCGACAGACAGACCCAAACATCTTGTGGAAAGCCTGTATAAAACAGAAGGCTGTTACAGCTTGTGTTTTGGACTGGATGCCCAACAAGCTCATAATTATGTGTTTACACTTTTTCAGCCATATACTGTTTATTTTTTGGTGCATGTGTTAACAAACCAAAGAGCCTTTGTATTTTTCTGAGGCTTTTTGAAGTAGAAGAACCATCCAAAGAAAAAAGGAACCCTTTTTAAACCCTAAACCCCTTCTGGCAGGTTGTAGACCAACATGAAAAAGCATATCTTCAAATTTAGTGCTCAGTATCCGTCGGCACCAAAGTGGGTCTGAACTGCATTTTCAGTTGTTTGCTGCTTGGCTGCTGTGGTTGATCATTTCTTCTTTCCACCTCCCACCTTCCCCAGAAGAAAAGAGTACGGTACTCTGAGCTGGACTTTGAGGTAAGACCTTGTCCCTTCTGTCCCCCAGCCCACTGTTTTTCCTTCAGTTTGCTTTGGCTGACTAATGCCTGACTTGACGGCATTGATGCTTCGATGTTTGTTCCCCCAGTAGAGTCGTCCAGTGTTTCATCAGCCTTGCTTTCCAAATTACGTGCAATATTCTGAATTGATGGTGACATTACAAATGTCAAGAAATTTAACTGGGAGTACAACTGGAAGAAACCTGTAAGATTTGGGATTGTGGAATTTGGCGAGGCTGGTGAAACGCTGGACCGTGGCTGTGCGATCGGTGCAAGAATGTGCTCGCAGAAAGCCTGGAAAATGACCACACTTTGGAATCCAGCAAACCTCCAGTCAACATCACAACATTTTTCATTTTAATAAACCTATAGTTGCAAGAAAAAGTTTGTTTTTAGAGCACCGACATGAACAACGATTGGCTGTTACTCACACAGGGTGGGAGCCGGACGGGGATTTCTCATAACTGATGCAATTACGACCTCTGCTGGCTGATTGATGGCCTGCACAGAGACGGGGGATAATGTGATCAGGGTGTGTCTCTCCATACACAAAGCTGATTTGCATATGAACTCACCTCGTGCAGGTGAAAAGATGCGGTCGGCTACTGCACACGTGTCGGAGGGGGCGTGTGTCAGTAGAGAGAAATAATGCAGTTGGGTAATTAGATACACTAAAGTCAGGAGAAAAAGGGGAGAAAATACATTAAACAAAAAAAATTACAAAATACAAAATTACAATTACTACTTTTTATTTTTTACTGACATTGTGGGCTTTTAAACAAAAGTAAATCCTATTAAGGAACACTGCTTTTTAAAAACTGCTAAAGCACAGTTTCGACTGCATTCGGTGCAAAGTAAAATTGATAAAAATAGCAAAAAAATCCTAAAAGCGGGCCGCTCAGGTGGCGCAGCGGTAAAAACACATGCTGGAACCAGAGCTGGGATCTCAAATACATCATAGGGGTATGATAGGGGTGGGATATTAAAGCCAGATAGGTTCTCTCTCATAACTAATGCAATTACGACCTCTGCTGGCTGTTTGATGATGCCTGCACAGAGATGGGAAAAGAGTGCTGTCAGGGTGTGTCTCTCCACACACAGTGCTGAGCTGCACTGCACTCGTCAAAGTGTAGGTGACAAGATGCATACGGCATGCTGCTTACGTGTCGGAGAGGGCGTGGTTAGCTTCGTTCTCCTCAATCAGAGCGGGGATCAGCATTGGTGAAGAGGAAGCATGAAGCAATCGAACAATTGGATGCGCTAAAAGGGAGAAAAAGGGGAGAAAATGCATAAAAACGAAATATAAAAATAAATAAAAAATCCTAAAAGTAAAGTTTGTGCGATGTCTAAATAATGAGACACATACTGAGCATGTGCAAACAAAGGAGAATTGTGCAATAAATATGATTTCACTTAAAAGGAGGGTAAAAATAACTTAACAAATGCACATTTTGCACCTAATTTAGTCTCCCAAAACCAGGTGTAAAGCAGCTACAGCAGTGTTCATACCATTGGTTACCAGGTCCCTATTTCTACTTTAATTTGAGTCATTTTGTTAACCACAGATGTAGGTTGGGTTATTTTATTGCTGGTTTATGGCTTTAAATTATGAGATCCAGGTTCGAATCCCATTTAACATGAGACATGACATTGGTTATGTCTGAGAAGGGGAGTGGCTGAGGCCCTGCGATGGATTGGCATCCTGTCCTACCAGGATAAAGAGGTTGATTAAAATTAGTTTTTAATGTTTGTAGCAGTTGTCTGTGTTAACTGACAACAGTTTTCCAAAGCTCTTATGGTTATTTTTTTATGTTTTTTTTTTTAATAAAATGCTCTAAAATTCCTCTGCACAGTTAAGCAAAACTTGACAGACAGTATTAAACCATCCAGTGATTTTTTTTTCTTGCAACTAATATTCACCAAATAGTTTTGAGCCAGTTGCTGGAGATTTGCTTTTCATTATGGAGGCTTCGTCTGAAGTGAAGGTATGTTACTAACAGTCCCAACCGCTTTTATTCATTTGCTTCGTAATTTCATTACATATTCCATCCTGGTCAGCAGTGCATGAGGGGAAAAAACAGTCCCCCAAAAACATGCCACTCTACCCCCTGGTAATAAGTTACCAGTAAGAGCACACAATGACAAGCTTAATTGGACTTGGTCTTCCCAGTAAAACTCGACCCACATGGAGCTAAATTTTGTGCCAAACCACATCTAATTAAATCGGGACGTGGGGGGAAACAAACCGTCCCCCTGTAGAGAATGCTGCTGACCAGTGGAACCCCGCTGCGCCCCCGCTTTCACTGCCATTTGCACCGTCACCGCTTTGGAGGCTCCAAACTCCCGAAGGGAATCTTTTAATGGGTGTGAAATCATAGCAGCCACCCTCCTCCCGGCCTTCCAGTCTGTCTCCTCACCACCCCTTCTGTTCCCTGCATTTTTTATTCTGTTTATTTTTGTTTTGTTGTTGTTTTTCTTACCTTCCTTCCAGAAAGTGATGCACACTCGCAAGAGACACTCAGAGCTCTACCATGAACTCAACCACTCCACCAAGTTCCACACCATAGATAGGTATAGCAGGGATTCTTCCAAAACCAAGTCCAAGGTAAGAGTCTGAACAGCAAGGGTTTCGGGGGGGCAATTCTGCACTAATCACACCGGACTGTTGAGTCTCACAGCACTTTGAGCAGCACAACTGAACTCTGAGCAGCACAACTGAAAAACATCTGTTACTCTGGGCAGTTGTAGCCTACCGGTTAAGGCACTGGACTAGTAATCGAAAGGTCACTGGTTCAAGCCCTATCACTGCCAGGTTGCCACTGTTGGGCCCTTGAGCAAGGCCCTTAACCTTCACTCGCTTAGACAATATACTGTCACAATGCTGTAAGTCGCTTTGGATAAAAGCGTCTGCTAAAAACAAATGCTCATAAACTAGAGTGACCTGTATGTGATCTCACAAGACTTTGAAGTATGTCTGTGGGAAAAATTAGTATAACTGGGCACTGATGTTGGTCAACAAAGACACAATTGATGTTCCAGTTAATTCCAGAGCTGTTCAGTGGAGCTGAGGTCAGGGCTCCGTGTTGGACACTGGAGTTAAACCAAGCTTTTCTTTATGTCATTATAGAGCTTGCTTTGTGCACTGAACAGAAAAGGGCCTTCCCTAACCTGTTGCTGCAAAGATGGAAGCGTTTACTTTCCTGTATATAATTAAATTAGTAATTATTGTGGATGCAAGACATTAATTCAAAATTAAATTGTCAAAAGTAGGGCTTAAACCAACAACCTTAAGGTCACTAGTCCAGTCCTGTAACTACAGTTAAGTGCCCAAAAAATCAAACAGTGTGTAGTCAATATAGCTTCAGATACCTGTGACAACCTACCAGGACCTTATTGAGTCACTCCCAGCTTGTCTAGCTGCTGTCCGTGCTGTACACACCGGTTACCCTGGATATTACCTGGTGGTCATAATAATGTGACTCCACTGTGTAAATGATAATGGAGATCAGTATGTGACTCTCGGTGCATGATACGGATCTCCATATGAACCCACCTAGTACAGGTGAAAAAAGCATGTGTTGGAGAGGATGTGTGTTAGTCATGGTTCTCCTCGGTCAGGAGTGGAGGTCTGCAGCAGTAGAGGAACCAAAATGCAATCGAGTAATTAGATACAACTAGATTGGAAACTAAATTAGGAAAAAATGCCTTAAAAATGCTAAACTAACACTTTTTTGCATTTACGCCTTATAAAAATCCCATGTTTATGACTTTTCCTCTAGCATGTTCACCAGCGCTGCCTCCTGTCGTCCCTAGCAAGAGTTTCTTCCTCGTTTGTGTTCAGACCGTTGAATTATTGATTATCAGTTGCTAAGGAAAGCCAAGCCGCACACGCACGTTCATACTCTGCTTTCCAGAGGGCTTTTAATCATTAAGATTTCAAAACAATTCCCCATTCACAGCTTTGCACTTTCGCAGTGGAACATTCGGTGCCACTCGCCACATGTGGACTCATATTTAATTTGTGCCATGCTGCTGCACCCTGTCTGGTTCCAGGCTGCCGCCCACGGTTCACATTCGAGTTGTGGAGAAAATGTGTGATGCCAGATTTAAGTAAAAGCACAAAAGTGCACGCTCATGAAATAAAGGAGTGAAAAATGCATTCATGCATATTTAATATTGCACATACACTATGTGGCCAAAAGTATGTAGACACCTGTCCTAGTTTCAGTTTCAACACAATATTGCTATCAACTACGCAAAATAAACGATGTACTTGGGGAATTGGGAAGACCCTCTTCTTTTCCAGCATAATCGGGCCCCTGTGCATAAAAGAACATCCATAAAGGCATGACGAGGTTGGAATGGAGAACCTCCAGTGACCTGAACAAAGCTATAAACCAACCAAATTAAACAACTTTGGGATCAATTGCA
Source organism: Trichomycterus rosablanca (assembly GCF_030014385.1). NCBI lineage: Eukaryota > Metazoa > Chordata > Actinopteri > Siluriformes > Trichomycteridae > Trichomycterus > Trichomycterus rosablanca. Next base: position 4,750,598 of record NC_085989.1, on the reverse strand, counting down.
ATGAGCCAGGCCTTATGATAAAACTCGAGTGCTTGATCTTAACAATGCTCTTGCTCTCCTACTGGATGAAAACAAATCTTCACAGACACACTCCGAAATCTTGTGAAAATCCTTCCCAGAGGGGTTGAGGCTTTTACTGGTGCACCAAGGATGCTGCTCTGTATTGATGCATATGGTTCCTTTCGAAAACATGCAGTGTTCCACTGGCACAGGACCCTCTGTGACCATGACCAGAATGAACCAATTGGTAAAAACTACTAAATGAAATGATGTGTTCCAATTAGGTAGTCACAGAAAAACTGAACAGAACATTTAGAGATGCATGTCATGTAAACTTTTGACTTCAGCTGTTCAGATGTTGACCAGGTTGCTTCCAGAAAATAATCGGACACGATTTGTAATCTCTCAGACAGCCGACTCTGACAGTGCAGTAATTACAGCTATAATGGTGGCTGAGAAAGTGCAGAGAATAAAGATTATGTTTTGGTAATTGCTGTAATAACCCAGACTCCAAGCCTCATGACAGCCGGTAATTTTGATCTCATCTTCAGTCAGAAGGTTGATGGTTTTTTTATAATTTCTCAGAACACTTTCATTTACATTTGCTGCATTTAGCAAATGCTTCTGACTGCGTAAGGGCCTTGCTCAGGGGCCCAACAATGGCAACTTGGAAATGATGGGGCTTGAATTGACAACCTTCTGATCTCTAGTCCAGTATCTTAACCACTGACCAAAATAAAGCGGTTGATTAAAATATTAAAGAAATGCAAATGTAATTAAACACAGATATAAAGCTGCATACAGTGAGTGTACCAATTAATAGCAATCATGTCTGTCTAGACGCCCGGCCAGCTGATAGCACTGTTGAGATACGAACCCGGGTTTTGGTGGTGGTGGGCTAGTATTATTCATGCTACAACATAATTCTAGCATGACCATGTGATATAATAAAGTGATATACTGCAATTTACCTTATTAATTAATTGCAAAATTATGTGGCCATCACTTTTTAATGGGTAAATTAAACTATTTTAGCCATAATTGCATAATTGTGCCTAAATTTAGGCATACAGCCAAATACATCCTCCCCAAATAAATGAATAAATAAATAAAGCTGCTGAAAAACCATCATAGCTGTTTGCAGTCAAGCAAGCTTCAACAGCAATATCATCCTGACATAAACATCACCATGTTTATGTGTATATTTGTATATTTTAAAATATAAAACTGGACTTTGGGAACTACAAATGACCGAAAAGGTTGTCGATGTCTCATTTTCAGGAGCAATTATTTTCCTGTGACATTGTCAGTACCTGGTTATGCCAGTTTTAAGATGCAGCGCTCAAGTTGTAGTACTATAAAATACTCATAGCATTTAATATTGTCTCTCATAACATCCTTTTATTTCACTCAGTTTTATTCCCCAGTGGTTAATCTTTTAAATCAAGCTGTTCGTAGCATAATCAAGCCATTAATTGGCTAATTGATTTGCCTCATTAACACAGTTTCGAATGATGCCCGTGCCCTCCATAGTTTGAGGCCGGCGCCTTTTTGTTTCTCACAAATTATCCGTTAAATGATGGTTTCTTACCAGCCAGCTTGAGCAGCAGAGTCGACAGTCCATCAGCTGTCTTAATGAGGAAGCTGAAAGGAAGTGGACCAAGAGGAAGAGCATGCCAAGAGGAAGCCAGTGCACAGCGCTAATGCAAGGCTTTGTGTTAATGAAGATGTAAGGTGTTAAGCAGAGAGAGATGTTTACTGAATCCATTGGACGATCCCTGTTGGTCCACATGTTTTACATTCTACATGCTCTTTGTGATTAGCTCGACTTCTCTAGGCTCTTAAGGGCTTTTGTGTTTTCTTGCCAAATCAAATTGACTTTCTTCATGCTGTTTACAAGACACACTGTCTTGAAGTAATGTTACAGGCTCTAGAACCCTAAACCCCTAATGAGCAATCCGAGGTCAAGAGCGGCAAGGAAAACCTGCCTAAATATTCCAGGAAGAAACCTTGAGAGGAACCAGACTAAACAGGACCTCATCCTCCTTGAGTGGCCTTCAGGAAAAATTGGTTGAATCGGAATTAGGTTAAATAAACAGATACTAGGGCGGCACGGTGGGTAGCATTGTCACCTCACAGCAAGAAGGTCCTGTGTTCGATCCCCAGGCAAGGCGGTCCGGGTCCTTTCTGTGCGGTGTTTGCATGTTCTCCCTGTGTCTGTGAGGGTTTCCCCTGGGAGCTCTGGTTTCCTCTCACAGTCCAAAAACATGCAGTCAGGTTAATTGGAGACACTGAATTGCCCAATAGGTGAATGGGTGTGTGTGTATGTGTGTCTGTCCTGCGATGGACTGGCGCCCCGTCCAGGGTGTTACTGTGTACCTTACACCCATTAAAAATCTGGGACAGGCTCACACACACACACACCCTAATTGGATAAGTGGTTAAGAAAGTGAGTGGGGGAGTAAAGAGATACTAGATGGTACTAGAGATTCTTGGGTGGGGCAGCGACCTGTTACACTAGCTCACCACTGGGGTTTAAATCTTAGCTGTGCTACTGGTCGCCGGGGGGTCTACACAGACATCAAATGGAGTAATGGGAAGGTTAAATTTAGTATAGATTTTAGTATAGAATGTCTGGAGTAAAAAGTACAGAGATGAGGAACATGTCTGTCGTTAAGCTGTTGTAAGATGTTGTATACAGATAAGAAACAACAGTTACCACAGAATGGTTTACACCCGAGCTTTAGAGGAAGCGCTGAAACTGTATCGTGACTAGAGCAGTTTAAAGGGAGGCCCACAGTTCTGTTCTTCGTTCTTTACCTAATACAGTGCAGTAGGAACCCGCGATCATGCTTATAAATTCTCCAACCCAGTCAACTTGAGTTTTTGACACTGTGAGTGCAGTCAATGCTAATTTCCATCCAGCAGGAGCAGCATCGTTGGCATGGCGGCCTCAATACTATGGGTTCAGCTTCAGCGGGTTGAAAGGTTCACAAAGTTGAAAAGGTTCCCTTGCATGTATTTAAATGTTCTGCTACTTGTTTGACTTCTTTATGACTTTTAGACCATTGCAAAGCAGTCTGTTGCACAAGTCCACCCCCGCTGACATCTCGAGCTCTCGAGTTCGAATCCGTTGTGTCTGTGTCTGTGGGAGAGAAAGGTCAAACAGGTTCATAAGTGCTGGTTGGTTGAGGCGCCTGTACAAGAGATGGTTGATTAGCGACCGCGTGTGTCAGAGGGAGTGTAATCGTCTGCGGTTCTCCTCGGTCATGGGTCGGGGTCGGTCAGCAGCAGCAGGAGACTCTACAATCAGGGACTTGATTACATTTAGAGGAAATGAGGGAAAACTGTGATTTTTTATTATTTTATTTATGCATTTTCTCCCTTTGTTTTCCAAATTAGTGGAGCCAATTAGTCTTCCACTGCTGGGGACCCTGATTGCGTCTGAGGAGGGTATATTTGCGTGGCAACAAGCTCCCTTCAACCCATACACAGTCTTTCAAACCCTTCCTTTCTGCCCAATTGCCCATAGACTAGTCTTGCGAGAGTCTCCACTTCTGTGCAGGCACCTCAGACCCCACCCAGATGCAGTCTTTCAACCCCTTCCTTTTTGCCCAATTGCCTTTTTGCCCAATCGCCCATAGGCCAGTCTCACTGAAGTCTTCACTTCTGTGCAGGCACCTAACCAGGGTCCTTATACAGTGTTGAAGACCCCACCCTCTTTTTTTAGTCTGGTCTTTCCCCACCTAGCAGACTGGTGGACAGTTTTGTCTGCTGCAGGCACTACCCAGCTGACCGGTAGCGGAGAATTCAGAATCTCAGTGCTGGTGCTCTAGTGGAATATCCTGCTGCAAGCAGGATGTGACCAGCGGGTCTTTACACCTGGGTAAACTATGCACATGTGCCCAGCCATCCACTGGATTTTGGAGAAAATGGGATTTATATACGTACTATCATAGCATCAGTGTCCAGTTCAGAAGCTTTCTTGCCCATTGAGGGTGCTTTTGTTGCTGGACTTTGTTGTCTGGCCACAACATCTCACCTCATCATCAGTATTTAAATGATCTGCAATGGGGCCATAAGAGCTCCTCTGTTGGTCTGTACCAGACGCCAGTGCTAGTTCATGTCCTCTGGCCACCCAACAACCTGTCTGAGGTTTGTGGTTTGTCCATTCAGTGACCACTGTCAGTAGTCACTGTCTGTTGGTCTGTACCAGCTGCCAATTCTTTTATGTCCTCTGACCACCCAACAACCTGTCAGTGGTTTGTGGTAGCACCCACAAGCACCCCTTGACTTCAGAGATACTTCAATCAAGTCAACTGGCCATGACGGTTTGGCTCTTATCGAAGTCCCTCAAATCTTTATGCTGAGTTCAGAATCCCAGCACTGGTGTGCTAGTGGCAAGTGCCGCTGTGCCACCTGGGAGCCCACAAACAATGATTTTGTGGAAGGTTACAATGCTTAGGTGTCCAGTGGTGTCCTCCTATCAGGATGTGACCAGCAGGTCTTTTCACCTGGTGCCACCTCTTCCCTGGGTAAAACTATGCACATGTGCCCAGCCATCCACATGATCTTGGAAAAAATGGGATTCATATACCATGATACCATCAGTGTCCAGTTCAGAAGCTTTCTTGCCCATTGAAGGTGCCTTTGTTGATGGGCCTTTGTTGTCTGGCCACAACATCTAACCTCATCATCAGTATTTAAATGATCTCCGATGGGGCCATAGTAGCTCCTCTGTTGGTCTGTACAAGACGCCAGTGCTTTCATGTCCTCTGGTCACCCAACAACCTGTCGGCAGTTTGTGGTTTGTCCATTCAGAGACCACTGCCAGTGGGTGGCACCCACAAGCACCCCTTGACTTCAGAGATACTTCAATCAAGTCAACTTGCCATAACGGTTTGGCTTTTATTAGAGCCCCTTAAGGTGTTTATGCTGATCAGATCTGCTGCATTGAACATGTGAACTATGAGGAACCACCATCAGCTCAACGTTTAACAGTCCTCATCAGTGTCCATTTTTCTAAGTTTGTTTATTGTACGTCTGTCGCACAAAGTGTTTGGTTTCACCCTGCACGTCCTCCACCACAGTCTGACGATTGTCTGACAGTCAGCAGACCCCAGGGCTTCAAACCAAGAGCAGCTAGAACTGTTCTCCTCCACAGAGCTGCTGCTCTGCCCTGCCTCTGTAAGTCTAGATCTCACAACGACTCCCTGAGCTTTCTTTCCCGACATGCTGAATGCTCGTGATTGCTCGTTTTTTCTTCTCTGTGCTATTTTAAAACTATAATGTGCTTTCTTTTGTCGCATGTTCTTCGCCCGTGACCTCTCTCCCCTCAGGGTCCTATGGAGATCCAGAGCTGTGCTCGCTCTCATGTTTCTGTAGCATTTTTACCCTGTTCTCTTGCTTAGCTACACACTTTCTGCTCTTTTTGCCGTCGAGATAGAACTACTAACGATGATCTGAGCATTGCGGGGCACATCGGTGGGTGGAAAGCAGTAAAATAAAACAAGCAAAAAGAGAAAATAAAATGTGGTGGATTTAGACTATATGGTCTAAAGTACTGTATATGGACACCTAATGATGGGCTTCTTAGAAAACATATTTTAAAGCCATTAAAGGCCATTATTGCGCAATCTGAAAAGAGTCTCTATGGGAATTTGAGCCTTTTCAGTCAAAAGAGCATTTGGGAACTTGGACACCGAAACAGATGGACTACAGTCAGTAATTGTAGAACTACAAATTGTAGATCAGCCATAACATTAAAACCACCTCCTGGTTTCTACTCTCACTGTCCATTTTATCAGCTCCACTTACCATATAGAAGCACTTTGTAGTTCTACAATTACTGACTGTAGTCCATTTGTTTCTCTGCATGCTTTGTTAGCCCCCTTTCATGCTGTTCTTCAATGGTCAGGACCCCCACAGAGCAGGTATTATTTAGGTGGTGGATCATTCTCAGCACTGCAGTGACACTGACATGGTGGTGGTGTGTTAGTGTGTGTTGTGCTGGTATGAGTGGATTGGACACAGCAGCGCTAATTGAGTTTTTAAACACCTCACTGTCCCTGCTGGACTGAGAATAGTCCACCAACCAAAAACATCCAGCCAACAGCACCCAGTGAGCAGCATCCTGTGACCACTGATGAAGGTCTAGAAGATGATCAACTCAAACAGCAGCAATAGATAAGCGATCGTCTCTGACTTTACATCTACAAGGTGGACCAACTAGGTAGGAGTGTCTGATAGAGTGGACAGTGAGTGGACACGGTATTTAAAAACTCCAGCAGCGCTGCTGTGTCTGATCTACTCATACCAGCACAACACACACTAACACACCACCACCATGTCAGTGTCACTGTGGTGCTGAGAATCATCCACCACCTAAATCATACCTGCTCTGTGGTGGTCCTGTGGGGGTCCTGACCATTGAAGAACAGCATGAAAGGGGGCTAACAAAGCATGCAGAGAAACAGATGGACTACAGTCAGTAATTGTAGAACTACAAAGTGCTCCTATATGGTAAGTGGAGCTGATAAAATGGACAGTGAGTGTAGAAACAAGGAGGTGGTTTTAATGTTATGGCTGATCATGGTGGGAATAAGAAGAAGAGCATTTGGGAACTGGCTTACAATCAATGTTCCAGTTCATCCTAAAGGTGTTTATTCATTCCTCCATTCCTCCATTTATATCTCGCCAAATGTATTATTGAACCTTGCTGGTAAAAAGTACCTTGTAAAAAGAAGAATGTTCTAGAATATTCTAGTAAAAAGAAAATAGGCAGAACTCATAGAAATCTGCTAAATCAGTTCCACTAAGATAGACTCTCTGCACATCCTACTATTCTTTAAAGCCTTTTCCGCCTCCACTGTCACTCCTTCTGATCACTTCATCTCCAGCAGCAGCGTGCCGGCAGACTTGATGTCCAAACCGGTTCATCTGTGCTGCAGGAAACCAGCATGGAGTCTGTACTTCCATACTGTGCACAGTGCTGTATTTTTTAACTGACTAAGAAAGATATGAATAGGGTTTCTCAGCTGAGCTAAAAAAAAAATAGCACTGTTCTTGTGAATGTCATTCCCTTTCTGTATCCTCCTTTTTATCGCAAGAGAGGAAAATGCAACGGAGCGTTTCGCCTGCCGGAGGTGAAAAGAACTCCCCGAGTCGGTAGAAAAGAACTGTCAGGATGAGAAATTTTGGATGGGAAGAGTCACGAGGTACAGGCGAAGAGAGAAATGAGAGTGAGTGAAGCTAAAGGAAGTGCTGATAAACACCATGATCCTGTAAGCATCTCCCCAGGATGCTCAGGCTGTCAGGCTTCACTCTCATATTAACAGATCCTCAGTGTAACAAAATGTTCCCTCCCCAAAATTTAGCAGTCAAACTGGTGCCCGGTTTTTGCTTTTTGTAATAGTACTGCCAATTGTCTCGTCATTATAGTTGCTGCTGCCCCCTGGTGGATAAATAGTTGTTTTTATTAACACAATTAGATGTTTAGCATTGTTTAATGGGTGTTAATGTATTCTAGTAAAATACTAAGAATGATAAAGCATAATTTTTTTTATATCATTTTAGGGTTGCAGCAGCTTAGCTGGACTAATGGACTAGTTTAATCTAGTTAATCTGTATCACATTAATCTGCATAGCACCTTAATCTGTATATTATGTCTATAGCACTCCCATCTATATATCATAGATGTTTATAGTACATTTAATAATATATTCACTTGTATATCTTGTTCATACCACTGCCCGTATTCTGTAAATAATGTATATCATAGATATTGTACATCCTGCACTTGCTGCTTATTGCACTTCTGGTTAGATGCCAAACTGCATTTCGTTGCCTTGTACTTGTACATGTGTAATGACAATAAAGTTGAATCTAATCTAATCAGAAGGTTACTGGTTCAAGCCCCATCAGTACCAGGTTTTCACTGTTAATACCTTCAAATTTGGTTGCTTATTTGGTCCCAAATCCATCAATCAAAGCTGCTTTATTTGAAGCCCATGTTTTATGTCTATTGCTTTAATTTACAGTTTTTCTCAGCAAGCTAGACATAAGACAGTGTCTGTACAGCACTTCAGAGGTCAAGTGTATCACATGTGTATCGCAAATGGGATCAATAGATGGAGTATAAAGTGACTCGGTTGTTAATATCCCCCAATAAATTGCAACAGTTATTACTGTTAAAGAAGTTAGGAAATAGAATAGGACCCAAATTTGAGCCTTGTGGTACACCTATTATAGTATTTATGCATGTTTTATCATTTCTATTCTGGTTTAAAATGTGACTGATTATTTGTATCAGGTATTGAATGGGGAATTTTATGGAACAGTCAAATCCATCAAACCAATGAAGAGAAAGAAAACAAGTATGCAACCACTTTTGTGATCGCATATATTCACTTCAAACTGAGACATTATGCCTTTTGACTTGGCACTTATAAATGTAAAAAGCCTAAGAAGTACATCTTTATCGAGGATTAAGTTAGTGTGCAAGTTACTGAAGTTCCTCCACACCGAATTTATCAAGCCATATCTTTATGGACCTTGCTTTGAGTAAGCAGAGGGGCCGAAGTCAAGCTGAAACAGTAATACTTCTCCAAGTAGAATTTGCTCTACATACTTTCTTCTCTTTTATCTTTTTTAATTTATTATATCAATGAAATGAAAAAATAATAAATAAATATTAATAAGTACAAACAGCTTCTAGGTTTAATAACTCAGCAGCTTAATGTAGCATATTCAGATGAAATGGTCTTGAAAATGCAGGTTTTGAAAACACACACCTAGAAAAGCAGATGCATTGTTATATTATTATTATATTATTATAAATGTGCTACATATTGGGTGATTATGTTCTATTATAGACGACGCCACAGAGCTGTGGCACTTTTGAAAAATGAATATAATTTAAAGCATGAAGCACAGAGACGCAGTGCTTTGGCAGGAAGGATGCAAATCCCTCTTCCATACTAAACCAAATTTAGCCTGGTCTCGCAGGGCCAGCTACTCTCAGTGAGATTTGAGGTCTGGCTGAATCACCGAAAGATTTGGTCTCTTACAGATGAGAAGGCCTGGGTGCGAAGGAAGATTCTAATTTATGCCAAATGTGTTTGGTAGGGTTAAGGTCAGGGCTCTTTGCAGGCCAGTAAAGTTTCTCCATACTGAACATATAAATTGGGTTTAAAAAATTGGGTTAAAAAGTGAAATATATAAGAATATACACCAATCAGCCATAACATTAAAACCACCTCCTTGTTTCTACACTCACTGTCCATTTTATCAGCTCCACTTAGCATATAGAAGCACTTTGTAGTTCTACAATTACTGACTGTAGTCCATCTGTTTCTCTACATACTTTTTTAAACCTGCTTTCACCCTGTTCTTCAATGGTCAGGACCCCCACAGGACCACCACAGAGCAGGTATTATTTGGGTGATGGATCATTCTCAGCACTGCAGTGACACTAACATGGTGGTGGTGTGTTGGTGTGTGTTGTGCTGGTATGAGTGGATCAGACACAGCAATGCTGATGGAGTTTTTAAACATCTCACTGTCACTGCTGGACTGAGAATAGTCCACCACCCAAAAATATCCAGCCAACAGTGCCCTGTGGGCAGCGTCCTGTGACCACTGATGAAGGTCTAGTGTCACTGCAGTGCTGAGAATGATCCACCACCCAAATAATACCTACTCTGTGGGGTCCTGACCATTGAAGAACAGCATAAAAGGGGGCTAACAAAGCATGCAGATAAACAGATGGACTACAGTCAGTAATTGTAGAACTACAAAGTGCTTCTATATGGTAAGTGGAGCTGATAAAATGGACAGTGTGTGTAGAAACAAGGAGGTGGTTTTAATGTTATGGCTGATCAGTGTATACTGTATATCATTTTACTTTGCCACTAAAATAGAAGCCAGGTCATATATAAGAGCTAAACAAAAGAGTGTTTAGTTAGTCGATATTCAATACTAGATTTAATTTTGTATTAGTTTTTGTCTTCACTTACCAACTGTTTTCTTTTAATATATATATACATATATAGTCATCATTTTGCACTATATTTTCACTATATTCGAATGTAATCAGACACAATTGACAGATTTACAGTTTGTAATAGACTGGGTTGTTAGGCCCTATTTTACTATTTTGATATTTTTGTGTGTGTTTATGTGCAGATGCAGGATAAATCAGCGGCGGATGACCAGCGATCCTGGGACAGCTTTAAAACAATGACACCCAAACAATCTTCTGGTTCTGGACAGAACACGGACCGAGTGGAGCTGCATAGTAAAGCCTGGGACGCTTCCACCCCAAACACCCCCGACACTTCAGACGGAGACTTCCAGACTGAAGTGTGAGAGAGGGGGGATAAAAAAGCTCTCACATAGATGTACTTATCAACTGAGTGACTTTAACCAAGAGAGGATCTATAAAATGATTCACTTATTTGCTGAGATCAGAATTAAAAATGAAAAAGAGACGTCTATATTTTCTCACAGACAATTTCACTGAAGGAACCGGGGCTCAGAGCGTATAACGGGCAGAATTTTTAACTAACTGTTTCTTGAAATGTACTGATTTTAGTCCGGAGAGGATTCTCTTTCACACGTTTGATGATTTGGATATTTCGAGTACAAAAAAAAGAAGAAACAACAATATTTCTGCACCATCTTTTTTATAGATAATTAAAAAACGGCCCTCATTTCCATGTTTCACACACTTGACCGATACCGGATGGTTTTGTTTCTCCTTTATGTTCTGTCTTTCCTAATGGATGCCTCAAGTGCTGGTTTCTTTAGTTCGTTCGAATGGTTGGTTGGTTTCATTTTGAGGAGGGGAAACGGGAACATGTAACTGATTAATATGATGTCCCATCATCTGCTATCTGTTACCCTGGATTCGAACCTCCGTTGTTACTTTTTTTTGCACTTTTATTTAGATTTTGTTATGTTTTTGTTGATTCATTTGCTTACAATGGAAGATAAAAAGATGAAGTTTTGTGAAAGTTGTGTTTCTGCGTCTGTCTGAATGTTTTCTACGGTTAAAGCTTCGGTTTAACAGTGAATAAGGGATCTGCAGGAGCAGCTCTGGTTATTAATCATATAAGATGATGAAGAGATCCTGAAGAGCCTGTAATAATGCTGGTAAGTGCTTTAGTGTGGACACGTCAGACATCACATGCTACACATGATACCAAGTTTATGCTGAACCAAACAGCACAGACCAGCACAAGCTGGTTCCTGGTGTAAACTGGTTTCTGCTGGTCCCTGAGAAGCACTGGTTAATAATAAGCATTTGTTGTTGTTTTTATGGTAGTTGTGTTTTAATATTAATATTAATACTAGTATTTTTATTATTACTATTATTATTATTAATATTGTTATTATTAGTAGTAGTATTATTATTAGTATTATTATTACTATTAATATTATTATTATTATTACTATTAATATTATTATTATTATTACTATTAATATTATTATTATTTATTTATTTATTTATTTTATTTATTTAATTTTTAGTTTATATTTAGTTAATATTTTTTTGCTAGTCATTTACTAGCTTATGTTTTGTTTTATGCTGATTATGTTAGTTTTGTTGTATTTCTATGCGATTTTAAATGACTAAATGACTGTGTCCACTGACCAGCATTAATAGTGTTTTCTGGTGTTTTTTGTTGGTTTTTCTTGGTCACTTCCAGCAATTCCTCTGTCTAAATTCCTGGTGTAAACTGGTTGTATTTTGGTCCTTCACAATTACTGACAGAACAGTCTTGGGCTTCTTAATGTTTTATTTACAGGAGTTTTTTGTTTCACTGTACACAGAGCTAACTGGGAAAGCTAGTCTGGGCAAACAAATTTCAAAACCATGGGTGGGCACTACTAATCAGAATCAACTCTTCAGGCTTTTTCCAAGCTCTTTCATTGTGTCTGTGGGAATTACTATACTGTTTAGCTTAAATTCAGGTTCAAGTGATTTACAAATATTTATTTACATTTCACATTCTGTCCCAACTCTTCTGGAATTGAGGTTGTTTTTTACAAAAGGGGTTTTATTATCTGGTACTTGAAGTGAGTCTATTCTACTTCAGTTGCAAAACAATAATTCAAGATGATTTCCCAGTATAAAAAATGTACGTATGAATGTATAACGTTTGCATTTCGTGTTTTCTGTTCATCTCAGCTGAAAACACTTATGAAGACCCTATTTCCCAGATAAAATGCAGCCGCGCAGCACTATTTCTCTCAGCTCTGTAGCATCATTCACCCACTGCTTGAAGTGCTTATTGATTCAGCCCTGATTCAGTGGCTGCTATCCCCTTTAAAATGGAGCGAAATAAAGTGTTCTGCCAGTGACCCTAAACTATCTGTTAGCGCAAAGCCCATTTGTAATGGAGGCTCAATAAAGGAATTTCTAAAAGGCTAAGCAATGCCATAACAGCAAAGCCTACATCAGCATGACAGGACTGAAAGAGATTTATCACTCTTCAGAAATAGCTCTGCTGCAGGGTGAAGCCGAGCTGAACTCATATGAAAGGCAGAAGGACAGACTTTTGTGTTTGGATGGATGTTTGGTCACTGACAACAATCACAGATTCGCTTTCTTAAAATGGTACACAGCCAGTGTCCTTGTGAGGTGTTTGGCCACCGCAAACCACCAGCGGCTTCAGTGGCTATTAGTACAGATTGTTCAAATCTGGGCAAAAGTGGAACACCATATTCACTCACTCACTTTCTTAACCACTTATGCAATCAGGGGCGCGGGGGGGGCGGTCGCGGCTGCTGGAACCTATCCCAGCTTTTCAATGGGTGTAACACCCTGGACGCAGGGCAGACACACATACACGCACACACTCATACACACACCCATTCAGTTATAGGGCAATTCAGTGTCTCCAATTAACCTGACTGCATGTTTTTGAACTGTGGGAGGAAACCGGAGCTCCCGGAGGAAACCCACGCAGACACTGGGAGAACATGCAAACCCCACACAGAAAGGACCCGGACCGCCCCACCTGGGGATCGAACCCAGGACCTTCTTGCTGTGAGGCGACAGTGCTACCCACCGTGCCGCCTAATCAAGTCACATAGCAACCCCTCATGTCCTGTGGATTGAAAAAAAGCCCATCCTGGAGGAAACACACCTTGACATTCAGGTGATTAGTCGAAAGACCAAAGTCATGGCAGTAAGGACACATTCACATGAGAAACAGCAAAACCACTTTGGCGCCTGATTGAACTTTGAGTCAGTTTTGAGTCAGTTTGACCTTTTCAAAGCGCCTCCAATGGGACAAACTGTTGGATATGATGTGGTAAAAGTTACTTATTTTACTAAAAAAATTACCAAGTAATTTCATTAGTGAAGAACTTATGACCAGTAATAATTAAGAGAGGTTTAGTGTTCTTGTGTCGTTGTTTTAATACATTAAACCACGTTAAGCTTTTTTTAGACTCTCTCGGAAAAGCTGATTCTGACGATTTCTCAGCACCCCGAGCTATAACACAAGTTTCACAAGTTTAAAAGTGAAACAGGAGGAAAATCCAGCTAAACACAGATACATGTGGAGCTTTCAGGGTGAATTTGATGGTTATTCCACACAAATGCAGATTTGTCTCATATTCGCACTTTGATGACATTTTAGTGGCCTAAAAAACCTCCACAGTTATAATTATAAGTATTTAAGCCTCGTGGTGCGTCTTGTGTTTGTGTCCCAATTATAGAACCTTCAAACATGTTTGCTTTATAGAATCCAACAAAATGTTCCTATGTAACTCTGGCTTACATCATTTCAAGGTTCAATGTCTTTAAGGTCAGTTTTAGTATGGACAATGCTTTTGTTTTCTGCCAATTCGTTTGCAAAGCTTTAAAAAAAAGTTTATCCGGTGATGTTACAACTGCAGAACTGTAATGTAGTTTAATGATGATCAGACCGTAAAGGTCATCTTTGCTTTTTGTTTCCCACTGCGACACATACCAATTAGGCTAGTTGTGCAGGCTGATGGAACTGCACACGGAGGCTCAGGGAGAGAGCCGAGGTAGATAATCACCCTGGGGCTGACGATTTGTCCTGACATTTTCCTTCTTGGCACAACAGCCATCTGCTCAAAGATCCCCGAAGTCAGCACATCATATAGACACACATATAGACAAGAATTTAACCTTTGGAAGTCATCGGCAGTAATGGAGAACATGTTCCAAGGAAAAGCACTCCCACTGCCGCCGGGATTACAACTGCTTTACAATTAAGAGTTTAACGCTGTTATTTATTACCTTCATTTACCTTGACCTCGAGTGTGTGTTAATGTTCATGAGGACGATGCTGTTCAGGTTTTTTCAGTCTTTTTTCCTTTGACTGCTCATGGATAGCGTTAGCATTGCTTTGAGATACGCTGCAGAGTTCATCGTCTTTTGTACATGTAAGATGTGATGAATCTGATCATAGAGAAGCAATTTAAGACCATCAAAGGCACTGAACGTAACACAGAGCTTAGTTTAGGCCATCTTAAAAGAAGAGAAAAAACAATCAAACTGTTGCCAACCCCAGCGGTTTGTACTAATGTCTGAAGGGTGAAAATGGAGTCCACAGGGAGCAGGTTACTGCAGGCTCTTCCACTGTAAACAGTGAAAATGCATTAAGTAAATGCAAGTGTCATGTTTCTGAGATTCACTGGGTCCCTGCAGTTCAGCATACACAGATTTAAATGATCTTAGCTTATGGGTAAAATGCTTCCAGCACTAACATGGAGGTTTGTCAGGTGTCCAACTTCATTCCTGTTTGTAGACAGTAAGTGTCTTCAACAGTTCTCAGATTCATTCTTGTCTAATTTTGTTTGACAGAAGCTATTAAACCCAACAGTGTACCATGTTTTACATGTGTAAAGGTACAAGGGTTAATGGTGCAGTAGTGTCTGTAACGTGACTGGAAGGTGGGATCTAAACAAGCCACTTGGGACTCGAGTTCCCAATTCATCCCAAAGGTCTTCATTAAGATTTGTCGGGGCTTTGTGAAGGACACTGGAGTTCTTTCCCATGTTCTTATCATGTATATACTATGACCTGGCTTTATACACAAGAGAACAGGAACTGGATACAGGAAAGCTCATTCCACAAACTGTTACCTCAAATATACCTTGGAAGCATATGATTTATTTATATTATAGATTTCATAAACCTTAGTCATGGGTGTGGCTGAAACACAATAACAAACACAATAATTGGAGGGATGTCCATATACTTTTGGTTGTATAGTTGGTTATTAGAGATGCTGTATTCCTAAGCGCTCTGATGTTGACAGAGGCTTTTGATTTGAGCTGACTGAGCTCTGGTGTTAGTTGAGGTTTGACTTTAAAGAAGCTTATGGGAAGAAATTAACTTTTTGCTCCTCTTTTAACACGGTGTTTTTTTAGTTAGTTCTTTTTAACCATAGAAAATCAACTCAATGTTTAAGATCAAGTTAAGGTCGAACCGTATTTCAATATTTTGGATGAACTGATTCCTTAATGTTTAGTACAAGTTCCTCATACAAAAACGTTTTATGTAATTATTTCTTAAATTATTTTTCTGCCTTGTGCTTTGAAAAATATCCAAATTGCACATTTTTAATACAGTATTTTACTTATTTATTATTCATTTTTATTTATTTATTTATATTATTTTATATTATCTCAATATTTTGGATGAACTGATTCCCTGATGTTTAGTACAAGTTCCTCATACAAAGTGATTCTTTTATTTAAATTATTTTTCTGCTTTGTGCCTTACAAATATCCAAATTGCACATTTTAATACAGTATTTTATTTATTTATTTATTTATTTATTAAATTATTTTTCTGCCTCGTCCTGAAAAATATCCAAATTGCACATTTCTAACACAGTTTTTTATTTATTTATTTACATATATTATTTTTCTGCCTTCTGCCCTAAAATATCTGAATTGCACATTTTTAATACATTATTTATTTATTTATTTATTCATATATTATTTTTCTTTCTTGTGCCTTAATAAATATTCGAATTGCACATTTTTAATTCATTATTCATTTATTTATATTATTTTAATGTATTTATTTATATTATTTTTCAGCCTGTGCCTTAAAAAATATCCAAATGACACGTTTAATACAGTGTTTTACTTACTTATTTTTTTATGTATTTATATTATTTATATTATTTGATATTATCTCAGTATTTTGGATGATCTGATTCCCTAATTTTTAGAACAAGTTCCTCATACAAAAAAGTGATTTATTTATTTATTTATATTATTTTTCTGTTTTGTGCCTTAAAAAATATCCAAATTGCACATTTTAATACAGTATTTTACCTATTTATTTATTTATTTATATTATTTTTCTGCCTTGTGTCTTAAAAAAGTACCTGAATTGCACATTTTTAATGCATTATTTATTTTATTTTTTTTATATTATTTGTATTTATTTATATTATTTTTTTTATTAATTTATATTATTTTTAACATTGCTCAGAGTAAAGAAAATTAGAGAAGTGTTTTGATCTTATTTCTTTAGCATGACCAGCCCATGTGCACAAAGGAAGCTCTATAAAAACATGAAGAAAAGCCTCGGTTTAAAGAAAGTCCAGTGGCCTACACAAAGCCCTGACCTCAGCCCCACTGACCAGCTTTGGAATGAGGGCACAGATTCCCACAGACATATTTCAAAGTCCTGTGAGAAGCCTTCTCAGTAGAGTGGCTGTTCTTATAGCTGAAAAGATCACATAGAGGTCGCTCTACTTTGATAGCATTTGTTTGTGAAATAGAATGTCCATTGGCAGATATGTCTGGCTTGACCTTGTTCCTCGTCGTGTTATTAGGATCTCTGGTTCTTTGAAGCTCGGCCTTCTAAAGCTGGAGGAGAGCGAGGTCTGTGTTTGCATGGCATGGTAACTAGATGAGCCTTTTCAGCCTGGAGGATGGACACGGATAAAAGACACGTCTGGAAAGTCGTGCCACCAGGGAGCTGTGCAAATTTCATCCAGCTCAAAAAGCAACATCTCCACCCTGAGGCGATTCCGAAATAAATCCATAACAACATGCTCAACAGAACCAAAGTGGGAAATGTGATTCCTTTATGGTGGGAGGGGGTATTGGTAGCATTTGATATTAGTTGGATCTTTGGCCACCCTCTCGGACATTAACCAATCATGTCCATGCAGACAGCGCCACTGAGATCCAAACCTGGATCTCCAGATCTCAGAGTGCCCTTACACCCTAGACGTCTCTGTCTTTAAATATATGACTGATGCTCAACCTATCTGCGGTTTGGTGGATTATAAAAATGTGACTGAGTTAAAAGCCTCGTCTACATCACATTTGGACAAAACATGTAATTTATCCTCGTGAGTTGGCAAGACAGAACTCGACACAGCAGACGATAGTGAGAGGACTTAGAGGACTTTCTGCCTTCATATCCTTTTATTGTACTCTCTCATTCATACCAGACAGTGATCATAACCTGCTGCCTTCAGATATAATCTTTCACGCCACCCTTCTCTTCTACAATATCCTCTTTTTCGGAGTGAAGTGCACTACTGCAGAAAGAAACTCATTTTAGTAGAAAGAAAATGTAATGAAAAACTACTTGTGGCCGCCTGAAGTGTTCGGCTTTTCTAAAGAGCGGTGTGTGTGCGGCGAGGGCCGCCGTCGATGCGCCGGAACACGGCTGTTTTGCGTGCAGATCCATTAGTTGCAATTTGGTTTGACGGGAGCATGGAGGGGAAAATGAGTTGGGTGCAGAGGATCAGCCATTTTCCTCATTTGCCTACTTTTGGAGATTCATTCTGAATACAGAGAAGTGAAATGATTCATTTGGTGGCATAAAAATGTAAAAGGAGGCGCTGAGAGGTGCGTTCTTCTGGCTTTTCGGTCTGAATTCAAAATTGATAAAATAAATGGATTTTTGGCCAAATTAAGCACGGCTGCGACTTTTATAGAACATTTAAAGACTCAAAGCCTTAAAAAACACCAGATTCAACCTCCTGAATGCTTTTTTTTTACTACAAAGAAGACAAGCCCTGCAGTCATGTTTCAAAACCCTGTGGAAAGCATTCCACAGGTAAGAATGCACCCTCACTCACCCATCCACACACTCACTCTTGGTCAATTTAAAGAAACCAACACTAACTGACTGCCATGTCTGTTGAGGGTGGAGGGACCTAAAGTAAACCCTCAACCCCACATAGCATTTTTGGGTTGAACTGGAATGCAGACCAGACCAAGTCACACATGAGTGTCCAACCGAATCGTCCGTCAAGCCTTGCAGTCATGTTTTAAAATCTTGTGGAAACCCTGTCAAGGATGGGAACACACACTGATCTAATCCACACACACACACACACACACACAGGGTCAATTTAGTGTAGCTAATCCCTCTCCTGGCTGTAATGCGTTTTAAATGTGAAAGGAACCTGAAGTACCTGGTCTTTACATTATCGAACATCTCTGGGTTGAACTGGAATGCAGACAGTGAGTTTTTGTTTTTGCTGGTGAGATTTTAAGATAGTCTGATGTTGACAAACAGAGTAAGTTGGCAACATATTGTGCTACACGGGGTCGTTACGAGCTTTACAATTACAAATAGTTGTAATACCTGTAAATATTTCTCACACATGCCAGTAGTTAGATTTAAAATGTATCCTCTGGTTTGCATTGTTAAGTTGAAATCATTCTCTAAAGTTTTGTATTCCGTCCACTCTTCAGTTTCTCGGCCAGTGTGTTTCATTACCGTATCTGCTGTCCGTCTCTCCCTGAAACCTTCCAGCTGTATACATGCACTCGCTGTGCAGATCGTTGGTGGACGTTTCAGTGTAGAGATTGAAGGTACATATCGTAAATGGTTGTGTAATGCACAGGGGCTTCCCATCTAAAGCTATCTCTGAGTGCAGATGCTAAGCTAATGGTGCAGAGAGAAGGTACAAAGTGCCTGCAGATGTGTGAAAAGGCTTCCACATATTTTAGCATACATACACCTCCTACCTCATCACGTTCCCTCTCATGCATGAAATCAGCATCTCTGAGATTACTGCAAGCAAGGTGTAGGGCTGATTTTAAAGAGGACATCTTAAATCTGCTGTGTACACTATATCAGGGTTTTTCAAACTAAAAAATAGGTCACAGAGAAAAATAATAATAATTAAAAACAAATTTTAACAGGCACAAACACAAATTGAACTTGTTTATGAACACCCCCTGTGGAGCTTTACGTTACATCTTGTAAACCACAGTGGGACCGGGTGTCCACATACTTTTGTTCATTTAGCATACATTTTAATACGTCATTAAATATGGGGAACATTATTCTCATTAACATTGTTCAAATTTAAATTAAAATCACAGCACTGCATGCCATTTTCATTAACAAGGTTGCCATTGTTTTCCTGAGTAGAGCCATAAGCTGTCTTAATGTACTGTAGATTCTATCCTATAAAGTGTATACTGCTTAATTACCAGTACTGCCAGTAAAATAAGGTGCTTAGTAAAATAACTGGACATATGGAGGATTCTAAAAGTATTCAAACCCCTTAACCTTTTGTGAAAAGCGATAAATAAATAGATAAATAAGCTAAGATAAACACTGCAGCCCATGGCTTTCATTTAGCCCCTTCCGCTTCTAGATATACTGTATGTACTATATACAGTGGATGCCAAAAGTTTTAAGACATTTATTCGGGTGGTTTGAAAACATTAACATGAATTTCTAAATTTTCTAATATTTGGTGACCACTTAACTATGATGTGGATCTGTTTTTAAAATGATAGAGTTTAAGTTATTACACCCCTGTGGACAGATAAGTCCAAAACAGTGCTTTTTGGTAAATAACATCATTGTGCCATTTACAGTAAAGGGGAAAAAACATGGTCCCCACTCATGGTGCAGGTTCACTAATGTTTTGAGGTTGCTTTGCTGATTGTGGCACTGGAGGCTTTGGCTGTGTGCGTGGCATTGTGAAAAAATCCAAAGAGGGTGCAGGCCTTCCAGCAGGAAAATGACCCACAGTACACTTCAGAAAGCAGCCAGAGATGGATTAAGTTGAAGCACTGGAGGGTTTTGAAGTGGTCAGCGATGGGCGAGCCAGATCTAAATCCCTCTAAATCCTGAACACCTGTGTAGGGATCTCAAAACAGCAGTTGGGAGAAGAAGGCACGCTTCCAATCTGTAAGAACAGGGGGCACTAGGCAAAAAAGTGTGGTCAAAAATTTCAGCAGAGGTGTAAGAGGTGTAACTCATTTATGGTTCTAATAGAAATAAATAGATTTTAGTTATTGTTACATTCAAATCATTTCCAAATCTTCGTGTTTTAAGGTGGTATCAAGCTTTTCTCAACCCACACTGTAATAAAGTGGATATTAAAATAAATGACAGAATAATTTTGGTCTCAAATTAAAAAGTGCTACATGAATTAAGATTACTAGCAGTGATTAAGATTAGCGTTCTACTGTAAAATATTGCCTTGATGTTTTTTCTGCTGTAATTAAAAACTAAATTGAAAATTTTGAACAAAACCTGGATTATAAAAAGCAAAAATGGATTTGTGACGCATGATGGATTTTCAAAGCACCTAGTGCAGCTGGGTGTTATTAATAAGCTTAAATTTGAATAAATATTGTTAAAGCCCATTCTCTCTCTCTCTCTCTCTCTCTCTCTCTCTCTCTCTCTGATTTATCACTTTTCCTCTTTTCTGAATGGAGATGAAACCGCTCTGTTATAGCTAAACCTCACTCTTATACTGCTTTTGAAGTTCAGTGGGGTAATCGTCCTAATTTCAGGTTCAAGCGCAGAGAGAGACGTACCTACTTAAAATCAAGCACATTTTTTTTAACCGTGGGTTCTGATAAGGGTGAAAACATGAGTGAAGTGCACTTATTTGATGATAAATCAGAACATGTTAAATATTTATGGCTAGTAGAGCTCTTCAGTTTAAACTTAGCAATCGGTCTGTTTTCATATCAGCAAGTGTTGAGTTGTGGCTGTCTGATTCATCTGATGTGGGTGTGTTGTGGCTGTACTCACTCCATGCGTAGCAACATTGGTGGCATTTGTCATGTATTTTTTTATGTTGGTGACTGAGTAGATGTCTCTCTCTCTCACCGCTCAGGTGGCGCAGCGGTAAAATACACTAGCACACCAGAGCTGGGATTTTAAATACATTGTATCAAATCTCAGCTCTGCTATCCGGCTGGGCTGGGCGGCTATATGAACAACGTTTAGCTGTTGTTCATCCAAAGAGGGAGCCGGATAAGGACCTCATGACTGATGCAATTACGACCTCTGCTGGCTGATTAATGATGCCTGCACAGAGATGGGGAATAATGCGATCAGGGTGTGGCTCTCTGGAAGGGATGGGTGCTAGTCTGAAGCCCTCCTTGGCCAGCGTTCGGTTGGTGCAACAGTTGTAATAGAGAATTGGAAACAACTTCATTTGGAAATTCTCCAACACCCCAGGATGTCATTGCACCCACACTGTGAACCACTATTGTTTGTGTGAGTGTGTGTGTGTGTCCTCCTCTTCTCATATAATACCACCTCTAATAAGTGTTCATGTACAGTAAACGCCTGAGGCGATACCCACTTTCACTTCTGAAAATTGTGTCTTCATTTTCTCCGCCCGGTTAAAGTGAAACTTCAATTTTCTAACACGGTATTGAACTCCAGCAATAACAGCTTCTAGCTTAGCGCTGCACATCTCGACACTGCAGGGAAGGTTCACACCAAACAAACCATACTTTAAAAAGTAAAACTATAGATAAATAAGCTGAGATAAACACCGCAACTCATGGCTTATATTTAGCACCTTTGGCTTCTAGATAACTGTATATACAGTGGATGCCAAAAGTCTTAAGATCACTATTTTTTTTCTTATATTAAATATAATTTTATCTGCTACAAAAGTAAAAGTTATAAAACATTTATGCACTGTAGAAAGTATAATACATAAACACGAGCATTGGAACTGGTCCACGGAGCAATGGAAGAAGGTGGCCTGGTCTGATAAATCACGTTTTCATATATATCACGTGGATGGCCGGGTGCGTGTGCGTCGCTTACCTGGGGAACACATGGCACCAGGTTGCACTATGGGAAGAAGGCAAGCCGGCGGAGGCAGTGTGATGCCTTGAGCAATGTTCTGCTGGTAAACCTTGGGTCCTGCCATCCATGTGGATGTTGCTTTGACACGTATGACTTACCTATACATTGTTGCAGACCATGTCCACCCTTTCATGGAAACGGTATTCCCTGATATCTGTGGCCTCTTTCAGCAGGACAATGCGCCCCAATACAGAGCAAAAATGCTTCAGGAACGGTTTGAGGAGCACAACAACGAGTTTGAGGTGTCGACTTGGCCTCCAAATTCCCCAGATCTCAATCCAATCGAGCATCTGTGGGATGTGCTGGACAAACAAGTCTGATCCATGGAGACCCCACCTCGCAACTTACAGGAGTTAAAGGATCTGCTGCTGACATCTTGGTGCCAGATACCACAGCACATCTTTAGGGGTCTAGTGGAGTCCATGCCTTCATGGGTCAGGGCTGTTTTGGCAGCAAAAAGGGGACCAACACAATAATAGGAAGGTGGTCATAATGTTATGCCTGATCTGTGTCCACCGATGTCCATATACTTTTTCTCATTTTGTATATTATCAAATATGGCTACCTGTTTATTTCATTTTGTTTACTTTTTTATTTACATTAAAGCAAATACCCACCTGATACCACCTGGTTCCAAAGTTGATTGGTTGTTGGAATGATCATAACTGTTTAGGTTTGAAGACCTACCTGGATACCTTGAAAACCATCCTGGATCAGATGTGGATGATTTTATTGGTTTGATATTTCACACAGACAGACTACAGTTCTTTGTACAGAACGGTTGTTCCTCTGTTGCATAAACCTGTTTCTCACCCGCAGTCCTTTTTGCCATCATTTCTGCCACCCACTCATGCCACGCTGAGCCATGCCAACACTCTCACACATTAAAGCGCCATTATGGAAATGAGAAACGGCAGCTATGTGTTTTAACACACAAGTGGATTCCCTCCTGCAGGCCTCTCCCATTAGATTATCTAAATGACCAGAAGTATGTGGACACCCTGGATTAACTGTTACAGGTAGATAACATTTTGGCCTGTTTGTTGTTTTGGAAATACTGTGGTCAGCACCTCAATCTTATTGAATATATTAGTATGAATTGGAATGACCCTACAAATGCTTCTCTTCAACAGAATCTACTCTAGAAAGAAGAAGTCTGATCTAATAATTATTAAGAACGTACCAGACATAAGTCATTTCCTTCTTTAGATATACCCAATTCCTCAGGCAGTTGGGCATCACTAACATTGACTGATGAGGGCGGCAGGTTAGCACCCCCCTCTTTTGACATGTTTGAAGCTGATGGCCGAAATTTCACACAGCTGTTGCAGCAGCGCCTCAACAAGACAGTAGGAGTCCCTGTTACAGCAGCAAACAAGTTATAACTACCCCTACATATACACCGATCAGGCAGAACATTAAAACCACCTCCTTGTTTCTACACTCACTGTCCACTTTATCAGCTCCACTTACCATATAGAAGCACTTTGTAGTTCTACAATTACTGACTGTAGTCCATCTGTTTCTCTACATACTTTTTAAGCCTGCTTTCACCCTGTTCTTCAATGGTCAGGACTCTCACAGGACCATTACAGAGCAGGTATTATTTGGGTGATGGGTCATTCTCAGCACTGCAGTGACACTGACATGGTGGTGGTGTATTAGTGTGTGTTGTGCTGGTATGAGTGGATCAGACACAGCAGCACTGCTGGAGTTTTTAAACACCTCACTGTCCCTGCTGGACTGAGAATAGTCCACCAGCCAAAAATATCCAGCAACAGCATCCCGTGGGCAGCGTCCTGTGACCACTGATGAAGGTCTTGAAGATGACCGACTCAAACAGCAGCAATAAATGAGCGATCGTCTCTGACTTTACATCTACAAGGTGGACCAACTAGGTAGGAGTGTCTAATAGAGTGGACAGTGAGTGGACACAGTATTTAAAATCTCCAGCAGCCTTGCTGTGTCTTATCCACTCAAACCAGCACAACACACACTAACACACCACCATGTCAGTGTCACTGCAGTGCTGAGAATCATCCACCACCTAAATAATACCTGCTCTGTAGTGGTCCTGTGGGGGTCCTGACCATTGAAGAACAGGGTGAAAGTAGGCTAAAACAGTATGCAGAGAAACAGATGAATTACAGTCAGTAATTGTAGAACTACAAAGTGCCTCTATATGGTAAGTGGAGCTGATAAACTGGACAGTGAGTGTAGAAACAAGGAGGTGCTTTTAATGTTATGCCTGATGAGTGTATATTATATTATACCCCTACAGGCCTTTTCTAAAACATACATGTGTCATTTCTCTTGTCTCTTGAATTGGAATGACCCCACACATACTGTACCTCATTATCTAACAGAATCTCCTCTAGAAAAGGATTTCTTAGGGAAATTCGTGGGACTTTGTGCTCATTCTGGCCGTTTAGGGACGCATGACTCACAGTCAGTATTTCAATTCATCCCAAACTCCCATGGAAAGCCGTCCAAGAGAATTCGAAGGCTGTTGTAGCCACGAGGACAGAACTCAATATTAGTCCCCATATTTTTTTTCTTTAATTACATTATTCAAAAGACTCATGGACAGGTGTCCACAAACATGTGTTTTAGCAGAACCAGAAGCACTGACCTTGTGTAACTACGTCATGCAGGAGAGAGCTCGGCTATGACTGGCAGCTGGAAGGTGCACGTTGATACAAGTCCATCAATATCGACTGCAAACATGTTTTATTATTTATGGACTGCGTCTTGTGTTGGGCAGAGGTAATTCGGGTTGGTAGAACGAGACCTTTCCGATAAAATGCTTCCACAACAAGGGTCAGTGGAGGTGAGTATCATGGTGGATTTGACACAATTGTCATTTACCTTGTGATTTTACAGTAACACCTCTGGCATGTGTACATTCATACTTTATAGCAGGACACTTACAGTAGATTAGTGCTTTTATGTTGGTCAGGATTGCAGTGGGTCTGGCCCCATTGAGAACTACTTGGTGCAAGACCTAAGTGTGTCTTTGACAGGGTCCATTGTAGGGCAACATTTACTAACTTCATCATGCAGTCACGCACCTAGGGACAACAGTAGCCGGGCCATCTTTAACACAGGAGAAAAGGTACCTGTATGGAGAACATACCAAACATCTCAATAACAGTATTCACTTTATGAACACATGAATTTAAAAAAATTAGAAGGGGTGTCCCGATACTTTTGTCCATATAGTGTATGTAGGACGAACACTATTTACTCATACTGTGTAATTTATAAAAAAAAACTTGACTTGACTTGACTACTGGTGCCTCAACCAGACAAAATCAGTCCCTGTCATTAGTTCCCTGTTATTGAAATGTTTGGTATGTTCTCCATACAGGTACCTTTTCTCCTGTGTTAAAGATGGACCAGCTACTATTGTCCTGAGGTGTAACTGCATGATGAAGTTAATGAAGTAAATGTTGCCCTATAATGGACCCTGTCAAAGATATACTACGTTCTTGCACCAAGTAATTCTCAATGGGGCCAGACCCAGGTACCCAGAGTCCACGTTGCTTTGCAGTCCCACTTTGTACAGCAATCATTAAATGTAAATTATGAGTTCAAGAGCAAGACAGCCTTCACAGTTATGCACAGGTATGCTTACCACAGGATTTTGGACGTGTCTATGGGACTTTGTTCCATTTGAAAGGGCTCTGTGCAGATTACTGGCGTTTCTTTAAGCCAAACTTTTCTTCATGTCTTTATAAAGTTGCTTTGTGCACAGGTGCACAGTCAGCTGGTACAGTAAATGGCCTTCCATAAACTGTTGCTACAAAGTTTAAAGCATATAATGTCCCATTATTAATGTCCAATTGATTTATTGGGCAGCACAGTGGCTCAGTGGGTAGCACTGTCGCCTTACAGCTAGAAGGTCCTGGGTTCGGGTCCTTTCTGTGCTGTCTTTTCTCCCCGTGTATGCGTGGGTTTCCTCCGGGAGCTCCGGTTTCCTCCCAAAGTCCAAAAACATGCAGTCAGATTAATTGAAGACACTGAATTGCCCTATAGGAGAATGTGTGTGTATGTGTGTGTGTCTGCCCTGCGATGGACTGGCGCACCGTCCAGGGTGTTACTGTGTGCCTTGCGCCCATTGAAAGCTGGAATAGGCACCAGCAGCCCCTCCCCCCATGACCCTGATTGGATAAGCGATTAATAATTGATTTATTAGAGGGGGTGTCCCATTACTTTTGTCCATATAGTGTACGTGGGACCACACTATTTGCTCATACTGGTGCCTTGACTGACAAAATTTGTGCCTGTCAACTAGTTCCCTTTTTCAGACACGCCCATTTGTGTTTGTTAAGTTCCCGGCCAGACGGGTGACACTATCAAAACTTGAAGCATTTATTAAACTTCTGCGTCACACAAACAGCATGTAGTTTGGTAGTTTGGTAGATTTGATCCTCTTTTTTGATCAACTGATCCTCCACACCTCTCTGCAACTTTCAGACTTTGATCGATACCTCTGCAGCATCATGACATTTTCTCCTCTTGAAGGAGTTGAACTTAAAATGTCAGATTCTCCCAGCTTACCTTACCCACCCCCTGCCAACTCTGCCATCCTGGGCATTTATTACTCCCCACTGTCACTATCTAAAAAAAGAACATCAAACTGCTGATCTGACCTCTTGGCCCGTTTCCTCCCAGTTTCATTACACTGCTGGAGAAAAATGTTCCAGCCCTATTATTCATACAGCCATCACAGAACAGCCTGGTCGATCCTGAAATGGATAAAAAAAAACACCAGAACAGGGTGTGAACATGTCCGAACATGTCCGAACACTGATATGTATTTGTTACAGGTTTGAAATAAGGCTGAAATGTGATGCTTTGTCTTGTAGCGAATGCTGTCAGAAAGGATGAATGCGCTCGTTTATTGTTGTGGTTTCGACCTGCTGACAAGGTTACGTATCTATCCAACGCTCAATTAACCTCTAACCTGTTTTTAACCCAATAAAGGACTGTAAGATTCCTCTGCTGAGAGGACGGGAGGGAGGCTAAGCCGTGACATGATGCTAAGCCGTGAGCTCTTGTGAATTTAAAATCAGCTCAGTGTCAGCAGACTCAGACTAAGGACTCAGACTCGACCAGTCAGGGAAATACTCACTCACTTTCTTAACCGCTTATCCAACCAGGGTCGCCTATTCCAGCTTTTCAATGGGCGGAAGGCACACAGTAACACCCTGGACGGGGCGCCAGTCCATGGCAGGGCAGACACACATACACACACACACACACACACACCCATTCACCTATAGGGCAATTCAGGTTCTTCCAATTAACCTGACTGCATGTTTTTGGACTGAGGGAGGAAACCGGAGCTCCCGGAGGAAAGCCACACAGACATGAGGAGAACATGCAGACTCCACACAGAAAGGACCCAGATCTCTCCACCTAGGAATCAAACCCAGAACCTTCTAGCTATGACAGTGCTACCCATGAACACATTCTTCCACCGTCAACCAGATACTTGCGGTTAAGATTTTTTAAACCACACACTTCATTTGCAACTCTCCAATCACGCTGTCTTCCCTCATTTAACCGTTTTCAGTTCCTCATCCCTCTTTGTCTACACCCATTCACGGAATACGTAGATTAACGAGGCATATTAATCATAAAGATGTCAAAGGTAATGATGATAGGTGAAACGATAGTCGACACAGAGTGAAGAAAAGCTGCCAGAGCAAATGTAGATCATTAAGGTTTGATCATCACACAGAATCTCACTTTCAGGATCTTTACTTTATTAACACTGACAGTAAGGATTTCATTAGCGCTGGAGCTACAGCTGGTTTGCTTCAGTGATCACTTAAGTTAGAATAATATTTCCTATAGTACACCCACTGAGCACTTTATTAGGTACACCTATCTGGTGTGTGCATTTATTAGGTCTTTTGTAAGCTACACCTATCATAAAGAGTAACATTGTGGGTTTACAATTACTGAATGTATGAATCTATTGCTCTGTGCACTTGATACACTGTCACTATGTATCAATCAACTCACTGGGTGGTGGACCATTCTCAGCACTACAATGATGCTAACATGGTAATGCCATGGTCTATAAGGTACAGCAGTGTTGTTGGGAATTTTAAATAAGTTTTAGTCTTACTGGCTTCTTTATTAGGAACACATAACCTGTTTGGGTTAGTTATAGGTATACAGTTACTACTTAGGGGCTACTTACTTTTACCAAGGACAATGGGGTGGCACGGTCACCTCACAGTCCCTTCTGTGTGGAGTTTGCATGTTCTCCCCGTGTCTGCGTGGGTTTCCTCCGGGTGCTCCGGTTTCCTCCCACAGTCCAAAGACATGCAAGTGAGGTGAACTGGAGACACTAAATTGTCCATGACTGTGTTCGATATAACCTTGAGAACTGATGAATCTTGTGTAATGAGTAACTACTGTTCCTGTTATGAATGTAACCAAAGTGTAAAACATGACGTTACAATTCTAATAGACAAACAAATCATGCACAATATGTGTTAATCTTTACACTTTCTGATCAATGGACTATGTTGGCTTTATATTTTTGGATAGCGCACTATTCACCTGCCAGAATTGACACTGAGGTGGTTAGAAATCCCAACAACAATGCAATACCTACTATACTTATATTAGCATGTTAGTGTCATTTCTGTGCTAAGAATAGTCCAACATACCAAACAACATTTGGACATTAGGGCTTCAATGGGAATCTCTTTTATTTGATAAATGGGGTATGGGGGGAGTTATTCTGGATACTCTATGCCAACCAAAAACATGCCAGGGTGGACTGGCTGATCTGAACTGTGTGTAAGTGAATGAATATGAGTGTCTTGTGATATTCTGCTTTAATCCCAGAGTTTTGGGGTGGCCCTGGACCCACCAGGACTTTAACCAAGTTGAAGTGATTAGAGTAAATCTAAATGTGCGTTCATTACAGTACTGGAGGGGTTCATTCTTCTTCATAGTAACCAGAACATGCCGTTGGATGGATTGGCCAGTCTGACTTACTGTCGGTGTGATGGGTGTGGGCAGCATGGTGGTGCACCTTTAAGAAAGAGAGTTTCAAAGTAAGATGGGAACTTGATCAATGTTGTATGTGTTCTCCTTCCACAACTTCTTCCAAACAAAGGCAGCACAAGAACTAAGGCTGGGTGGGGTATGATCTTCTTGGTGCCACAACAGTGACTCCTACTGTTTGGTTGAAGGGATAACATGTGCTGTAAAAGAATACAGAAAGACAAGCGTGGTTCTTCTTATGTGCTGAGGATCTCTATTGAAATCAGGTTTTATAAAGGCTGAATTAGGCTAGAATTAAGTTTTGAAAGAGCGTTCCTGGGTCCAGACCTCCACCATTTCAAGAACTTTCAAGGACAGTTTGAAAGACAGCCAACAAATTTGGGCAAAGTAGAGGGTAAAAATATGCATCCATTGTGCTTTTTGTGGCAATTACAAGCAGCTAACCATTGTGGAAAACACCAAAAGCTAATTAAGACCAGTATAATTAAGTATATTTTGGTCACCAGCAATTAGCCATACAGCAGTTTTTAAGGACATCATGAAGTTTACCCCGCTACAGAGACTACAGGGTATAGATTTGCCTCGGTGTGTTCCTCGGTTGAGCTCTGATCAATGGGTGATACAAGAAGTGGAGTAAAAAACAGATGGCGAAAGGCCACGGCGATCGCTCTTCCCCGACTGGCAGCATCAGTATCCTCTCGGAGCTGTGCTAAATTAAAACAACCGGGGTTCCATTGATCCCGCCGCTGACAGGAGCCATGCATCACATGAGGAGGGAGGTAAAGGAGTGTTGCATTGGGAAAGCACTCGCAAAAGGACGTTTTATCCAAAGATCCTTGTCTAGTAGAGCTGAAGCATATATTTCCTGTCTGCTCGGGCGATACAGGGCCTTCAGAGACTCGGCTGAAAACGTACCTTATAGAGACGAGGGGAAACACAACACCTACAGATGGACTAAACAAGCATCCAGAACTGATTCCATCTACTGGGCATCCATTCACAAGGATCTAGATCTGCTCTGAAGAAATGGATCACCAGGGTTCTGGAAGGCGTTCCTTCAATCGTTCCTTTAACTGAGTGGTAGGATTGAGAGCACTGTCTAACACAGTTGTTCCCAATTACCGGACCTTAGACCAGTTCCAATCTTCCCAAATTGTTTAAGATGGTCAAAGCATTAAACATACTGTATATAGTGTTTGAGACTGGCAACCAGTCATAGAGCAAGGGGGAACACAACACCTACAGATGGTCTAAACAAGCATCCAGAACTGATTCCATCTACTCGCCATCTTTTTTACAAGGATCTAGATCTGCTCTGAAGAAATGGATCGCCAGGGTTCTGGAAGGCGTTCCTTCAATCGTTCCTTTAACTGAGTGGTAGGATTGAGAGCGCTGTCTAACACAGTGTTTCCCAATTATCAGCCCTCAGACCAGTTCCAATCTTCCCAAATTGTTTAAGAAGGTCACAGCATTATACCGTACATATATAATGTATGAGACTGGTGACCAGTCAGACTAGCTTTGTTCTGATTTGCAGTAACCAAAACGAGTCAGTCTGTCCAAGGCATTACAAACCCATCCAACCTTCTCAATGTACAGTAGATGTCAAGCGTTCAGGCTTGCACCATCTTCTTGGTGCCATGAAATACCAGTCATCTGAGCTTCAGTATGACTGAACCTCATGCCGCCCAGTAATGAGCTGATAAAACATTTACCTTTCACCATATTGATCCAAAATCAATGTCGGATCCACAGGTCACGGTGGGATCTTAATTGCCGACATGGATCGTTCAGTCATTACGATTCTCCACACATTTATTTAGGTTTTTTTTTAAACTATGCATCTATGGCGTCAAAATAGGGCCAAAAGTAAGAAAAAGCGCATAGAAAAACGGGCTATTTATAAATGTAAAATATACATACAATGACTCAAAATCTGCTTTTTGGTTCTCAAAATCTGCTTTTTGGTTCTCAAAATCTGCTTTTTGGTTCTCAAAATCTGCTTTTTGGTTCTCAATGCTTCTGGCCCTATTTTGACGCCATATGCATCTCTGTATCAAACCACATCATAAGGTTTATGGAAATGGAAGGGAATTGAACACATCTGTTGTTATTCTCATTTTACTTCATTTCTTCCCTTTAATCCCAGACTGGAAGAAGTGGAGCTACCATGGGAACGGAGCCGTTTGGGCTGATTGCCTGGCTAATGACTGACTGATCCGGACAATTCGGAAGGCTCTAGATTGAGGCTCTTTGATTTGAGGTAATCAGTTCAAATGGTCTAATGGAGCAATCAGACTGCCAGGAGTCTGTCATTAGCTTTTGCCTGGCAGTTCCAGGGAAGCTTATTGTACCTTTTCTATATGAAGACGTGTCCACGTTTTTTTCCTACTTCTACTGCACAGCAAGAACTACAGCTCGTGGCTAGATATAGATCAAGTCACGACTCACATGACAAATATGCAGTTACAGAGGCAATCTGAAGGGAGGCAATTCTTTTTCACACCCCGGTTTCTACCCATAAATCTACTTTAAGTTTCTTATTTTTATTCTGTCTACAGTCTAGTGCGATATAAAGAAGCGCCCAGCAACTTCACACATGTCGGAGGGGGCAGGTGCTAGTCTGGCAGCGTAGAAGTGGTACAAGTGACAGGAATTAGAATAGGGAAATAGGCATGACAAAAGCTGTGGAAATAAGGGGACAAATATGAAGAGAAAGATGCAAAAACTTTAAATGCAACATTACTTGGAATGTCATGTATTTTAAATTAGTATTAAGTATTAAAATATGTATTTATATGTATTATATAAATATGTATTAGATATGTATTATGTGTTATATAAATATGTAATATACAGTATATGTATTATGTATTATATAAATATTATATGTATATACTGTATATGTCCAAAAGTATGTTGACACCCCTATTATTTATTGCATTTAGATGTTTCAGTCACGTTCACTGCTTAGAGGTGCAATAAAATAACTAATTTAAAACAAGCCACATGCTTTAAACTATGACCCTGAGCACAAAGTGAGGTCTGTACAGACATTATTTGATTAGTTTAGTATGAAGGAACTCCAGTAACCTGCACAGAGCACGGAATTCAAAAGCAGTGACACTGACATGGTGGTGGTGTGTTAGTGTGTGTTGTGCTGGTATGACACAGCAGCGCTGCTGAAGTTTTTAAATACCGTGTCCACTCAATGTCCACTCTATTAGACTCTCCTACCTAGTTGGTCCACCTTGTAGATGTAAAGTCAGAGACGATCGCTCATCTATTGCTGCCGTTTGAGTTGCTCATCTTTTAGACCTTCATCAGTGGTCACAGGACGCTGCCCACAGGGCGCTGTTGGCTGGATATTTTTGATTGGTGGACTATTCTCAGTTCAGCAGTGACAGTGAGGTGTTTAAAAACTCCAGCAGTGCTGCTGTGTCTGATCCACACATACCAGCACAACACACACTAACACACCACCACCATGTCAGTGTCACTGCAGAGGCTAACAAAGTATGCAGAGAAACAGATGGACTACAGTCAGTAATTGTAGAACTACAAAGTGCTTCTATATGGTAAGTGGAGCTGATAAAATGGACAATGAGTGTAGAAACAAGGAGGTGGTTTTAATGTAATGGCTGATCGGTGTATATTTTAAAAAGATGAAAAGCCTAATGACCTGGAACAGTAAGGAAGAGTGACTTCTGTGTTTTGGGACAGAATTAACATTCATGTCATATTTGCTGGGCCCGAACAGACCACTGTGACTCATACGCTGTTTCCTTGGCTCAAGCAGCTCAGCTACTATATGAATATCTGAATCTGTCAGTTATGAAGCCACTCTAGCAAACACAACACGGACTCGAGCGGCAGGAAGTAGCTGACATAAGCGAGAAGTCTGCGGTGTAACTCACCCCAGGGAGACAGAGCAATAGAAAGAGTCAGTGTCTGAAATTCCTGCATCTCCACCTCCAATTAATTACAGTAAGGTTGGATTTGAGTGACGGATGGCCTCTAGGCCGAGCCGGGTTGGAGAACTTCAATGAATTATAAAGCAGCTGAGTGAGCCAGAGAAGACTCGCACCACAGAACAACCTTAACAACACTGGGTTCCTTTCTCAGCACTGAAATAGCTCAGCTGACCTCATTAGCACCTCAGATGTTTATTATTATCATATACTGTGTATTCACCTCTATAATTATTAACACCGCTGCATTCAGTACACTAGATAACCAAAAGTATTTAGATATCCTTATTAATCATAAGGAGTTCAGGGGTTTCAGACACACCCATTGCTAACAAGTATAGACAGTTGGATACAAAAACTAAAAAAATATATGTTTACGATATACAATATACAAAAATATTTGTTGTTTGTTTGTTTTGAGTCCATGGGCGGCACGATGGCTCAATGGGTAGCCCTGTCGCCTCAGAGCAAGAAGGTCCTGGGTTCGATCCCCAGGCGGTGCGGTCCGGGTCCTTTCTGTGCTGAGTTTGAATGTTCTCCCCGAGTCTGTGTGGGTTTCCTCCAGGAGCTCCGGTTTCCTCCCACAGTCCAAAAACATGCAGTCAGGTTAACTGGAGACACTGAAATTGCCCTACAGGTGAATGGGTGTGTGTATGTGCGTGTGCCCTGCGATGGACTGGCGCCCGGTCAAGGGTGTTACTGTGTGCCTTGCGCCCATTGAAAAGCTAGGATAGGCTCAAGCGCACCCACCCCCCTGCAACCCTAATTGGATAAGCGGTTAACAAAGTGAGTGAGTGTTTTGAGTCCTGACCTTAACCATACTGACAAAATTGAGATTAAGGCGCCCAGGTGGCACAGCGGGATATTCCGCTTCCCAGTTCAAATCTCAGCGCTGCTACCAGTCAGCTGGGCGCCCTCTAGCGAGCACAATTGGCAGTGCCTGCAGCAGACATAAATTATCCCCCAGTCTGATGGGTGGGAAAGACCGGACTAATAAGTATGGGCGAATAAGAAGTGGTCAGGTGACTGTACACCTGTTGGGGGCGTGGGCCAGGTGAATAAACCCTCCTCGGATGTGATCGGGACCCCCCGGCAGCTAAAGACTAATTGACTATGTTAAAAATCAGGAGAAAAAATGTAGATTAAATTAAAATGTCAATTTCGAGCCGACCTGACCTTATTAATGATCTTTTAACTGAATGGCCACAAATTCCTACAGCCAGGAAGGGGGCTGGGTTAATAATACATATCCAAAAAAGCTAAGGATCAGTTGTTAACATACTTTTTAAACATATAGAGTATGCTTTAGCACACACAGCACTGAGTCTTCTCCTATAATGCTTAATAAGAATCAAAAATCCAAAGCAAGGAATCTGAGAGAAACTGTCAACACAGGATCTTTATAATGGGTCTGGTCTCAGTTCTGCTACCGGCAGGCTGGGCGCCCACATGAACAATGATTGGCTCGTCGCAGGATGGGGGTCGGAGGGGATTCCTCAAAACTGATGCATTTACGACCGCTGCTGGCTGATTGATGGTGCCTGCACAGAGACGGGGGATAATGTGATCAGGGTGTGTCTCTCCATACACAAAGCCTGCAGGTGAAAAGATGCAGTTGGCTACTGCACACAGGTCAGAGGGGTGTTTTAGACACAGCTCTTCTCAGTCAGAGTGGAGGTCAACATCAGTAAAGAGGAAGCGTAATGCAATAGGGTAAAAATGGGTTATCAGTTATTACGTAAGAGAAGACTAGAGAAGAAACAATACTGGTACAGTAGCAAAAGGTCCAAATAGCATTCTGTGGTATAAATAAAGCATACGTAAGCTTTTTACCCATCATAATCAAGGGTGGAAAAGATTCTGGAACTTATTGTATATGTGATGTATGGTTGTTTAAGGTCGTATAAGGAGCAATCAGGATCTCGTATCTCAGAGTTCTGACAAACACAAAGCTTTGTACACTAGCAGCCTTCATCCTTTTTTCTTTAAGAGATATTATCAAAAATTGCTGCTAGTTTTCTTTCTACATTACAGTAGGTGCTTTGAGGGCCTCTAGTACGTGTGTGAAAATACACGAGATGCCGGCCTTTGCTTCACTTCAATTAGCCCGTAGAAAATTGGGCTTTTATTCTTGCCTCTTTTGAGTACCTCTTTTGTTCTGTCAGGCCTCAGATAGAACACAACATATACTGAGGCGACACGGCTCTGATGATAGAACTCATTCAAACACAGCTCGGAGCTCAGAGGTTTCACCAGGTCCATGAAGACTTTCACTTTTAACTCACTGTAGACCAAAAGGATGGAGGCAAGAAATGAAGTTTATGTTCATCATCGTGATGTTCTGAGGAATCTGGATGCTGACACATCAACAGCTTCTAACACATTTTCAAAGACTGATGTGAGGGGTTCAAGCACAAGTCCTCGGGACTCATGGTGCTGTGCAGGATCCAATCTACCAGCTGTGCCACTGTGCCAGCTTATCACAGCATATTAAATACAAATTGGACTGGAGAAGTGTTCATCTACTTTTGTTTTTGTTATGCAATTTATGAAATAGTTATTATTATTTTTGTTATTTTAAAGAATATATACATTTTATTAAAATAAATAAATTTTATAAATACAATTTTTGAAATAGTTATTATTATTTATATTTTAAAGAATATATACATTTTATTCAATATATATATAATTATATATATCTTATAAATACGATTTATGAAATAGTTATTTTTGTTTGTTATTTTAAAAAATATATACATTTTATAAATAAATAAATTTTATAAATACAATTAATGAAATAGTTATTATTTTTTGTTTGTTATTTAAAAAAATGTATATATACTTTTTATTAAAATAAATACATTTTATCAATACCATTTTTAAAACTTATTATTTTTTGTTTGTTATTTTAAAAAATAAATTAAATACCAGTTCTGTAAACACAGTAAAACAAATATTTTAAAACCATAATTCATTTTTAAACTTGTAAATGCAGTCTTGTATCTTCATAAAGCCTCAAATATATGTGACAACTGGCAAAACTCTAACTGTGGTACATAATGTTAATAAACAACCTGTTTACTTGTAGGATGAAATATTAATAAACAAACTAATGACTTCATTTATTTTATATATACTAATAAACACATTTCTCTTCTTTGTATCTTTAAAAGTGCATCACGGTGATGTTTCTTGGCGCACAGTGAATGTCTGATGTATAAACGTTCTGATTAAAATGTGCAGCCCACACGGCTACATGAGGTGCATACAGAGGTGAAACACATCCACGCTGAACTGTATAATACATCACCATGTTTTAAAGCATCCGGGATGCATCTCTATATCTCCTCATGACAGCTAATTAAATAAGGTGCTATGCTAATGACAGCATGAGAAATCAGTAGCAGAGACAATACAGCAATCATGATTTCATAGAGGGCTGAAACTGCGCATTCAACTTTTCAAACGACTTAATAGAATCTGATTCTGAAAACTGACTTTCCATAAAATAATTATTAGGGATGTAACGATGCACCACAAGACAGTTAAAAATCGATTCACATGTGTAACGATTCAAATCAGTTTACATGTATAAGGAATCGATATTCACTTTAAACTGGCGCTAGTCACCTTGCCTGGTTGACGTCACTACAGGGTT
Source organism: Trichomycterus rosablanca (assembly GCF_030014385.1). NCBI lineage: Eukaryota > Metazoa > Chordata > Actinopteri > Siluriformes > Trichomycteridae > Trichomycterus > Trichomycterus rosablanca. Next base: position 4,713,816 of record NC_085989.1, on the reverse strand, counting down.
GCCAGGTTCGGAATTTTCCAGCCAAATTTATTTATGTAAGGATACTTTCTTCATTTGTATTATTTATTTATTTATTTATTTAATGTGGGATTTGTTTCATTTCAGTTTTTTTACACTAAAAGGGAAATGTGCAGCATTGTTTTGTATAGTTTGTACCTACCTCAGAAATAAAACGACATTCATTATTTACATAAATAAAAGATAAGCACAAATACAGGTTTTTTTTTAAGAGAAATAATAAAAGAAAACTTAATAATTCATAATTTGTCGTCAATTTTATTTTGTTTAAAATAATCGCATCACATCGTGGGTAGAGTGTATCGTTACATCCCTAATAATTATCATTTCCATTAATAATGACCACATTAAAATTCTTATGTTAGGTCTGCATGTGGTAATGTAAACAAGAACAGTCACATTTAGCCTTTTGCAAAAACTATGTCACTCTGAAAAAAACTTCCAAGGCAGAAGAACTTTTGGTACCCAGTTTAAGATGTATTTTCTATTAGCATTAGTCTTTCTATCAAGCTTGTGTAACAAACCCTTATTTTGCCAGTCAGTGGTTTTCTGTAAGGGTCATGTGACTGCTGCGTTAAGGCCATGTGATTCAATTTTAAATCTGAAAACTAAATGACAGTGACCTCATGACAATAAGACAAAAACTTTTTTATTCCAGTTTTTCTTACTTTGTACATCTTTATTTATGATCAATTTATTTGTAGTTCATTAAATAAACCAATGTTTGATTTGTAGATACTTATATTTACACTAATGTCTGGGCTGGGCTGGATTTACAGCTGAGTAAATCAACATTTCCTCTGGTAAGTTTCCAAGCAATCGTGCAAACATCACATGTGCATTAGTTTAAAAGCTTCTTTGTGTATTGCTTGTCATCAGTCCCTGGTGAAGTATAGTTCCTCTGTACCAAGCTGATTGAAGTTATATTCATGTGGCTTATTAATCATTTTAGTCAGTTACTTCACTGTAATTGGTCAAAATGTGCCCCCTATACCACCATGTGGGATTTTATTCCTGTTCACCTCTGTAAAAAATACACATTTCATAAAATGTTAGAAAATAGTAATACTACAGTGCATTGTGTTTAGCCACAGGTGGAAAGACTTGTAATCTATCCAAACAAACCTCACAGACACACCCACCAGCCGTGATAACAGAACGTTCATCATAAAACATTCAATTATTAGTTACAAAGACTCTGTAATTAAGATTCACCTGCCTAAAACTCTATATTAAGGGTTTTCTAAAATTATCTGTGATTCAGACACTACCTTAGACTAAAGCCAAATACTGTAGGTGTTAAATTATAGTTTTGTTTCAGCTTGGCCTGGAACTTGTTAGCCAGTGTACAGTCTTTTAATTGTTTACATTTTCTGCATTTTGCAGACATTTTTATCCAAAGCGACTTACATTACAGTTACAGTATACAGTCTGAGCAATAGAGGGTTAAGCAGCAATCTGGCAGAGGTAGTCCAGTACCTTAACCACTAGGCTACAGTTTAATCTTAAATTATGTCTATCAGGTGGCACGGTGGGCAGCACTCTCGTCTCACAGCAACATTCCCAGGTGGGGCGGTCCGAGTCCTTTCTGTGTAGAGTTTGCATGTTCTCCCCGTGTCTGTGAGGGTTTCCTTCGGAAGCTCCGGTTTGCAAGTGAGGTGAATTGGAGATACAAAATTGTCCATGACTGTGTTTGACATAAAAGACTTGAACTGATGAATCTTGTGTGACCAGTAACTACCTGTCCTGTCATGACTGAACCAAAGTGTGTAAAACATGACGTTAAAATCCTAATAAATAAATACATTTATGTCTATCTGATATGAGGTATTTCTTCCAGGTATTTAATACTGTGCATGCTGGGTTATTTTGTGTCCTTATAGACAAGTCATTGGCTCTGGGACAACCTAAAAGTATGACCGAGAGCCTTGTACTGCCATCATCAGTCATTGTTAGCTGTGACCAAATAAAATTAGAGCCATATCTGCTCCTCACTTGGTTGACAGTCATCGAATGGGATCCATAGAGGATTTAATGCCTAATGATGGATGGACGGTTCCTCTGGGTCTGTTATTGTTTTTGTTTTTTTTCTTTCTTCTTTTTTCCACTCATTTCCTTCACACCAGCCCAACACGAGTGCTCCAATGCAGCTGCCAGATAGTGAATGATTTCCTGTCTATGATAAATACTCCGGGGTCATTCGCTGAAATCTGCTGCATTATTCTGCTCTATTGACTGACCAGCCGACTGCAGCTCTGCTTTTTAGTGCTCATCCATGTCAGTGGACCAAAGTTTGGTCCAAAATCATTTCCACAGTGGACCGTTGGAGCTCATAATAAACCACAGGGAACTTACAAACAGCTTTCTAAATACAACCCCAAATCAGAAAAAGTTGGGACAGCATGGAAAATGCAAATAATAAAAAACACAGAGTTTCTTACATTTACTTTGACTTTTATTTGATGTCAGACAGGATGAACCTGAGATATCTCATGTTTTGTCTGGTCATTTCATTTATTATTAAACATCCATTCCTGCATTTCTGGCCTGCAACACATTCCAAAAAAAGTTGGGACAGTAAAGCACTTATCTCGCGATTCCTTGAATCGTTTAATGATATTATGCACTGTAGAGGGAGAAATATGCGAATCCCTTCCAATCCTTCTTTGCGGTACATTGTTTTTAAACATTTCAATCATTTTCTCACACATTTCTTGATAAACTGGAGATCCTCTGATCATCTTTGCTCATCAAAGACTCAGCCTTTCCTGGATGCTGCTTTTGTACCAAACCATGATTGACATCACCTGTTTGAAATCACATTATTATTTAGTTTTTTCACCTCATTACTGCCCCCGTCCCAATTTTTTGCAGGCCTGAAATGCAGGAATGGATGTTTATTAATAAATTAAATGAAGTTGAGCAGATCAAACATGAAATATCCCAGGTTCATCCTGTCTGCAATCAAATAAAAGTCAAAGCAAATGTGAGGAGCACTGCATTCTTATTTTATTTGCATTTTCCATAGTGTCCCAAATTTTTCTGATTTGGGATTGTACATTAGGCCAATGTTTTTGGCATATTTTACTGATTTTAAAACCCCAAACTCAAGACAAGTACAAATTCTCATACCAGTGGCATGATGTGAATGTTTGTGTCCGATTTGATGTCTGGAATCGCTTCGTCAGTACATGACACATCATCATATATTGCTTCTACAAGCATGAGAGTCATTTCAGTGTAGTTCAATAGCCTCCCCAGTCAGCAGATCAGAATTCAATAAAAAATTAGTTTGGTTAACACCTTGTGGAATGTGTGCCACAAAGAACCAAGGTTTTCTGGGTGAGCAGGACAGTGGGGGTCCTATCTAGTATTAGTATGGAGTTTCTAATGTACTGTAGTTAAAAGTAGGTGTATGTGTTCCATTAATGACTGAAATCACAAGACAAGTGTATGTAAACCTTTATTTCATGTGACACCACCCCCTTACTACTACAAACTGCATTTAACCTACTAAGTTTTCCAATTGTAGTTCTGATTAGTAAAAACCATTTAACCTACTAAGTTTTCGCGCCAGTCAGGTGGTGCAGCGGTAAAACACGCTAGCACACCAGAGCTGGGATTTGAATACATCGTATCGAATCTCAGCTCTGCCATCTGGCTGGGCTGGGAAGCTACATGAACATTGTTTGGTTGTTGTTCACAGGGTCGGACAAGCCGGACCAGGGTTCTTCATAACCGGTGCAATTACGACCTCGGCTGGCTGATTGACGGGGAATAATGCTGATCAGGGTTTGGCTCTCTGTGCACAAGGCTAATCCGCATATGAACTCGCCTCGTGCAGGAGAAAAGATGCAGTCGGTACTGATCACGTGTCGGAGGGGGCATGTGTCAGTTGCGAAGCTCCTCAGTCAGCAGTGGAGTGTTGTATCGGTAGAGGTGAAGCATAACGCAATCAGGGTAATTGGATACGACTAAATTAGAGGAGAAAATTGGGGGAAAAATCCGAGAAAAGAGGAAAAAAACCTACTTAGTTTTCTAATTTTAGTTCTGATAATTGTTTGAAGTTTATCTGATTGTCACCTTTCACTATCCCCTCTGTCTCTGTGCCACGGGCATCTGCTGCTTTTCTTGCTCCAAAAGAGCGTGATGTAGAGGCTGGGGGAGATCGTAATGCGCCATGCTGAATCATAGTGTAATGCACGGTGACGCCGTCATTCAGGAATACCTATTCATGGCAGCTAATTTATCAAAACGCTAATGGCTTACATACGGCTGGCTCAATTTGGCCCATCGTAAACAGGACTCATTGAGGAGTGATTTATGACTATGTCACTATTCCAGAAAAAAGACGTGTTGAGTGAGGGGATGCGAGCTGATGACCTGGAATTCTTAACGCTCGGTTGTTATTGGATGACAGCTGTGTTGGAACTGGCAGCTTCAGTTTGACCTGCTATTTAATCTTTGAATTTTGCTGGCTCCATGATGGCAAACGTGTCAGAGAAAGTTAAATAAAGGGAGAAAAATTTGAAAAAATAAGAGCAGGTAAGCGGGGTAGGTCAGGATGGGTGATGACCAGAGGTGGAAGTTGGGTTTCTAGTGTAGGGGTGCAAATTGTTTGGATCTCTGGGCTGGATGCTTCACTTGACCACTCAGCCATTGTGCACAAGGGCACAGTCATGCTAGAACAGGAAATGACCTTTCCTAAACTGTTGCTACAAACTTACAAAGCATATAATTGATTCATTACACATGTTAGCAACTGTTGTGACTGAAACAAATGAAATTCAATTACTACATTTACATTTTTGCCATACATTTTTTATCCAAAGCAACTTACAGTAAACAGTTCAAGCAATTAAGTGTTAAGGGCCTTGCTCAAGGGCCCAACAGTGGCAACCTGGCAGTGATGAGGTTTGAACCAGGGATGTAAAGATGCACCACAAGACAGTTAAAAATCTATTTACTTGTTTTTTCAACTAATCAAATCGGTTTACATGTATAATGAATGGATATTCACTTTAAACAGCAGAGGGCGCTGGCGCTATTCACCTCGCCTGGTTGACGTCACTACAAGGTTGCCAGGTTCGGAATTTTCCAGCCAAATGTATTTATGTGAGGATACATTTCTTTATTTGTATTATTCATTTATTTATTTAATGTGGGATTCATTTCATTTTAGTTTTTTTTTACACAAAAAGGGAAATGTGCAGCATTGTTTTGCATAGTTTGTACCTAGCTCAGAAATAAAAGGACATTCATTATTTAGATAAATAAAAGATAAGCACAAATATAGTATTTTATTTTCAACTGTATTTTATTAAAGAGAAATAATAAAAGGAAACTTTGTCATAATTTGTATTCAATTTCATTTTGTTTAAAAAAATCGGAAAAAAAACATCGTATCATGAACCCAGTATTGTGAATTGCATCGCATCGTGGGTAGAGTGTATCGTTACATCCCTAGTTTGAACCAGCGACTTTATGCTTAGTAGCCCAGTTACTTAACTGCTAGGCTACAACTGCCCTGGATAACTAGAATCTGGTGTCCCAATACTTTTGACCTTATAGTGTATGGTTACTGGCACAGTTAAGTCCACTATCATGATCTACATCTTAGTCTGGGACCACCATCAAGACCTTGTATCTAAGACCTTTACTGGCAGGATGACCAGTTTCAAAGTACTGACAATCCCTGCCACCCCACCCAAATAATGACCGTTCTCTTCAGTCCAGGGATACGTTAACTACCACGCGCTGCAGTTTCTCCGAAGCTCGCAGTGACCCGTAAGCATTCATCAAACTGTTATTAAGCCATTAAACTGTCATGCCAGTAGAGTTCAAGAATAAATCAACACACCCCGACTTGAAGCTGTCTTATTTTTGTGACCTCTACTGCCCACATCAAGCGACGTTTAATCCAGTGAGCTGGATGTTTAGTAACATATTACGGTGGCACGCAGACCTACAGCAGCAATCTTGTTTTTATTGTAATGCTTTCTGAAAAGCTTTAATTAGTGAGGAAAGCCTGAGGGTTTGGAGATCAGAAAACAGAAGCAAGCCAAATGGAAGCAAGCAGCGCTGTGTATAAAGCAAAACACGGAGATTAATGATAGCCTGCAGAACTGGCTGAAGACTGAAATGACAAAAACTGTGTTTGTGCCATCAGCACATCTCAGTATAAAAGACGTGATTGTTTGATTTCAACCTCCTCTTGTGGTTGAAAACGTCTCGTCTATGGAATCTCCAGACAAATAATGCCAGTGTATGGGAATCTTGAGAGTTGTGTTGAGACTTCGGTGCCAGTGCATCTTAGGGGGGGCACTTCAGCATGATGCAGATGCTGTTTACAGTCAGATTTTGGTATCTGTAGGCGGTCCTGGAGCCAATAAACTAATCTCCAGCTCTTTTCAGTTGGAGCCGGAATGGTGCTAGCAGCAGTGTTACAAATACGGTAACTGGAACGGTTGCATTCAGAGTTAAGGGAGGAAATGCAAAAATAGCTTCAGGTAATCTGAAAGTAAAGATGGAGATGTAGATTATGGTGGCACACATTGGTCTGAAGCATGGGAGATTGGGGGGTCTGACCCTAATTAATATTGAACCACACAAAAAGAAATGTGTTTGTTTGTTTGTTTATTGGGATTTTAACGTCATGTTTTACACTTCGGTTACATTTATGACAGGCACGGTAGTTTCTCATTACACAAGGTTCATTAGTTCACACAAAGTTATATCGAACACAGTCATGGACAATTTTGTATCTTCAATTTACCTCACTTGCACGTCTTGGGAATGTGGGAGGAAACCAGAGCACCCGGAGTAAACCCACGCAGACATGGGGAGAACATGCAAACTCCACACAGAAAGGTCCCGGACCGCCCCACCTGGGGATCGAACCCAGGACCTTCTTGCTATGAGGCGACAGTGCTACCCACTTAGCCACCGTGCGGCCCTCAAAAAGAAGTTAGGTCGTTACAAATAGAGTAACTGGAACAGTTGCATTCAGAGTAAAAAGAGGGAATGCAAAAATAGCTTCAGGTAATCTGGAGGTAAAGATGGTGGTCTAGATGATTGTGGCACACATTGGTCGGAAGCATGGTTTGAAGGCAACAGTTCGGAGCAACTGTAACTTCAGACAAAACCTAGAAACCATGTTTAACATTTATCAGTATGCAGTTGGCACGATCTAATTCCTCAGTAAGCAATAACGTGTATTAAACAAGCTGAATAGCTGCTACATTAGCTCACAGCGCCTTCTCTGGCATGCACAACTGCAACCTTAATGAAGACGCAACCAATAATGGGAGTTGTATGGTTAGGGTGACTATACGTCCTCTTTTTCCCCGGACATTTCCTGTTTTTAGACCTAAAAAATGTGTCCGGACGGGATTTCTAAATCCCAAAAATGTCCGGGATTCAGCTTTTATAGTCTGCACACGCTATTCTTTGTGTGTTTTTGCACTGATTTCGGTCGGGATCCTTGGGAAGCAGAGTGCATGACCTGCAAAGTGTCCAAGAAAGGTGCCAGTTCAGCAGAACACAAAACTGCAGCTGAGAGAGTTCATCACGTAAATGAACTACTGTATGAGATCTGGTAAAGCAGAAGATGTTGTTACTGCTGCAGAGGGAGTTTTTGCATTTCACACCACACAGCATCAGAACAGCTACAGATCAATGGACTGCAATACCTGGTTAAAAAGTTTCCAAATGTGCGTACTCAGAAAGAGGTTATTGTTAACATTGTGATAGCACCACATTCTGGCAAATTAGCTCTACTGATGAGCTATTTTATTTGTTGTTTTTATTGTTTAGGGCCAAACGCTGACAGGAATGGAATAAGATTATCTGACCATAAATGCATGTGTTAGTTGTCTTGGTTGGTTATTGATGCATTTGTCAAATATTTAAACCCCTAGTTTATACACGTTGCCATGGTGCCACCAATTACATGAGATTACTTTGCTAATATAAATCCACCCCCAACCCTAATCTTAAACCTAAACCTCCATGCTGCTATTTTATCACAAGCGTCCTCTTTTTTGAAAACCAAAATATGGTCACCGTAGGTTTGGTCCACTTTATGGGTGTCTGAAATCATATTTTTCCAGGTGTAAGTAGTGGATATATAAGTATAAAGTTGACCCCAATCGTCACTATAATTTGCACTTTGGTCTAAAGTCTCTTTAGCGTGTTGTGGCATTTGAACTGCTTTTGGATGCCAATGGGTACGTTTTAAGTACATCATTTAGTAGACCTGAAGGCAGATCTAGAAGTGGATAAAAATAAATATGGACTCATCTGACCACAGCTTACATTTTCTCAGGTAGGCTTGAGCTAAGAGAAGTTTCTGAATGTTTTTGATATATGACTTTCACTCATTACAGAAGAATAAATGACCATCTGAGGGATTAAAAGTCATAAGCATTTAATGTTGGTTGACACTCTTGACCTATACCATCTATATTCTCCACAGCATATCATTTACATACGTTGGTTATTTTTTGTGTGTTCTCTTTATATCCTTGTCCCCAGAAATATCTCGTATTCTCTCACATCTACCTGCTCGCTCTCTCTAACCTCAGGCGGTCTCAGGATCTGAACAGCTCGTGTTTGCTTACTCAGACGTTTTTCCTCCTCCGCAGCACCGGATCTTCCAGCAACCCACTAGTATTTTTAATCAATAGAGTTCAATGGAGGCCCTGGGGGATCGAGACACGATAGGCGAGGGGGGTTAATGTGCTGGCAGTCTGAGATACGCCTGTGACATTTTAATCCAGCATCTGTTTTTATCAAGCCTGATTTAAAAGGTGCCTGCCGGTGTGGTGTGACCTGGGAAAAGTGGAGCCTGCAGCGCGTGGTCCTGCAGGCCAGAGGCTCTTTCCAATATGGAAATGTCACCTCCGAGTGGAGCCTGAGAGAACTGCGGATGAACGATAACACTAATCCGTGTTTACATGCTGCGGCGGGTCAAGATTCAAGATTCAGTCGTGTTGTACATTGTGATTTTTTTATAAATACTGTTTCAACCCCTCCTGGCCTTTTTATTAGGAACACATACCCTGTTAGCACTCATAAGTGTACGGTTAGAGCAGGGGTGCCCACACTTTTGTGGCTTGAGATTGACTATTTCTGTCGATTGGTCATCGCGATCTACTTTTTTAAAAAGGCTGGCCTCATAATAAAAAAAAAAAAAAGCTTTGTAGCTTCTTAAAATTCCTATATTGATATTCAGCATTACAGGGCAAGCGAGTGAAAAATCACACTGACCTTTTTCTGATGATTTGCAGTGAATGGTGTCTGTCAGGTTTATGTAGTCTGGACAGGAGCTGCTGATGCCAATTCTCAAGCAGTCTCCAAGTGTTCATCAGTAAGGATGGAGCGATAATTAGACTTAATTATTTTTATGTGGGCAAAAGGCTGATTCACACAAGTAGGTTGATCCAAAAAATGCTGGCAGTCAAATATGAGGCACATTTTCTTGTTTGGAAATTTTACCTCAGCCAACAAGTTCCAAAACTGTCCAGCAGAGGCGCTTGACTTTATATGAATGTCAGATTGTAGGGTTAAGATTTCTCCGTCAGCTTCTTCCACGTATGAACAGGACAGCTGTCTTTGCAGTGGTCTCCCACAAATAGAGATGTTTTGGGTTTCTTTGTGCTTGGTTGCTCACTCAGCTTCACAAACAGTGTAGATTACAAAAGGAAAAATGCAACTGGCTACTGATGAATGAAAACTTTCTAGATTAGTGGTGCTTTAGGCGTATATATATCATACATATACACCGATCAGCCATAACATTAAAACCACCTCCTTTTTTCTACAAACACTGTCCATTTTCTCAGCTCCACTTACCATATAGAAGCACTTTGTAGTTCTACAATTACTGACTGTACTTCATCTGTTTCTCTGCATGCTTTGTTAGCCCCCTTTCATGCTGTTCTTCAATGGTCAGGACTCTCCCAGGACCACCACAGAGCAGTTATTATTTAGTTGGTGGATCATTCTCAGCACTGCAGTGACACTGACATAGTGGTGGTGTGTTAGTGTGTGTTGTGCTGGTATGAGTGGATCAGACACAGCAGCGCTGATGGAGTTTTTAAACACCTCACTGTCACTGCTGGACTGAGAATAGTCCACCAACCAAAAATATCCAGCCAACAGCGCCCCGTGAGCAGCGTCCTGTGACCACTGATGAAGGTCTAGAAGATGACCAACTCAAACAGCAGCAATAGATGAGTGATCATCTCTGACTTTACATCTACAAGGTGGACCAACTAGGTAGGAGTGTCTAATAGAGTGGACAGTGAGTGGACACGGTATTTAAAAACTCCAGCAGCGCTGCTGTGTCTTATCCACTCATACCAGCACAACACACACTAACACACCACCACCATGTCAGTGTCACTGCAGTGCTGAGAATGATCCACCACCCAAATAATACCTGCTCTGTGGTGGTCCTGTGGAGGTCCTGACCATTGAAGAACAGGGTGAAAGCAGGTTAAAAAAGTACGTGAAGAAACAGATGGACTACAGTCAGTAATTGTAGAACTATGAAGTGCTTCTATATGGTAAGTGAAGCTAATTAAATAGACAGTGTGTGTAGAAACAAGGAGGTGGTTTTAATGTCATGGCTGATCAGTGTATAATACATATAGTACCTAATAAGGTGCTTAGTGATTGTACAAACATTTAGCAAAGTGACCGTAACACGGTAAAACAAAAGAATGAGAAGTTAAATGCCACGTTGAAAGATTAAACATGACTAAAGGGGAAAAGGGAGGTTCTAAAGGGCAGCAAGCACAAAGAAAACAAGAGCCATGGCTAGAATAGCTAAGTAAATTATAATTATTGAGCGCAGACGAGCAGCAGGACCACTCAGGCTGCCACTTAAGTTTCATTTGATATGATAAGAAGTGGGTTTGATATGATCTCCTCTGGACCCACTGCAATTACCCGAGGAACAACAGGAGCGTTCTGAACAGACCGCGGCGTAAACGCTCCCTTTTCATTCCTCTGCTCGGGTACTGATCTTGTCTGAGATTGTTAATTATCAGAAAGGAAGAGGTGCAGAGGAGAAACGGGTGGAGGAACAGGACAGGACCGGCTGATCTAATGAATACTAATGCTGTACGGATTTGTGCTTATCTGTAATGGAAAACGAAGCGTGTTGTGGCATTTGAACTGCTTTTGGATGCCAAGGGGTACATTTTAAGTACATCATTCAGTAACACAAGGACCTGAAGGCAGATCTAGGAGTGGATAAAAATAAATAAGGACTCATCTGACCACAGCTTACATTTTCACTTTGTTAATCTCAGGTAGGCTTGAGCTAAGAGAAGTTTCTGGATGTTGTTGTTATATGGCTTTCACTCATTACAGAAGAATAAAATTACCATCTGAGGGATTAAAAGTCATAAGCATTTAATATTGGTTAACGCTCTTGCCCTATACGATCTGTACTCTCTGAATCTTTTAATAATATTTTGGTCTGTAGAGGGTGAAATTCCTGGATAACTTGTTATGCTGCATTTAGAAACAATTGACTCAAGAACAATTTGAAATGTTTAATCCATCTCACAAAACACCAGACCAAATGCTAGCACACCAGAGCTGACATTTCGAACTCGTCAGTTCGAATCTCAGCTCTGCCATCCAGCACATCCAGCACGAACAACGATTGGCTGTTGTTGAAGGGGGCTGCCAGAAGGGGTTTCCTCATAACTGATGCAATTACGACCTCTGCTGGCTGATTGATGGCGCCTGCACAGAGTCGAGGGATAATGAGTATACAAAGTTGATCCACATAGGAACTCGCCTCGTGCAGGTGAAAAGATGCAGTCTGCTACTGCACACGTGTCAGAGGGGGCGTGTGTTAGTCACGGCTCTTCTCAATCACAGTGGAGGTCAACATCAGTACAGCGGAAAAGTAATGCAATTGGGCAATTGGATATGACTAGATTGGGACAAAAATTGGGGGGAAAATTATTACTTGTATTACTTGTTGCTTAGTCGAATAGGTGCAGTCAATCCAGCCCTGTTTATTTGGGCACAGACAAGGTACCCACTACAATCAATCATAACAACTAACAAGGAGTTAGGAGGCCGTGTCAGAAAGTTAAATATTATAGAATATTAACGTACATGTTGTTTATAAGTGTATGCTGCTGGCCACTTTAAAATTGTAAATTTCTAGAAAGAGGACATACGCTGCCTCGACCAGACAGTAGGTGTCATTGATACAATGGAAAGGACAGGCATTCCATATCCTGTCTTCTTTACTGACTGTAGAGCATCTGACCAGGTCAGTGGGGAGCGCCTAGGCGTCCAGTGTATGTAAACTTTTTACTAGAACTGGGAACTGTTGTATTGCTAATGTTTGTCTATGGAATGTCTATGCACTTATTCACTCTGTTCACATAGTTTAATTCAGTACAAAATCTGTCTGCTAGATCACACTAACCTCAACAACTGGCATTCTGACATGTGCAAAAAGCTAAAATATTAAGATGCTCAGAAGCAGCCCTAAACATCTGACAGTTTCTAAAAGTTTAGGTTATAGTGGAGGAAAGGTTTTACTAAACACATCCACTTCCGCCCCATTGCATTAAACTCACTTCTAAATATCGACCCTCCCCTCGTTGCTGTATAAAACGGAGAGTAATAAATATTTCCAGCTTCTGTCAGTACATCCTGCCTTGATCTTTCCCTAAAGGACAGCAAGCTGGGTAAACATCATAAAAAATTGAACGGTGGAATCTCAGCTGACTTGCTAATGTAGCAGCTGCTCAGAGAACTAATCGCAGCCAGGGTCTCTGGGGGCCTGGTCCCAATGCGCCATCGCAATCTGCTCCTGAACGACAAAAGCCAAGCCTCTATAGTTCACTAAATAAATAAAATAATAAACCACAGTGACAGGATGTGAGTGAAACAGGTGGCCATGTCCTAGCAAGCTGAACATGTTTTACACCCCAACAAAGCATCTCCTGGTAAAGCTCCTGAGACTGGTGTGATTCTGAGGTGTTCTTGGGGGCTTTAGAGCTTCACAGATCTGTGGACCTGGGTTCAATCCTCACTCTGAGTCACCTGCCCTGCTGTGAGAAGTTTTGCTTGTTTTTTTCCTCCTACCTCTAAAGAGCATTCCAGTGAGTGGATTGGCTACTGTAAATTGCCCACATGTGCCAGCAAACAGGCAAGCATGTGATGCAATTCAATCCTGCAATAAACTGCTTGGCATTGCAATGGATCCACAGCAGCCTAAGTCAGGATAACATTTTTTAAATTATGAACTAATCAATATTGGTGGCACAGCACCAGGATCCCGACGACCTGGGTTCAATCCTGACCACTGGTTAATGTCTGTAAGGAGCTCTGCATGTTTTCTAGCTCTGAAAAATATGCAGAAGGTGGATTTGCTGCTATAAATTGACCCTAACTGCAAGAGGATAAGTGAGTGACTGGGGGCATGATGCCCTCCAATGGACTGGCACCCAGTCCAGACTGTATTTCCTCTTTGCACATAGTCCTTACAAGTGGTGTCAGACCCACTACGACTTCAGTCAGGGTAAAGCATTTATTACATTAAAAATTGAATGGCACAGTGGCACATGCGTGTGGGTGGCACACATCTTTGGTCACTGTTTTTTTGGGGGGGTTTTTAAGTTTGGCATTTTTTGCTTGTCCTCATCATTCCTTGGGCAGTGCATGGTGCCCTGCAAAGTACTGGCACCTTGTACAGGGTGTAATTCCTCCCAATGCTAAGTATTTCCAGTTGGCAATGGTCACAACACATTCCTGATTGCTTTTCCGTGCCATACACAGTTTGTAGAATTTGAGCAAATTTGTTGTGGTACTGTCCGGGTACTCCGGTTTTCTTCCTCCTCAGGCGCCTGAAAATCTGCAAAAGGTGGAAGTGTATTCTTGCCTACTGTCCAGTGCTTTCATGTTGCACACACACTGCAACCCTAACCAGATGTTGTTTCAGTATGATTTATCTAAATTATCTAAACATGCATCATTTATTCACTTGTTTTATTAAACAATTTCTTATCAGGATCAATGTGGGTCAAGAAACGCTGGACAAAGGCATAAATACATCCTGGACAGGGTGCCGGTCCAGCACAGGGCATTGCACATTTGTAAATGTACCTACTACCACCTGGCAATTTAGAGCAGCAAACCCAGGAGTTCGGGTTTTGAAGGTCGAAGTAAACCACCGTCTCCCAGGGAAACCCATTCAGGCGCCTGCCGAAATCTCTTTATAGACAGTGACCAGGGGTGAGGATAGAACCCTGGTCTTCAGGATCTGTGTTGCTCCATCACCAAGACCTTCCTTTATGTTAGAGATCTAAAACAATGTGTTTCATTTTATTTTGTAGGTGTGGTTCATTTTGAACTCATGGATCTGTTGCTCCTGGGAAATTGGGCACTGTGGACATAAGAAGCAAAGGGGGGCAGCCCCACTTTCGTTTACATACCTGGGTAAACATGCTGTTATGCTTGGGTGGCATTTATTTTAATGAATCTAAACCAAATGTAATTGTAGTACAACCTCATTAGATAAAGATAATGGGGTGAAGCAGTTAAACCTGTTAAGTCTGGTTCCTTCATTTATCAGCCACGCTTCCTGGTGGATCTAACAGATGGTGATTAAGGAGAAAGATCTCTGTGCCATTCTTGGACTGGTAGACCATCTTTCTTTAAGATTTGAGTGGTACGATGCATTAGCACTCAAACACTAAATGCCAGTGTCATAAGTAACCTTAAAATGTCTTTATACAAAATATGTAGACACATGACCTTGAGCTTGTTGGGCATCCCAATCCAATACCCTCTTTTTTCAGAATTTTGATAAACATTTACTAGACTTTGTGCCCAGGTCAGGAACTGATATTGGACAAGAAGGCCAGACTCACATTTAATGCTCCAGTTTATTCCGAAGGTGTTTGATAGGGTTAAGGTCACAGTTCTGTGCAGATCTTTTTTACTTCATCCCTGTTCAACACACCTGGGCATAAATTGGCAAGATATTTGCAAGCCAGGCCTTCACGACCAACATCACTGCCTGACTGGAAAAATGATTTAGACCAAAATGGGTACAAATTCCCAAGCTAAGCTGAGATGCCCAACAAGCTGTTGATCAGATGTCCACTCGTCCACTTTTGGCCATACAGTTTAATTAAAATGACTCATTGGGTAGCACTGTGGCCTCACAGCAAGAAGGTCCTGGGTTTGATTCCAAGGTGGAGCAGTCTGGGTCCTTTCTGTGTGGAGTTTACATGTTCTCCCCATGGAGCTCCGGTTTCCTCCCACAGTCCTCCCACTCCCACAAACTTCAGACAAGCGTTAATGTGTTTATTTTAAAGCAGAAGCTTTTATTTTACTACTTTATTTTATTTATTTTATTTTATTATTTTTTTATTTTATTGATTGTATTTTTTTTATTTTTTTTATTTTTATTTTTTTATATATATTATTATATATATTTTTTTTTTTTTATTGATTTTATTTTATATATTTTATTTTAGTTTTTTATTTATTTTAATTTTATTATTTTTAATTTATTTTATTTTTTGAATTGTTTTAATTTATTTTATTTTGCACAGTAGCCTATAAGCTTACAATGACGTGAAGCTTGAATGAGTCCCTACAGGTGTATGTAAAAACATTCCCAAACAAGCACTTTGCTAAGTGAATGCTAAGTGTTCTACTGACAGCTCTTTAAATCTTTGATCAGCCTCAGCAAATCTGTTCACGCTCATAAATTCTCTGTTGCATTTTCTCACTTCTGTACTGAAAACATTCCTACATTCTTTCATGTTGACATATTAGCAAGTTTAAACTCTCGTAAGGACAATGTTTGCTTTAAAAAGTTCTTTAAACAGCTTCAAAAAAGAGGGGGTTGCGTAATGTTCCCCATCTTTCACTCATCTCAGAGTCCTCCAGTCCCAGAGGAACGTTTCTTACTCACAGAACTCGGATCGTATTGTGTATGCATATTAGGGGTTCCAGTGCACTACAGTATTTACTGTACCCACACCCACATTCCGTTGGATTTTTTGGAATACATGCTGAGATCAAATGGCCCAAAGTCTTCAGAAAGATGTGAGATCCAGAATCAAACAGCGAAAAAAACAAGCGTGTGGTTTTTTTTTGTGTGTGTGTGTATATAGTGTTGTATCTTAGTATCTGGAACCTTACACTCACCCAAAAATTTCTACACGTAAGCTATAGCAGAGTCGAAGAAAATTTTTGAAATAGTTCATTCCAATAGTTCATAGGTAGGTATATTGCTGCTCACGCCTCCTCCGACCCGTGCATAGCCCTTTGCGGAACACCTTTTCACCTATGCACTCTGCACAGGCGCATCCCTATCAGCGTTTGAAGACCCCACCCACATAGTCCGGACATAGCAGAGACGTGTCTGCTGCAGGCACTGCCAATTATGCCCACTAGATTAGAGTTTCGAACCGAGGAGTTCAGAATTTCGGTGCTGGTGTGCTAGCGAAGCCATCTGGCCGTCTCTCTCTGTATTCTACTGCTGCTCATGCTAGAGGTTCAACTAGACAGTAAGGGTCACTTTTAAAGCTCCAAATCGGCTATACTGCATCTGGCCTTCCCCCCCAGTCAGTCGTGTTAAATCCCCCAAAGCACATAACAAAGAAGCCATAGTGTATTTCTTTTGAAGAGCAGGGGCTGTAATCATGGCCACCCTTCCACCTTTCCCCTTTTATAATACATACTTGTTCAGTCTTTTTCTAATTGTGCTGTTGTGCATAAATATGCATGTGGTTCTAATGATTTTATTTTGTATCTCCAAGCATCATACAGTTTGTGCTTGGGCTGGAACACCCACTCCTGCAAAGATCACTAATTTCTACATCAGAAAGTGTTATTTGGGGTCATTTCTATGCAAATCCAGGTCCCAAGATTCCTGATGAGGTCCCTGACCTCAGCCCCACTGAACCACTGAATAGAACTGGAACATCAATCGAGATTTTCTTGACCAACATCAGTGCCCAGTTATACAAATGATCTTTTGACTGAAAGGGCACAAACTCCCACAGACATACTTCAAAGCTTTGCAAGAAGCCTTATCAAAAGAGAGGCATAGAGGTCACTCTATTTTAATATTAGCTGTTTTTAAAATGGCCCATCATGTCCAGGTCAGGTGTCCAGATACATAAATTACTCATAATGTTGAACATTATAGAATTAAATCATTTTAATACCTGGTGTACCACTTTTATCTTCACTGATGCAGTGATGTTAATTGAACAAGACTCTAAAAACATACATAGTACACACATCTTTGTTTTAACTTTTCTATAACAGGCTTGCTTATTCGCCTTCAGGAAAGCAATTCTTCTTGTCTTTGTCACTGTCATTACATGTGGGCTTTGATCAGAAGCTGGCAGGTACGGCGCTCGCATCTAGACTCAGAATTGGGCCGTTCCTACAACTCATACCTTGGAGATTCCAAGATCCATCTTCAGCTTAGATGGGAACACTACGGTCATTTGAGTCATGTGTCTGTTTGTAAATTCCTAACCATGTTTTAGGATGGCAGGAACCCAGTACCTGATAGGACCCCCCATGTTTACTTCATGGTTACGGCCTTGGAGTCTCCTAAATCCATCCTCAGCTCAGATGGGAACCCATCATTTAAGTCATGCACCTATTCCTAAATGCCTAACCATGGCCATAATCACAATATATACCCCCCTCCGTATTCAGATATGCCCCATGTCAGTATTTCAGTCAGTTCTTGAAATGACAGGAATGTTTTAGGATGGCAGGGCTCCAGCACACTGTAGATCTGCCCCCAATGTTTATTTCATGGTTACGGTCTTGGTCACAATTATTACAGCTGTGCTGTGTGAGTAGGTTTGTAAACCCAGGCCACATTAAGCTCCTCTTGAATGGCTCATTCCGATAGTAATAATACTAATAATACTAACCCCCAGTCATAGTCTAGACTCAGAATTGGGACATTCCTACATCTTACATCTCCTAAATTGAACCTTAGCTCAGATGGGAACACCATCATTTAAGTCATGCACCTGCTCCTAAATTCACAACCTTGGCTGTAATCACAACATACTGTATATCAGAGAGACGCATTTCTCCCCAATATTCAGATATGCTCAACATGTCTCTCCCAGTATACTGGACTAAAAAAATTATAAACACCTTCCACTCACTAGCTGTGCATAATGTTAAGATCTGTTGTTCTATTCAGTTCTTAGTATGCTAGAAATGTTTTAGGATGGCAGGAACCCAGCACCTGGTAGATCCCAGCACCTGGTAGATCCCCCCACCCGCCCCCATGTTTACTTCATGGCTACAGTCTTGGTCACAATTATTACAGCTGTGATGTGTGAGTAGGTTTGTAAAACCAGGCCACATTAAGCTCCTCTTGGATTGCTTGTTCCAATATTATACATTAATATTACCCCCAACCCCCAGTCATAGTCTAGTCATTTTTTATTACAGTTCCTCCACTGCACCACCCATATGCTGTCCAAGGAGAGCCATGGACAGCACCAGCTGTTTCTTGACATCAGCCAGCATCGGATTTTCACAGAACTTTGCTTCAATCTGTTTTTAATTACAATGAAACAGCCCACAGCCTTGTCACAGTGTGTGTGTGTGTGTGTGTGTGTGTGTGTGTTATACCAGTTAAACCATGTCTACATGTCTGAAGAAGCCTGATATATTATATTAAATATAGTAACAGCCACTAGTGAACATGGTTGGATTTTACACATTTTTTGGAAAGGTTTCCTCTATCTGTATTGAAATAGTTGCTCTTACACATTCTTCTTTGCAAGCCTTTACGTTCCTGGGATCGTTAATTCAGTCCCGCTGCTTTTCAGTTCTGCCAGGGAAAGAGGTCGTGTTTGAGCTCAAGCCCCCAGCTTGCTACAGAGATCTAGAAGTAATGGGGAAGGTAAGAATCCAACAGGAGGTTGAACAGTTCAGTTAAACAAAGGCTGTAGAACGAGGGCATTGATTACATCTTTAAAAAGGTCCAAGACCACTGGTGAAGTGGATGGACGACCTTTGAGCTGGTGGGCTTCATTTACTTGTCAGAAGTTGGTTTGAGTGAGTTTTCCCCAATTTTCCTCCCAATCTAGTTGTATCCAATTACCCGATTGCATTACGCTTCGTCTCTACTGATGTTGACCTCCACTCCGACTGAGGAGAGCCATAACTAACACACGCCCCCTCCGACACGTGTGCAGTAGCCGACTGCATCTTTTCAACTGCACGAGACGAGTTCATATGTGGAACAGCTTTGTGTACGGAGAGACACACCCTGATCGATGCATCATTCCTCGTCCATGTGCAGGCACCATCAATCAGCCAGAGGAGGTTGTAACTGCATCAGTTATGAGGAATCTGGGTCTGATTATATGGCCGAATGGTAGAGAACACCCTGGACAGATCACACTTATACAGACATGGGGAGAACATGCAAACAAGGTGACATTGCTACCCACCAAGCCATAATGCTACCTATTAAAAATATCACTACCAAATACTCACTCACTCACTGTCTTAACCGCTTATCCAATCAGGGTTGCAGGGTGTGTTGGAGCCTATCCCAGCTTTTCAATGGGCATAAGGCACACAGTAACACACAGTAACCCTGGACTGTCCAACGCATTATTAAAAAGTGGAAGGACAGTGGGGAAACATCATCTTCGAGAAAGGACTGTGGTCAGAAAAAAATCTTGAATGATCGTGATCGACGATCACTTAAACGTTTGGTGAAATCAAATCATAGAAAAACTCCAGTAGAACTCAAGGATATGTTTAATAGTGAAAGTAAGAGCATTTCCACACGCACAATGCGAAGAGAACTCAAGGGATTGGGACTAAACAGCTGTGTATCTTTAAGAATACCACTTGTCAAGTGAGGCTAACCGGCAAAAATGGCTTCAATTTGCTAGGGAGCATAAAGATTGGACTCTGGAGCAATGGAAGAAGGTCATGTAGTCTGATGAGTCCAGATTTACCCTGTTCCAGAGTGATGGGTGCATCAGGGTAAGAAGAGAGGTGGCTGAAGTGATGCACCCATCATGCCTAGTGCCTACTGTACAAGCCTGTGGGGGCAGTGCTATGATCTGGGGTTGCTGCAGTTGGTCAGGTCTAGTTGGCAACGTTATGTGCTCAAAGAATGACTGAGCTGACCACCTGAATATACTGAACCACCAGGATATTCCATCAATGGATTTTTACTTCCCTGATGGCACGGGCAAATTCCAAGATGACAATGCCAGGATTTGTCGGGCTCAATTTGTGAAAGAGTGCTTCAGGGAGCATGAGACATCATTTTCACACATGGATTGGCCACCACAGAGTCCAGACTTGAACCCCATTGAGAATCTTTGGGATGTGCTGGAGAAGACTTTGCGCAGAGGTCCAAATCTCCCATCATCAATACAAGATCTTGGGGAAAAATTAATGCAACTCTGGACAGAAATAAATGTTGTGACAATGCCACAGCGAATGCATGCCGTAATCAAAGCTAAAGGTGGTCCAACGAAAAATTAGAGTGTGTGACCTTCTTTTTGGCCAGGCAGTGTATTACATGTAATGGAAAAAACTGAAAAATGCAAAATGGAAGCATGTTCACCAGCGGTCTCGGATATAATCTACACATCACTGCATAATGATGGGTAAAAATGGTAATTCAGCTCTTGTTGTTGTTTGGCCTTTGTTTAACCGAACAGTTTACCATTCTTTTGAATTCTTACCCTCCATGTAACCTCTAGCAAGCAACCTCTCTGTAGCAAGCTGGGAGCTTGAGCTTAAATTTGACCTCTCTGGACGGAACAACACGCAATCATAGGATTGAAAAGCATTCAGAGAGGAATGACAATGAGCAGATAATTCATGGCCATACAGAAGATAGAACGAACCCATCTAAAAGCACAATGTTTTACAGACACGGTCATGGTGCATCCACCAAGCATTTCTAATAAATGATAAATTTAGCTAAAATTTGCCAATTTTTACGACTCTCAGGCACTTTGGTTTGCTGGTTTGCTTGGCTGCTGTTGAGCCTCACAAGTGGCCACGTTCTCCCTAAAATCCTCCCTCATCTTCCTCACGTTTGTTCATTTATTCTCATTTACTCAAGTTCTGCTGGCTGGTTTTCCATAACCCTTCGCTGCCAAGCATTGTCTCCTGGTACGCAAATAAACCAAGCAACTAATCTTCTGCAAAGCCAGCGGCTGCTCGCCACTGAAAACGTGTCAGATTCGTTTATGCCCCGAGTTTATTTACACTTGAGATGGTGAAATGAAACTTATAGCCCCAAATCATTTTCCCTCTCATGTTCAATACTGAAGAAGTGTTTAGAAATGCGGTGCTAAATGGACCGTTGGAACGAGGCTGCTGATTTCTTCTACATAGTTCCGTCGGAGGTCACGATTTGCTAAACATTCGCATGTGTAAGAAATTTAGACTCACTCAAGAGGGGGCTAGATGTACCAAGTGTTAGATGTACCAAATCATTTTGTGTTAGAATTATTTAGTCAGTTATAAAAACCATTAAAATCCCAAAACGTGCTGTTGTGGGACATGCAAAATGTGGCTCGGCATTGCTTTGCTAAAACAAGCTGGGAAGCACCTAAAAACATCTAGATAGCAGTATATGTTTCTCCAAACTGTGTATGTACCCCTCAGTGTTAAGGGTGCAGTCACATGCCATGGTTGCTAACACACCCCCATTCCATGACAGATCCTGGATTTTTAAAATTAGCTTTGGTAACTTCAGGCCCAGTGAACATGCAGCCAATTATTTACAACCCCAAATCAGAAAAAGTTGGGACGGCATGGAAAAAGCAAATAATAAAAAAAACAGAGTTTCTTACATTTACTTTGACTTTTATTTGATGTCAGACAGGATGAACCTGAGATATCTCATGTTTTATCTGCTCAACTTTATTTCATTTATTAATAAACATCCATACCTGCATTTCAGGTCTGGAAAACGTTCCAAAAAAAGTTGGGACAGTAAAGCATTTACCTTTTTGTAATGTTGCCGTTCCTTTTCACCACACTTCAAAGACGTTTTGCCACCGAGGAGACCAAGTGATTTAGTGCTTCAGCTTTTATTTTGTCTCATTCTTCCAGCAAACATGTCTTACGATGTGCAACAGTACGGGGTCGTCGTTGTTGCATTTTTTGTTTTAAAATTCTCCACACATTCTCTATTGGGGAAAGGTCAGGACTGCAGGCAGGCCAGTCCAGTACCCGTACCCTCTTTTTCCGCAGCCATGCCTTTGTAATGCGTGCAGCAGGTGGTTTTGCATTGTCTCGTTGAAAAATGCTGGACGTTCCTGAAAAAGACGACGTCTTGAAGGCAGCGCATGTTGCTCTAAGATCTCAATGTACTTTTCTGCATTAATGCTACATCACAGAAGTGTTAATGACCTTTTCCAAGGGCACTGACACGACCTCATACCATGACAGACCCTGGCTTTTGGACCTGTTGCTGATAACAGTCTGGATGGTCCTTTATGTCTTGGGTCCATTTGTTCCAAAAAAGACCTGGAATCCTGATTCATCTGACCACAATACACGTTTCCACAGTGTGATGGTCCATCCTAGATGCCTCCAAGCCCAGAGAAGTCGACGCCGCTTCTGGACATGAATAACATAAGGCTTCTTTTTTGCACAGTAAAGGTTTAAGTGGCATTTGTGCATGTAACTCTGTATTTTAGTGCTTGACAAAGGTTTGCTAAAGTAATCCCTCACCTATGTGGTTATATCAGCTATTGTTGAGTGGTGGTTCTTGATGCAGTGCCGTCTGAGGAAACAAAGATTACGGGTGTTCAGCTTAAGCTTGCATTGTTGGCCTTTACACACTGAAATTCCTCCCGATTCCTTGAATGGTTTAATGATTTAATGAACTGTAGAGGGAGAAATATGCAAATCTCTTCCAATCTTTCTTTGAGGTTCATTGTTTTTTAACATTTAAATAATTTTCTCACACATTTGTTGATAAACTGGAGACCCTCTGATCATCTTTGCTCATCAAACATTTTCACTCTGTCAGTTCATCATCAGGTCTTACGAACAAACTTGTATAAATTTTGTTTACAGACAAGGCTTTATAAAGGTTTCCAGAGGCCGTGTGGTTCTATTCATTACAATAACGAGATAAAGAAACATTTTCTATGCTGCAGTTCTGCCGGCACAAAAGCCATCCTTATTAGAGAGGTCAGAAGAAGTTTGACCGACTGATCTGAGCTGAAGGAAAGGCTCTGCTAACTTAAATAAGTATTGTTTGCAACTGTAGTTTCTCAGAATGCACAACACTTTAAAACTTATGGTGTGTTCCAAAACCTAGTGATCTGTCTACATAGACGCATTTTACGTCACCCTACGCGCTCCCAAGAAGATGGCTGTTCGAATTCTTAGATACCTTAAAATGCTGTCTAGTAAGGCACCTTAATTCTGAGCGGTATTTTGCCTGAATAACGAGAGAGCATCTGATGCTGCCTTAGCAGTGACGGCAATGCCAACATTTAGTCATCAAAAATTCACAAATATGCCGGCCGGATGCGGAGCAACAACCGGAGTTCTTTTCATATGTAAATAAATAATTATTGCTTTTTAATTTGTATAACGGTGCACAAGTGTATTTATTTGCAAATTTGGGCTTGTCAGTGTTTTCGGTTCGCGGAAGGAGACGTTAGTTGACATGCTAGCGCGTTGTGCCACCTCATCCCATTGGTTTGAATATCATGAGGCTAACTGTGTTAGCTTAGTAAGCGAAAACTGATGCAATCGCTGTCTAAGTAGTGCGTTCAAACAAGCTGACTTATAAGTCGATGACTTATTAGAACGTTAAATCCTAAAAAATAAGTATATAAATACAGTAAATGGGCTAAAACAGCAGAAAGGCACATCAGGTTCCCCTCCTGTGATCCAAGAAGAGGAATCTAAGGCTGCAGTGATCCTGTTCGAGTAGAAAAATGTCACCCAATCTGATGAATTTAAATTTCTGCTGTAACATGAGTGGGCGGCACGGTGGCTCAGTGGATAGCACTGTCGCCTCACAGCAGGAAGGTCCTGGGTTCTATCCCCAGGCGGGGCGGTCCGGGTCCTTTCTGTGCGGAGTTTGCATGTTCTCCCCGTGTCTGTGTGGGTTTCCTCCCACAGTCCAAAAACATGCAGTCAGGTTACTTGGAGACACTGAATTGCCCTATAGGAGAGTGTATGTGTGTCTGCCCTGCGATGGATTGGTGCCCGGTCCAGGGTGTTACTGTGTGCCTTGCACCCATTGAAAAGCTGGGATAGGCTCCAGTGACCCTGATTGGATAAGCGGATAAGACAGTGAGTGAGTGAGTGTAACATGGATCACGTGGTCACAAATGTAACACAGGGTCAAATTAAGGCCTAAACAGCATAAATGTTTTAAATCTCATCTCAAACCAGATATAATCTTTAGAGGTCGAATAGTTTGTGTCCTTTTAATTATTCAACACATGGTGCCTGGAAATGAAGTTACTCCAGTGTATAGACCAACTTCTGCCCACAGGACTCATCCTCAGATAATTAGTAAAGCATCAGCCTGTGAAAATGTAAATTTTCCACCCCAATTTCTACTGCAGTGTTCATCCTTCATTACCCTCACCTGTTGGCAAGTTGTGGGCTCATCTTGCTTAGTCTCTGTGAAGTCCGGCTTGAAGAAAGTCGGCACTTCCCTGAGCTGCGCCTAGTTTGACTTTACCAGACTGTTACTTTGTTTACAAGTATGAAACACCCAAAGTTATTCTGTTTGCTGAGGTTTATCTGCTTCTAATGATTACAAGCTGGATGAATAACAATGAGATGCACATGCGTCCTGCATCACATTACAGATGATTTGCTGATTGCTGAGATGGAGCGCTTGCTGAATCCTTAATCATCCTGTCATCGGGAGGCTACACCGTCTGAATCTGATGATGCCTCAGCCGTCCGGTGGACTGCATTTAGCCCTGGGGTTGTAGTAACAGGGTGATTGTGGGGAAGATTTCTAAAGTGTTTATCCATTACAGCCCCGGGCAATAGATTTCTGTCTAACATTTAAAAGGGGGCAATATTTATCCTGCCAACTCTAACTGGTCCTTCTTTACCATTTTGATCAGAACTAGGTTTGGCCAGTTCGACCTTTGTTAAATCATATTGGTTTACAGAATAGCAAAGTTAACACTCTTCTCCAACTCACGTCCTATTCCGAAGTCCTGGGCATCAATAATAGAGCCCTTTTAGTCAAAAAAGCATTAATAAAATAATGCACTAATATTGGACAAAAACCGTAATGTTCCAGTTCATCACAAAGGTGCATAATGAGGTTCAAGCCAGGGCTTTGTGCAGGCCAGAGGAGTTTCTTCACACCAAACCAGTCTAACTATGTTTTTATGGACCTTGCTTTGTATTACACACCATCATAACTTGATGAGTGATGATGTACAGCAATTTTTAGATCCTGCCTAAGATATTCAGTAAGGTTTAGGATCAGGACTCCACACAACTGGTCTGCACAAGCACACGAGGTCTTGCTAAATATCTTGATAAAATAGATACGTCCTTCCCAGTTAAGTTCTGTCCACCATTGATTTGCTTCAATCATCTCGACCTGTATGCCAGTCGCTGCTGAAAGGCATCACTAAAACTTGATGCTACCCAAAACATGATGCTAAACATGATCCAGATCCTACTTAGATCTCAAACTAAACCTTACCAGATCACCAGACACTTTGGTAAGGAGTCTTCCACATAACAAAATTGTAAATTACGTTTAGTTCTCTTTCCTGCGGGTCTTTTAAAATGACCATTTTATATAATAGCCTATTTGCAGCCTCAGACTTCCCATACATTCGTTGTCAAAGAAACTCTTCTAATGGTTGACCATCTAGTTTGTTGACTGAGGTTAGACCCGGGCAGTGAGATGATCTTGTACCAGCTTTATCATTAGATCCCTGACTTGGTTTGAACATTTCTTTGACATCGAATTTGTGCTGAAGGTTGTTTTAGAGACGTTTTATACTTTATATTTTTATAGGCTATTTAAGCTTGTGAGGTAATTGTACTAAAGTGTTGCATAAGGCCAAGGAGGTACAAAGACACTTCTCCTGGCGGTACCATCCCTGCAACAAATGAAGATTTATCTTTATTTCAGACAGTCTAGTAGCAACCAGATTTAATATAATAATCTTTTCATGTTAACAATATATATATAAGCAACTTTTCCAAACTCCCTGTACAAACCCCTAAAAGAGCAATCCCGGGGCAACAATGGCAAGGTAAAACTCTGTCAATATCGTAAGAAACAAAGCTTAAGATGAACCAGACTTATAAGACACCAATCCTGCCTTGGCTGCCAAGAATATGTGGGATAATTAAATTTGAATGAAATTAAATATAGAAAGAAACTGAATTAAAGGAAAATATTACAAATTAGAAGTATAATGTATCTAACACAGGGATTCATTATTATATTAGAGCTCAGTCGGCAATCAAATAAACTCTAGCTATTTCTACATTTTACAGGCATTTAGCTGATGCTTTTATCCAAAGCAACTAACAGTATAGTCTAAGCCTTGCTCAAGGGCCCAACAAATGGCAACCTGGCAGTGGTGGGGTCTAAACCAACAAGCTTTTGATTACTAGTACAGTACCTTAACCGCCTGGCTACAACTGCCCAAGACCTGTAAATTAGCTTACCAAATCTTACTGCCAGGCAGCACAATGGCTTGATGGGTAGCACTGTCACCCCACAGCAAGAACGTCCTTGAGTTCATTGTCCTAATGGATTGGGAACTTTCTATGTGGAATTTGCATGTTCTCCCCATGTCCGTGTGGGTTTTCTCCTGGTTCTCCGGTTTTCTCCGATAGTCCAAATACATGCAGTCAGGTTTGCCCTGTGATGGACTGTTGACCTGTTCAGGGTTTTTCCTACTTTTCACCCAGTGAACTGTACCAGCCGTTACCCTAAATTGGATAAAGTGGAGGTAAAACAGACAATTATTGGATGGATGGATGGATGAATCTATGGATGGATGGATGGATGGATGAATTTATGGATGGATGAATAGATGGATGGATGGATGGATGGATGAATGGATGAAATCCTACTGCCTTTGTTAAAACGGTCCCTCAGCGGACTACCTCCCTTTTCCGCTTGAGGTCCTCATTAATTCAGAGCAGACCAAGCGATGACGACGACTTTATTTATGTGGGTTTTATCGTTCACTGGCCTCCCTATCTTGGGTATCCAGTCGCCAAAAGAAATCTTAAGGACATCTTAAGGATTTTCCGACCAGTAAAGCACCAGAGCGGGGCTCTGCCATGCCTGAGGAGGTCATTTTTAATGTTATGACTCTGAATGACTTATTCCATAATAAACTTGGCAGCGCTCTAAAGGACTTCTCCAAAAACTTTTCTTGTCTGGGTAGGGGGTTAATACAGTCTGGCTCGTATCATAATCTCCACTCTGATCCAAGACAACATGGTGTGTACTGCTGCTAAGTCACAGCAAGGATCCTTTAACTATTAATGACTCTAGTGATGGTGATGATGAGAAGTACAAGAGTCGTTAACTGGCTCATTTTGTATCAAACTTTTGCCGTTGCTCCAAAACTTGCTGAAAATTATTACATGGTGTTCATTACACTCACTCACTTTCTTAACCGCTTATCCAATCAGGGTCGCAGGGGGGTGCTGGAGCCAATCCCAGCTTTTCAATAGGGGCAAGGCACACAGTAACACCCTGGACAGGGTACCAGTCTATCGCAGGGCAGACACACACACACACACATTCACCTATAGGGCAATTCAATGTCTCCAATTTACTTGACTGCATGTTTTTGGACTGTGGAGAACATGCAAACTCCACACAGAAAGGACAAGGACCGCCCTACCTGGGCATCGAACCTTGGTCCTTCCTGCTGTGAGGCAACAGTGCTACCCTCTTAGCACTAATTTTAACATCTCTTTAACACACTCCGTTCTAGAGAGGAGAAATGAATTTGAGTGAAACGTTTTTCCAGATGTACAACAAAGCCAATAATAATAATGTCTGTAACCGCTGCCTGTGGTCAAGACCAAGATCTAAACCAAGATTTACTCATGCTCAGTCTGTCCATGGTGTGCTTTTATTTATGTCCAGTGCACACTATGCAGTTTTACATTTAGTAGTGGTGCCAGAAGCTTCCTTTAATGAGCAAAGTCTTTGAGTCTCGGATACTTTTAAATTAGCCATTTGAGAAAACTTTCTGTATCCAGAAGAAGTGCATCCAGCAGTGTTGAGCTGTTGCATCCTAAATACCACGTTATGTTTTAAAGGTTGCTAAAATAATTGGACTATTTTGACCATTTTGTTAAGCAAGTCAGATGGGGTTTGAGACACAGCCCTTGAGCCTAGACCTAAAGCGTACTGCAATTTTTGTTTTCTTTAAAAAACTTGTTTTGTGAGCAAACTTGGTGATCTGTTGCCTCCGAGGGGTCCCGGTCGGTCCATAAAGAGCGTCTACTTACTTATCGTCTTTATATGTTACAAAATGTTGCAGAAACAAAAAGCATCGAACGAGCAAGAAAGACTGTAAAAATAATCAAATAATAATCAAAAATTCAAAGGGCTGTGTTTCAAATGACACTCTATTGAACCTGAAGGTTTTAACAAGACAGTGACCTCAAACATAAAATATACAACCAATATAACCTTCCTAAGATGCATGAAGCACACTTGAAGCAGAGAAGCAACACTGCTTCAGCCAGCAAGTCAAAGGGCTGTGTTTCAAACTGCATTCTATTATGCTATTAAATCTGAAGGTTTCAACAAGACAGTGAGTGTCCTGCTATATAAAACATACAACCAAAATAACCTTCCTAAGGTGCATGAAGCACACATGAAGCAGAGAAGCAACACTGCTTCAGCCAGCAAGTCAAAGGGCTGTGTTTCAAACTGCATTCTATTAAATCTGAGGGTTTTAACAAGAGAGTGACCTGGAACATAAAACATAGAACCAATATAACCTCCCTAAGGTGCATGAAGCACACATAAAGCAGAGAACCAACCCTGCTTCAGCCAGCACGTCAAAGGGCTGTGTTTCAAACTGCATTCTACTAACTTACTACTAACAGTGTGCTCGAAATAGTTACCTTGTTCTGCTGGAGATCTACTTTAACACATTGTGTAGTAAATAGTGTGGAATTTGAGGGACAGCAGCAGAAAATATGGCAAAAAATCAATGAATTATTACAGGGTGGTGTGCGGGCACTGCAGGTAGGATGGATGTCATATAGCGATGGATACTGGGGAATACCTAGAGGGGAGTCATGGTACCCCAGGCATTGTACGGTGATTTTTATTTAATTATTACTTCTACTTTATTTTAGTCATGCAGTGTGCACTAGGCTTAAGTGTGCTCTGAATGTCAACGAAAGAGTGTCCAGTACAGAGACTGGACTACCACAGCCAGGCCACCCCTGAAGGAAGAAAAACAAAAGGATAGAATGGAAGGAAATGAATATTCTTGCTGGGTTTACTGCAGTGTAGACGTATCGATTTGATTAGACCTTTACTCTATGTTTTATTGGCCGTTAGACGGAGATGGATGGCGCCAGTCAGAGGAGAAGATTGGCTTTTGACTTTTGCTTGGATAGCGTTTTATTACAGCCTTTTGTATATTGCTTAATTTGTTTTGTCTGTTGTGTGTGTCAGTTTGAGAGAGATGAATAGAGCTTATGTTCCCGCTCTCATGTTTTCTCTCAATTCTTTTCCTTCAGCTCTCTCTGTTATCCCATTTTTAACCGACATACTGCCAGTGCCGGTACCGGTGCCAGTGCTGGAATTTTTTAATGTGTTTCTAGGCTTTCTATGCAGGACTGGTACTCAGGTGGCAAAATCGGTCAGTTACCATCATTAAACTGCTGCTGGTCTGAAAGTGAGACTCAGTGATGTCAAGGGCTTGGTGCTGTTTTTGATCATATTCGATTGCCATGATCATGATTAAAATCCTTACACAACAGAACTTTAAGTTTGTTTGTTTGTTTATTAGGATTTTAACGTCATGTTTTACACGTTTGGTTACATTCATGACAGGAACAGTAGTTACTCATTACACAAGATTCATCAGTTCACAAGGTTATATCGAACACAGTCATGGACAATTTTGTGTCTCCAATTCACCTTACTTGCATGTCTTTGGACTGTGGTAGGAAACCGGAGCACCCGGAGGAAACCCACACGGACACGGGGAGAACATGCAAACTCCACACAGAAAGGACCCGGACCGCCCCACTTGGGGATCGAACCCAGGACCTTCTTGCTGTGAGGTGACAGTGCTATCCACCGAGCCACCGTGCCGCCCCAGAACTTTAAGTAAGTTTATTTATATGATAGACACATTTGCCAACACTTATACCAGGCCTCCCAATGAGGATGGGTTCCTGCTGATTCTGGTTCCTCTCAAGGTTCTTCCTATAACTGTCGCCCTCGGCTTGCTCGACAGGACAAAGACGTGCTCCAATGCTTCCATGGATCACATGTCTTATTGAGTGTATGTAAACTTCAAACTGCAGATATATTATATATATCCTTAATTTCCTTTGGGATTAATATGGTATCCATCCATCCATCTATCTATATGGTTTTAAAGATCATGCAGTGCATAGCCGCTCAGGTGGCGCAGCGGTAAAAAGACACGCTGCAACCAGAGCTGGATTCTGAATACATCGTATCGAGGGCGACAGTCTGAATACATCGTATCGAATCCAGCTCTGCCATACCGGTTCGAGGCTGAGTGGCTGTATTAGCAACGTTTGGCCGATTGCTCAGTTGGGGGGTGGGACAAAGAACCGGATGTGGGTCTCTCTCTGTCAAAATGCGATTATGACCTCTGCCGGCTGATTAGAGGCGCCTGCACAGAGATGAGGAAGAGTGCCCTTAGGGTGTGACTCTCCGCATGCAACGCTAGGTGGCACAACACTCATCAATGTGCAGGTGGCAAAAATGCATCCGGCTGCTGCCCATGTTTCGGAGGGGATATGGGTTAGCTTCGATCTCCTCGGTCAGGGCAGGGTTCGGCATAGACAGAGAGGAAGCACGATGCAAATTGAAGCGCTAAAGGGGGAGAAAAAGGGGAAAAATTAAAATCATGCTGTGCAAATGTTAAGTCATATATCCTAATATGTGCACTATAAGGTCAGGTCAAAAGTATATGGACACCACTTCTAACTACTGAGTAATGTAAAATACATTGTTTCCAAGTTGACTTCACCCTTGTGCACTAAGAAAAGTCTGCAAGGACACAGTTTAATGAGTTTGGTTTGGAGGAACGATAGTGTCCTTAAGTGAGCCCTGTCCTCAACCACAGCGAACACTTTTATAATGGCAAGGCTGTGGTTAAGGTACTGGACTAGAAATCAGAACGTTGCTGGTTCAAGCCCCACCCCTTATTCATCTGAATAGACACGACTTTTACAACCTTTTCCAGGTTTCCAGATTGCAAGAGTATCTTCCTGATATGTTTTCACAGCCTTTTTATTATTAAAAGGTTTGCTTTGGTTTATTTCCTTTCTCTGTTTGTTTTACTTTGTTAGGAACTGCATGACAGACTTTTATTCAGTTAATAAAACCAACACAGAAAAAGAGGACTTTCTTGAAAAGCACAATTCTATAGGCGAC
Organism: Trichomycterus rosablanca; assembly: GCF_030014385.1. Lineage (NCBI taxonomy): Eukaryota > Metazoa > Chordata > Actinopteri > Siluriformes > Trichomycteridae > Trichomycterus > Trichomycterus rosablanca. The sequence goes on along the minus strand of NC_085989.1, from coordinate 4,682,105 downwards.
AAACGCTGATTTGTTGAGTCAGAACAGATTTCCTGTATTGTTGTGATAAATATGTGAGGTGAGGCACTTTTTTATGCCTTTTAATGCTTGTTTTTATTGGTACTGCTGCAAGGAAGCGAGTAAAGTGGACAATTTAAAGTCCAGCAGGATAAATCAAAAACAAAAAATCCAACAGCAAATAAAAGCGTCTTTTTTTTTCCTCTCGGTTTTCTTTCACAGCTTCTCTCGTCCTTTGTCTCTTTCTGGCTTTCATCAAAGGAAGGAGCCACATCATCAGCTCTCTCACTGCTCTCTGTGTTTCTCTATTTATCTCCCCGAGGCATGGAGAGGTAGGATGGAAACAGGCCAGCTCCAACACATCAGCTTTTTTTTTTTTTGCCATTTTCCTCTAAGTGTGTGAATGTGTTTGTTTGGCTTTGCTAAAAATTGGGAAAATATTGAAACAGATTTTTCTTTGGGAGACACATTCAGGTGAGACGAATGTAGAAGTTCAGGTGAAAAAAAAGAGTTTGTAAGGACATGTAAGCTATTATACATCTTGACTGGAAAACCATTTAGCCTGGAGGACCGAGGCTTCATGTTCAGAGCTGCATGTTTGGAGAGGTTGGTGGAAAGTGGAGTGAGTAAAGAATTCCCTGAGTTTGTGTGTCTGGCAGTGATGTGACTGGTTGCCTGTATATCCCTGCTCCCCTTTTTTCTTACGTCTAAAAAACACATGGCTTACATGCCGTGGAATAGTGTTCCATGTATTTTTTAATGGGTGCAGTCAGATTAACCTGGTTTAAATAGGCACAGGGAAGTCACCAGGAAGGAATGAGTTGATAAATTTACATTTTTACCCAGGTACACCCAGTGTGCGGCCAAAAGTATTTGGACATCTGACCATGAGCTTGTTGGATGTCCCATTAGGAAACAAATGCTATTAAAATAGAGTGAGATCTATGTGATCCTTTCAGCAATAACAACAGTGATTTGTCTGCTAAGGCTTTGAAGTATGTCTATGGGGATTTGTGCCCATTCTGTCAAAAGAGCATTTTTATGCCTTTATATATTTATATTTTGATGTTCCAGTTCATTCCAGAGCTGTTCAGTGGTGCTGAGGTCAGGACTCTGTGCAGGACACTGGACCAGGGCACTTGCTTTGTGCACAGGGGCACAATCATGCTAGAACAGAAAAGGGTCTTCCCTAAACTGTTGGTACAAAGTTGGTAAGCATATAATTTAATTCATATAACTGATTTATTACACATTAGCTATTAATTGTGGCTGAAACACATGAATTCAAAAATGATAACAATACTTTTGTTCATATTTGTGTGTTTTTAATTATTAAAATCCCTAAACAATCTCCTACAAGTGTACCTACATTTAGAGGTTCAAAAATTTAACATCCACTGATTTTCCAAGTACAGTAGAACAATTCATGCATCCCTCAAACCCAATTCCAGATTCCAAACGTCAGCAATAAGCACAAAGTCTAAAATCATTCAGTCTCTGACTTCACTCAGTAACTGACCTCCCTCCAGCACTATTCATCCAGATCTTTCCTTCTAACTCAGCATATTCCACAAATCTCCTCTTTCACAGCGCCTCTCTCTTCTTGGATAGACGAACAGCTGGATGGGAAAATACAGCTACAATGTCTGTCAGTTTGCCATATGAGTCTCATGTTCCTTCACCCTGGCTGTGGTCTGTGCTGCTGTGATGACGATGATAAAACACTAGTTTTCTGTTCTGTTTTTCAGCTTCCACTCTTTCCTTTTTTCTGATTCTTTTATTAAAGAATTAGCAGTAATTAAACAATCTAACTAATAAAAAGAACTAGAGAGGTGCAGTGGTAGGCATCCTAATACTTTTGGTCATGCATTTGGTGGTGTCCAATTTTTTTTGGTCATGCAGTTGGTAGTGTCCGAATACTTTTGGTCAAGCAGTTGTTGGCATCCGAATACTTTTGGTCATGTAGTTGGTGGTGTCTGATTTATTTTGGTCATGCAGTTGGTGGTGTCCAAATACTACTCATGCATGCAGAAGCTAAGTAGACCAACCTGCCTTTTAAAAAATGAATGGAATTGAATGGGGCGAAAAATGGGTATAATAACGGGCGTGGTGGGTGAATGGAGGCGCATATCCAAAAGCTGTATACAAGCCATGGTGTCATCAACAGGCAGGACGATTTAGAGTTGGAACGGCGTTGATATCTCAAAAATTGAAAAAAAATATGAATAGAATTGAATCAAAAAATGGGTATAATAATGGGCGTGGTGGGTTAATGGAGGCATGTATCCAAAAGCTGTGTACAAGCTACAGTGTCATCAACGGGCCGGGCGATTCAGAGTCATAACAGCGTCCATATCTCGAAAATTAAAAAAATTAATCAAAGTAAATGGGGCAAAAAATGGGTATAAAAACGGGCGTGGCGGGTGAATGGAGACGCATATTCAAAAGCTGTATTCACAGTTGAATGGCGTCAATATCTCAAATTGCAAATGAAGAATAATAATAAGACTAACGGGGGCGCCCAGGTGGTGCAGCGGGATATTCTGAACTCCTTGGTTTGAAACTCGTTGCCACCGGTCGGCTGTGTGCCATCTAGCGGGCATAACTTAGCAGCAGACATTCACCAACCACACCTGTTTTTACTCCATTTTTTTCGCCCCATTTACTTCCATTTATTTTTTGAAAGGCAGGTTGAAACTCAGCTCTGCCATCCGCCTGGGCTGGGCGGCTACATGAACATGACTGGCTGTTGTTCATACAGGGAGGGAAAAGCCGGAGAGGGACCTCAGTTACGACCTCTGCTGGCTGATTAATGGCGTCTGCACAGAGTTGAGGGATAATGCGATCAGGGTGTGGCTCTCCGTACACAAAGCTGATTTGCATATTAACTCGCCCTACAAGTGAAAAGATGAGGTCGGCTACTGCGCACGTGTCGGAGGGGGCGTGTGTTGGTTCGGTCTCCTTAATCAGGGTGGGGGTCAGCATCAGTGGAGAGGAAGCATAACGCAATTGGGTAAAAATGTGACATGCTAAAAATCATCAGAAAAGTGGAGAAAATGCATAAAAAAAGAAATTATTCAGATCCTTTGACTTTTGTACACTTTATTGTGTTTTAACTTAATGGATTTCATTTTGAATAGATATAATTGTTATTTTTTCCCATCAGTCTGCACATAATCACCCATAATGACAAAGTAAATACATGTTCTAAGTGTTTTTCGAAAATTTGTTACAAATCAAACTTCCCAAAAAAATTCAGTAGTCAATCAATCCTGAAAGAGGCCTAAAGAACCCCCTGCATCTTAAGTGCAGGATCTTTGGCCCTAAGTTTAGCGTTGCTTTTCTGAGCTGATTTTCTGCTGGGTGCTAATCCGTCATGCTACCTACACCGCCTACTGGTACAATAACTCAGGTCAGCGAGCCGTAACGCCGTCTCTTCTCTGTCACCGTGATCTGACCTGGCTTAGTTTCAAAAACCCATCCGAGCGTAGCCACAATATCGATCTCCGTGTTCGTTTATGCAGTCTCTCAAATTCTGCTTCATGATCCGTCGTCTTTTCCGCTCTTTCCATACGTCACGTGCTCGCATGTTCACACACATCGACTGTGCGGTTTGTATCCCGTGCTGCGCGTGCGGTGATGAAATGAAATCCAGTCCAGCGCTGGCAGAAGCGTTTTAGTTCATGATTTCTCCGCCGAGTGTGATCCTATTTTGAAATCCAGCCGTGACTGTCAAAAAATAGAGAGCAGGTGAAGGGGACAGAGAATCTTCTTTTTTGCTCATTTTTCCATCTACTAATGCACTCGCTGATCCTTCGGCGCCTCATTCCTCATCCTCTTACTGGTGCAAAGCTGCATGGAATGAAAATAAAGGGCCAGTAAAGAGGCTGACAGGCTCTATTTTCTCGATTGGAAAGTGAAGAAGCGAGAAAGAGAGGTACCTCTGTGTTACCTGATTGAGCAACTGGTTCACTCTCTATAAAAATGCACTATATTAAATTGAATATTTATTACTACATATGCCATTTTCATTCAGGTGTTAAATGCCGTGGGTGGAAAGAAGGATTTTTTCTGTCCATATGTGCACTTTAAATTCATGCAAGTCACACTTATGGTTTTTTTGCATTGATCTAAATTGGATATGCCAGCCACTGGCTGCATTTTACACACATCCGGGGTGGATTAGTACCCTCTCCATATTCTTTTACTGCTCGTGTCAGTACCTATACTAGACAGTCGCTGTTGCTTTCGTGATTTCTTGCCTTGCACACCGCCAAGTGTGTCTGTTTAGTGCCCAGCCAGGTCGGTGTAAGGACTCATGACTCGTGGATTGGGTTTGACAGTGGTTGGCTAATATATTCAGCAATCCACACATAATATCTTTTTACACTGTATAGACATGTAAAAAAAACTGTATGTATAAGCGTAACACATTATTTTCACATCAAAATGTGTCATATAAGTACTATCTTAGCCTGGCTAGCTCAGTCGGTAGAGCATGAGACTCTTTATCTCAGGGTTGTGGGTTCGAGCCCCACTTCGAGCGGTTGATGTTTATGACTTCTGGCACCGCAGCGAGTGGCAGCCTCATTAGTAGCTCCGTGTCTCGTTACTTTTATACTGCATTTTTCTTTACTTTTCTTGCCTAAGTGTGTTTTAGTGTGTTCAGTCCTATGGATATGGACAGATACTTGTTTGTATAATGTAAATCTTTGTAGTGTGTACTATTTTGATTTATGTAACTTGCTACTTATCTATCTATCTATCTATCTATCTATCTATCTATCTATCTATCTATCTATCTATCTATCTATCTATCTATCTATCTATCTATCTATCTATCTATCCATCCATCCATCCATCCATCCATCCATCCATCCATCCATCCATCCATCCATCCATCCATCCATCCATCCATCCATCCATCCATCCATCCATCGCCGCAATATATTTACAGTGATAAAAGTTAACGTTTACATTAATGTGGTCCAGTTTTGGCTCATTTCTTCTTCCAAGGTGTCTTAAATACCTATGAGGGTCCCAGTAATGGACTTGTGATTACTTTTAGCAAGGTGTTCAAAGCATCTTTACCTGAATACTGAGGGGGTTGTTTTGTTTGGTTTTTGCCTTACATATGAGGTCAGTGTTGTCTTACAATGAACCAGATTCAATTATTTGGCCTGAAGCTCTGCAAAATGTGGCACTTTCCTGTTTAGGGTATTACTATTTTGCACCCAGTGTTTTCCAGATGAACCAGATCTACCGCGACCACGACAAGGATGTGATTTATAACTTCTGTCTTTATGTTTAATGGCCAAGCAAGCTTAAGCTTACTACATTGTCTAATGTCTTTTTATAGTGTTTAATGCCAAAAAGGTCAACTACTGTTACCTAATGACTGCTGTACTGTCCACTGTGTTATCTGTCTGTTGGCTGAACTGCACTTGTTGATGCACTGTTACATGGTCAGTTTTCTGGACTATTGTTGCATGCTGTCTGTGGTTCTGTGTAATGTTTGGTATGATGTCTGTTGTTTGTACTATTATATGTTATGCACTAGAACTAGAACCACTTATTGTGGTCACTACTTTCATCATTGTTATTTGACGTGTGAAATCTTGCCAACATAATGAAACTTAGTAGCAACAAAAAGCTTAAAAAAGTAACGACAAGAAATTGATTCCTAATGTGAACCCAACATTTTTCAATGCTTTTCTGTGTTCTGTTATATTATGTTATATCTCCAGATTATATATGGGTCTGACTCTGCTTACAGCATACTTCATCTTCATTTTTATTGCACTCTCAGACATCAAGGATGTTTGTCAATGTATCACAAAAGTAAAAAAGTCCTTTCAGTAAATAAAAAAGAAATATAGCACACAGTAAAGCACACAGTAAAGCACACAATACAGAAATGCTGGTGAACTATTGATCAATGCAGATTATATCGAAATATATTAAATTTTATTTAACAGGATTGACTGGATCAGAACCTGGAAACAACATGGATTAGAAATCCATGGAGCGACACCAGACACCTCAAAAACTGTAAAAGGTAAAAGGTAAGAGGCACAAATGGTCTACCATACAGGTACATCAGGCCAGATGTGTGAACATGCTCTCAGACTAAATATACTGTAAGAAAGGAAGAAAATAAGCCAGAAGTAACTTCAAGTTGCAGGATGACCTTAAAGCAGCAGGAACAACAGCTACAGAAACATGAGTCTGAATTAATCAAACAATCATTTAAGTAATGAACTGGGCAGTTGTAGCCCAGTGGTTAGGGTACTGGACTAGTAATCAAAAGGTCACTGGTTCAAGCCCCACCACAGCCAGGTTGCCACTGTTGGCCCTTGAGCAAGGCCTTTAACCCTCAATTGCTTAGACAATATATACTGTCACAGTACTGTAAGTCGCTTTGGATAAATGCCATAAATGTAAATGAAGTGCCTCAGTTTAATGCTGAGAACACCAAACCCACATTGAAGCACAGAGGTGGGTGATGTGAGTCCTGAGGCATAAGTACTTTTAAACCCTGCCTGTATAAACACTGACATGCTGTTCTCTGATATTCAGGGGCAAGATGTCACTGGAAAAGAAAGCTAAAATATAATGGGAATCACATGCACATGTGCTGAGACAATTTGAACTGAGGCTGTGGGTGTAAGTGGCTATTTACTATTACTAATACAAAAAAAATACTAACATAATAATAATAATAATAATAATAATAACGTTATTACGCTGTTCAGGTGGCATAGAGGTAAACTATGCTAGTCCACTGCTGCTCGGATCCAGAGGTCAAATCCATAGCATTGCTTTCAGCCGGAGGTTGGAGTGGAATGGCCATGACCCCGTGATGGATTGGTGCTGGTACTGCTCGAGTGTTTTTCTGTGTTTCTGCATTTTGCCCAGTGATTCCAGGTAAACCAGACCCTGCATTACATGCCAGACTCAGCTCTTGGAGTATAGAGTTCCTACAGAAATGTGTTTACCATCTCCCAGCACATCTAATTCCGCCCACAACGGTCTTGTTAATTAGCTGGCAAATTAATTAAGATGCAAAAATGAGCTAAAATGCTAAACTCTGCAGTACTGTGGCCCTCCAGGACTGGAGTCTGACACACCTGATTTATTAGCCAAACCTTGTATGTGCATGTATACACACAAACCTTACTGAGTTGCACAGAGGACCGTGTTTTAAAAGAGGAAATACCTTATTAGTAAATACAACTAAACAGGGTTAAAATGGGTTAGGATTATTACAGACCCTAAAAACATCAGTCATATTTTTATTTGTACTTTTTAACAGTAGCTACCATGGTAAAGATTAAACATATCACATTTAGTAAAATTTCTTTAAACTGGTAACCAATTAAACTTAGCAAGGCCTGATTTTAATCATGATTTTAATGTCAATTAAAATGACATGTCAAGCAAAATGCTCATGCTCAAGGACTACACAGAACCACAGTGAGAGCAAGTTTCAAACAGGAAACATGTTTCAAACAGCAAACATTGATTGCTCGGGTGGTGCAGCGGTAAATTATGCTAACTCACTACTGTTGGGATCCAGGATTTGAATCCCCAGTGGTGCAATTGATTGGCTATGTCTGAACAGCAGGTGGCCACTCATCTCATGCCTTGGCACCTCTAACTCCAGCCTCACTACCACATACTGCTATTCAGTTGTTTTTCAAGACCACAAACCGGCAACACTGATCTTTTGGACTGAGGATTTAAATTTGGCTCAAATCAATCACAATATAATAGTGTTTACTACTGTCCTAATACTTATGATCATTTGTTTGATTTGGAGTGGAATTACAACAGTTGGGTGCGTACTGTTGTAGCCTAGTGGTTAAGGTACTGGACTAGTAATCAAAAGATTGCTGGTTCAAACCCCACCATTGCCAGGTTGTCAGTGTTGAGCCCTTGAGCAAGGTCCTTAACCCCAATTGCTTAGACTGTATACTGTCACAGTACTGTAAGTCACTTTGGATAAAAGTGCCTGCTAAATGCCGAAAATGTACAAATGTACAAAATGTACTGTGCTAAAATTTCATCCTGCAATTCATCCTGGTCAAGATTGCGGTGGATCTGGGACTACAGTACTAGCCAGGTGGGTAGAGCTTTGGGCTATTAACTAAAAGTTTGAGAGTTCGAATCCCAGCTCTGCCATGCAGCCACTGTTGGGCCCTGTCTGCTCCAGGGGCGCCGTACAACAGCTGACCCTGTGCTCTGACTAGGGTGGCCAGTCGTCCGGCTTTAGGTCGGAGAGTCCGGTTTTTCAGCTGCCAGTCCTCCGCCCATGCAACGCTAGGACGGACACTTAAAAATCCTCCTTTTGGAATGAACTGGTTACATTTTTGATCAATATTATCTGTCATTGGCTCAGGTACATGTCAAAACAAATGCTCGCCCACCACTGGCCAATCGCAGAAGGTCCGCCCTCTAAATGCTAGTCTGTGATTGGGTGGTTGAATTTCGCCCGCTCGCTCTGTTCTGCATACACCTCTACTTGAGTCAATTAGTAAACTTTTGGAGGCAGTCATTTGTAATAGGATTCTTGCTTAAATTGGTCAAAAGTTCTGTTATATGGGTTATGGTTTCATTCTGTGTGTTGCAGTATCATGTCCCCCTGTTCCTGGTATGATGTCCTCCTTTTGGGGTGTAATGTCCTCCTTTTTGTGACTATGAATCTGGCCACCCTAGCTCTGACCCCAGCTTCCAAACAAGCTGGGATGTGCAAAGAAAAAATGTTGTTATAATGTACATGTGTATATGTATATATGACAAATAAAGGCCTTATATCTTCTATTCTTCTACACTTAAACAGTAGGTGCAATTCATCAGGCAACACACTCATTTATTCACTCACACCTAGGGTCATTTTGGGTCACCAATCCAACTATTCAGATGAAATCTCTTTACAGACAGTGACCAGAGACAGGAAATAAAAAACCCATGTTGCTGCTGTGCCAGCCTGCTACCAGGCATGATTGTCCATTCATTAATGCTAGATTGATCCAGTCTGTTCTTTTTGGCCTTCCATAACTTCCACAAATTGGCGCTTCTCCCAGCAGAACGCAGGAGGAGGCAGAGAGGGAAACTTTTACACCAGAGGGGAGGGGAGAGAGCAGAAGTTGGACTAGAAGCATTTTTGGGCTCAAACTTTCCCCCTTGAAGAGGACTAGGGGAGAAGTGGTGGAGGGCAGAAGAGTGGATTGCAGCAGAAAGTTTCGGATTCTGTGTGGATTAATGTTGTGGATATTGAGTGGAATTATTGATTGCTTGTAGGTATGTGCTTTTCTTCTTTCTTCATCACTGCACTGCTGAAAATCCGATCTGATCTGATCTGATCCCATCTGCTTGGATCACCAGCAGGGCTGAATCTGGGGGTCGCAGTCGATTCAGCCTGCACTCAGTTTTGCACGTTTTTACTATTTGCATTTAATAATGTGCGGTTCTGCTGGAATCAAATGTGCTGCATCTCAGTCATTTTATGTCTATTGACTTATTTAGGTCAAATTAATATATGGTCAAAAGTATGTGGACACCGCTTTCTGATTATTGCATCCAGATGTTTCAGCCGCATTCATTCCTTATTAAATAAACATGCCTCCAACTTTGTAGTAACAGTTTAACAAAGGCCTGTTGTATATGCCCTGAATATATGACTTATATATGGAATTTGGTGTGAAGAAACCCCAGTGGTCTGCCCAGAGCCCTGACCATAACACTGTCCAAGACCTTTGGAATGAATAGGGATGTTGATTGCGAGTCAGGGCTTCTGGTCCGACTGACATTTACATTTTCAGACACTTTTATCCAAAGCGACTTACAATACTATGACAGTATACAGTCTGAGCAATTGAGGGTTAAGGGCCTTCCTCAAGGGCCCAAAAGTGGTAACCTGGCTGTGGTGGGGCTTGACCCATCAACCTTTCGATTACTAGTCCAGCACCTTAACAGCTAGTCTACAACTGCCCAAACTGACTTGTTCATGACATCATGAATGCTCTGGATTTGGGCCCAAATTCTCACAGACACACTCTGTAATGCCTTCCTAGAGGACTCAGTGACTGTTATAGCTGTGTGTGTGTGTGTGTGTGTGTGTGTGTGTAAGAGAATGTGATTCCCATATGTCCAACACACTCGAGAATTCAATGTACTTTGTGGAAGTCACATCATTCGATCCAGTATTGTGCTGTTTCCGTATGCTGCTTCCTCTAGTGGCCGTGTGTTGAATTACACCAGATGTGGACACCCCGATTTATGCTTGATTAACTGGTGTTAATTAGCACATGATGATTCATCTGATAGATGTGTGTTACTGTTTATATTTGTGGTAATTTATGTATGAGGGGTCATGGTACTAGATTTCAACATCAGGATTTAGCTAGAGATGCGGCTGAAGCTTTTTAGAGTCTAATTGTATTAGACATTGTTTCTGTAAACACTGATCTCTCGATGCAGGCTCAATACGCCTCAATAAGTGCACAAATCCACAAAGTTAAATCAGTTCATATGGACACAGTTTGGTGTGGAGATACTGTACGTTTCGTCACTCTTTTTAGTCACTTGAGTGATGAAACATCTCCACACCAAACTTTGTGTCCAGATGAACTGATTTAACTTTGTGGATTTAAACACTGAGCTGTTTACCATCCAATATTTAAAATAATGAATCATTTTCATTATGCAAGTCCTTTTTTAGTTCTATTTTAACTAATTTCTCTATTTTCTGTGTTTACAAATAAATGAAAAAATAATGACAATTAAATGTTTTTTCTTCTTGATTTCATTAGAACAGCTTGTTCTCTTAGCAGAGCTGGTGAACTGATTGAAATACAGATTCATTTAAATTCTTTTTTCACAATTATTTACAAAAACTGACAAAGAAAAAGCAGGATAATTATCAATATTAATATTTACAAATTGCAATATTAAAAAAGTATATATTAATGTCTTTCAAACCCAGAGAGTGTCCTGTCTAATCTGATTCGCTATTACAGATTTATTCCTGCAATCTATCACAACAATTACCGGATGTAAAAACGGATGTAAAATGCACAGATGGCAACAGAGGTGACGTCATGTTCTCGCCTCCAAGAAAATCTAAATAAGTAAAGAAGTAAATGTGCAGTAGTCGTAGAAATGGCCAGCGACAACCAAAGATTATTATTTAGTAGTAGTACACGGTCATTCTTTATTTATAACTGTAGACCATTAAATTGCTTGAGTGCAAATAAAAAAATCCCAAGATTATTCCCCAAATCCCAAGGAGTGACAACATTGAAAATAACTAATCTTCATTGCTTACTTTTTATATATTCATCATGTCTGACACCAACAGAGATGTGTTGCGTTTGAAAAATTATGTCTCGATCTACCCAGCATACACTTGGCTAGCTGAAGCCTGCCTGGACTCCCCCACTTTGCTGCAGGATTGGAAAGATGCTTATCTCTGATTACACATTCAGTAGTTCAGTCCAGATTGTACCTGATCGATGATGCTGGGAGGGTTTTGATGTGGTTACTTTTTGGTAGTAAATGTATGAATAAAGAAGCAGGAGGATGATGTGCTGGTGGTTGTTTTTTGGCTGGATCTCTGAAATATGACCTATACTCGGCTCATGTCCTTCGCCTCCTGGCTGAATCATCTCCCTGCATGTGCCTGAAGGTAAATGTGTTCTTGGGTATTTTCGTCTGATATGTATCTTCCCCTCATGTGGTTAGGGAGTGAGATAATGGGAAGAACATTAACTGACCTTAGGAAATTCTCCACCTCTATCCGCTACAGGCAAACTTTCAGATAAATAGGTTGAAGAGACAGACTCTTGAATGGAAAGAATGTATGTCCCCCTGTCTGCCCTGGACAAATCACTAGTCTGTTAATGTAGACCAATGACCTGGTTACACCACGTTTTAGATGTGAATTGCAGAGACCAGTTTGGTAGGTTCACTTACATTGTACGTACAGCTACCCCTACTATATGAATGTATTTTGTAAGTGTACAATTACTGACTGTAGTAAGTAATTATACTTACAACCATTTACTCAGAAATTGCAGGTATTCTGGGATTATAAGAGACTCTGTCTCTATCAAAGCAATTAGAAGCATGTTAGACCTCTGCTTTGTGTTCCTGCCACTCCATCACTGTCAATAAATTTTTTTTTGCTATTAGCAAGCTTTTAACCACTCACATACCTCTCAAGGGGGCCTCTGATTCTGATTCTACACCCTTCTTTACTCATTGCAATCAGGTGAATAAAATGCTTTTAGAGTATCAAAAATTGTGGCAACAGTTTTGAAAACGCCCTTTCATGTTTGCATATTGTGGAGTCTATGACCTCAACTACAGTGTTGGCACTCCTTGGGATTTGGGGGTTCGACTTGGGATTTGGGGATTTTGCCAAGTAATCTTGGGATTTTTTTATTTGCACTCAAGCAATTAAAATCTGCCTGCAATTTTATGGTGTACAGTCATAAATAAGGAATGACTAAGTGTACTACTACTAAATAATAACCTTTGGTTGTCGCTGGCCATTTCCACACCTACTGTACATTTACTTCTTTACTTTTCCTTACATTTTCTTGGATGCAAGAACATGACGTCACGTCTGTTGTCATTTGTGCATTTAACTTCCATTTTTTGGTCATTGATATAATATATTGCAGGAATAAATCTGAGTAAATCGTCGTAGTGTAAGCAGTAGTGTTTTTGTGAATAATTGTGAAAATACGATTTCTGTGACAAGATCTTGGGAATTCTTAAAATGGAGAGTGGCAACACTGCTCAAACGCATTAAACAACACAACAAATTCTGTGGTTAATTGCTATCAAGTCAACTTTTAGCACAACACCGGCTCTGTACATGGAGCCTGACCACAGTTAGCCACTAAAATGAATTAAAATATGGACAGCATTGATGAAACAGTGTTAGATGACGGGTAATTGCTTAATCTATACCATTCATACTCCATGTGGTGACTGGATATATATATATAAATGGTTTCCCTTGTGAGCATATATGTGAATGTCTATCTATCTATTTCCTTGGCTGCTCCCGTTAGGGATCGCCGGTGGATCGTGATCTGCATTATTGATTTGGCACAGTTTTTACGACGGATGCCCTTCCTGACCCAACCCTCCCTATTTATCTGGGCTTGGGACCGGCACTACAATGCACTGGTTTATGCATCCTAGCGGCTGGGTACCTATAGGACAATTCAGTGTCTCCAATTAGCCTGGCTGCATGTTTTTGGACTGTGGGAGGAAACCGGAGTACCCGGAGGAAATCCACGCAGACACGGGGAGAACATGCAAACTCCGCACAGAAAGGACCTGGACCGCCTCACCTGGGGATCGAACCCAGGACCTTCTTGCTGTGAGGCGACAGTGCTACCCACTTAGCCACTGTGCCGCCCGTCTATGTGAATGTATTTTTTTTTTTATTCTACAAATTATAATTTATGAATGTCTATAAATTGTGGTACCTTATCTACAATTTTAATCCGTCAAGATGAAATCTTGGTAAGAGCCACAGTGTTAGTAACAGCAGTGCCTGTCTGATATCTGGGGTCTGAATATCAGTGCACCTTTAGTGCTTGTCCCAAACCCGGATAAATAGGAGTACTGCGTCAGGAAGAGCATACGGTGTAACTACTGTGCTGAATTAAATATGTGGACGAATACTCCGAACAGGAGCAGCCTGAGGGGATCATTCAGCCTGCTGTGATGATCATTTTTGTACCGTATTGTAAATAAATCAGATAAATCTCTATAAAAACGGGCTATTCTTGTTGTTGGGTAGCAGGAGCTATGCTTCCTTTTCTCTTTGCATTCATGAGCACTGTTCCTGACCTCAAGCTGTGCTGGCCACACTAAATCTGTTTAGATAGTGAGTCAATTGTAAAACGGATCCTCCGCTTGGGACTGGGGTTTTATCTGGGTCAGCTTGAGCTGTGTATTTGTATAAGTCCGTATCAGAACATCTCCAACTAGCACTTTATATTTTTCCCCGCCGTATGATTTCACTTTTTTAGCGCTTGGTAGACATCAGATTTATTTTGCACAGAAACACATCAGAATTATAAAGCTAGCCCGCGCGAGTGGTTAGCGTCTATCTTTTGGCTCCGAGTCAGGAACGCAGTAAGTACCACTCTGAGCGCGTCATGAAAACGACACGGCGTGTGACAGTAATGCGTGGCTGAGAAACAAAATCCCAGCACGCCACACTTGGCAGCTCATTACGTTTTACTACTTGTTTATTGATTGTGAGGCTTTGTCTTTCTCCACCGAGTTGCTGAATCCTCAGCTTTCTCTGAGGAGATCCCACGTGGAAGGGATCGATCTGAACTCGGGTGCCGCTGCTGAACGGTCGTGCACTGTGACAGATATGTGTTGGGAGCCCACGATCGCTTGCGCAGAGTTTTCATCATTACGGGTTTTGACCGAGCCGGGCTGACAGCCAAGATGGTCTGAGATGCTGCTCTGCTTTATCTGTGCAGTCCAGATGTGGCAAACAAATGAAAGCAGAACAAAGCATGTGTGTGCTTCTGCTGCACCATGCCGGATCGAAGGGAATAAAGAAACAGCTTTCACAGACCGATGCAGGTGATACGGCCTCGTCTCGTCCCTAATGGAGGGTGACGTGTTTACGAAAAGCAGTGTTAATAGTGTTGATACGTTTAGTGGAACGGGCAAGAAAAACTATCAGATGGATTCAAACAGTGAGACCATTTTTTAAGTATTTCTGAGGCCAGGACATTATGACAGGACACAAGCCAAGCAACTGAGGGTTAAGGACTCTGCTCAAGGGACCAACCACTACTGCCAGGTTTATCCTTGTTAGGGTTGCGGTGGTGCAGTTTCCCTGATATCATTGCAGGACAGAAAGCCAATCCATTGCGATGTGTCGACCACCCTCTTTAGACAATCATGTTTGCCTTTAGATTCCCAATAGGCCGATAGCACAGCTGCAGATTCGAACCATGGAGTGGGCCAGTGTGTATATTTAAATGCCCCCATAATCTCCTGCCATCTGAAATACACTTGTGTGAAAAAGTATTTGCCCCCTTTTGATTCCGTCTGTTATTGTCTGTTATCAAACCAACCAAAGGGAACAAAAGATAACTTTTTATTAGTTTCATTCATTTAAGTGATTACAGGAGCAAAGTTATCTAACACCTATATCACTCATATTAAAAGGCTGTTGATAAAGGTTGCACCACCTTTAGCTTTAAGCTAAGTGCTTTTTATAATTCGAGTCACAGCTCTGTGCCGGCCACTGGAGTTTCTCTACACCAGACCTGTCAAAACTTTTACACAGAGGCACAATCATGCTAAAACAGGAATCTTTCCCAAACTTTTTGCTACAAAGCTGATTCCTATTAAATATATCATCAATTTTATTTGCTTGTTATCAGTGGGGATGGCTGAAACTCCTGAACTCAATAAGGGATTGGTGTCCAAATATTTTTGTTGAGGGCTGGACTGAATGAGTATTCCAGACATAAAATCCTGCTAGTGTCTCCTTATGACCAATAGAAGCTACTTTACTAGCAGTTAGCATGCAACCTGATAACAAAGTGAGCAATTTACAACAGGCTGCGTCCCAATGTTGGTTTATGTTCCTATGTATTTTTGCACTTTTGTTTATTCACTCTGGGTAACAAATACTATATACACTATAAGGCCAAAAGTATTTGGACACCTGACCATAAGCTTGTTAAGCTTGTTGGATGTCCCATTTAAAAAAACAAATGCTATTAAAATAGGGTGACCACTGTGTGATATTTTTAGCTATAACAACAGCTACTTTTCTGAGAAGGCTTCTCACAAGAGCATTTGTATGGCTGGACGCTGATGTTGGTCAAGAAAGGCTCAATCGATTTTCCTGTGCAGTACACTGGAGCACACTATTTATTGTGAGAACAGGAATGGCCCATCCTTAAAGTGTTGCTGTAAAGTTGAAAGCATATCATTTCCTTTATATTATATAGAGTGTTGTGGCTAAAACACATGAATTTCATTATTAGGAGGTGTCCCAATATTTTGTCCACATACTGTAGTGTATTAGTGCATTTTGACATACTTGACTATTAAAAATCTCTGTGAGTACGGTAATATATACATATATTACATTTTTCATTCGAGTACAGTGGTGGATGAAGTACCTGGAATCCAGACTTGAGTAAAAGTACAAGTATCTTACCAGAAATTTACTTAGATAGAAGTTAACGTTGACTTTTACAATATTACTTGAGTAAAAGTCCTAAAGTATCTGATGTTTAATGTACTTAAGTATTGAAGGTAGAAGTACAAGTAAATGCTGTTAATAAATGCGTAAGTGGTCAGAATTTTGAAAAATGTAAAGCGTGTTAAGTTTTAGCCTGTAGGTGAAATATTCCTAGAGCGTCTGTGCTAGTTTTACAGGCTGAACGATTTATCACAAGGATCGATCATATATAACTTTTTATTTAAAAAATGACACATCAAAAAGGTTGCATAAGGACCAGCACCTCCAGTCAGAAATGGGAACACAAGCCCTGGGACTAGTACACTTTGATTTCATACCCGAACATTGAGCAGGTAGAGGTATATAATTCCCCAGGCTGTACGATTCCAGTCAGGGATTCACATTACGGATCTGTCACACCCAGTCTGAAAGATCTGAAAAAAGCAATAAAGGCTGGCGATGTCTCCCACTGCTGAGCTCCATGTCATCCTTCATTCTGACAGGTGTGTGTTGATACATGCTGGAGTGTAAGTCAGGGTCACTTTGGTTGCAGGAGCACCGGGGGATGCGAGTCCAGACCCTGACAAGAGGTTTTAGTTAATTGAGGTTTTGATTGGCACACAGAAGGGTCTGGGCTCCTGTCCATGTCCTAACTGCAAAGCTTTTTCTGTTTGGTAATAGCAAAATGAAAGGTTAATATAATGTAAGACCTCTAGTAAATGTACACTATATGGCCAAAAGTATTTGGACACCCCTCCAAATGTTTGAGTGTAGGTGTTTCAGCCACACCTACTGCTTGCAGGTTTATACAATCACTGATCTAAGATAAATTATATGCTCCGACTTTTGTAGTAACTCTTTAAACAAGACTCCTTCCTGTTCCAGCATGCTCCTGCACACAGTACTCTTTATATCTTCATTAAATAAATGACATGGTTTGATATGGAGGAACTCCAGTTGCCAGGAAAAGGCCTGAACTTAACCCAGATGAACTCCTTTACATTTACATTTTCAGCAGACGCTTTTATCCACAGCGACTTACACAATGAGCAATTGAGGGTTTAGGGCCTTGCTCAGAGACCCAACAGTGGCAACTTGGTGGTGGGGCTTGAACCGGCAACTTTCTGTTTACTAGTCCAGTATCTTAACCACAGAGCTATCACTGCCTTTAAAATGAATTCCAACACCGATTGCAGGCCAATCATATTGTGACCTTATGACCTAAACATGTTTTTCTGACTAAATAAACTCACATTCTGGCACAAAAACACACCCGAATATCTGGTGGAAAGTCTTCCTGTTAGAGCGGAGGCTGTTATAGCTGCATTTTAATTCTTATGGTTTTGGAATGGAATACCTCAGGAATTATTCATTCATTTTCTTATCCGCTTATCCAATTAGGGTCGCGGTGGGGCGGGTGCTGGAGCCTATCCCAGCTTTTCAATGGGCGCACAGTAACACCCTGGACGGGACGACAGTCCATCGCAGGGTAGACACACACTCACACACATACACACACCCATTCACTTATAGGGCAATTCAGTGTCTCCAATTAACCTGGCTGCATGTTTTCGGACCGTGGGATGAAATCGGAGCTCCTGGAGGAAACCCACGCAAACTCCACACAGAAAGGACCCGGACCGCCTGGGGATTGAACCCAGGACCTTCTTGCTGTGAGGCGCTACAGTGCTACACACTAAGCCACCGTTCCTCCTCTCAGGAATTACTTGTTTAAAATTTGCCCTTACACATACTGGGGAGGATGGGAGAGGCAAGTATTAGTCCAAGGACTATGTTGGACACTGGCTGATGAAAAGATGGGACTGGTGACTGCACGTGTCGAAGGGGGGAGTCCATGATAGTCTTAGCAACTTCTAAGTCTTAACTCTTCTTCGTCCTGGTAATGATTTACTTATTCATTGTTTGTTCTTCTCTTTTTGCTAGGAGTGGGAGCTATGAGGACTCTATTGTGCTCCCTCGTACTACTGGTCATCTGGTCTGGTCATGGTGTTCGACTGGAGTCCACTGAGGGTAAGAACCTAATCAATTTAGTCCAGTAGTTAGATCATTAGATTGGCTGAGTGTGGATGTGGCCAGAAATGGGTCAAAAATTGTTTTCCCTTAATTTGTTATTGTCTTTTTAATATTCTGAACTGGCTTAACTTTTTCTTCAAGAAAATGTCTGGAGAATTTGGTGGATGATTTTGGCTTAAAGATGGGTGCAAGACTCATTTTGAATTGTACAAGCTAATCTATGGCTTCTAATCATGCTGAAGTAGCATATTTATTTAATAAACGTTAAATGGTATAGTTACACAACATGTAGCACACTGGATGTGGTTTAGGATGCAGCCAGAATGTTACTTGTAAACACGTTACTCGGTGGAACCTTGTACCTGCAAGAACTAAATATATAAAAACCCAATATGCCGAATGCTTAATCATGGTTGAACAAAACTATAGCCAAAGAGCCACACCCAAAAAAGGGAATGATAAAAGTAAATAATGGGCAAAATAACAGAATGTATCAAAATGTATAAAAAAAAATGCACAAAAACATTTGAAGCCCGTTGACGAGGGGACAGAAAAGAATAGAATCAGAATGAAAACTTGTCACAATTCAGCCAGCTGCTCAGTCCACCACTGTGCAACAACCAAGTTTTCAGAAATGAAAGAATACAGAGCGAAAATAGAAGCGGCATTAAAAAGAGTGTGGATCGATACGTGGAGCCCGTTCATGGAAGGTCGTCATTCTGCTTTTAGAGGTAGCTGCTCTGTCCAGGGTGGAATAGTTGTGCTGACCGAAAAGTGCTGCAACCCTGGAAAGAGTTCTGACATTTGCACTGGCTAAAAAACTGACCTGAACGAGCCCAGCATGATGATTTCTCAGAAAAATATAACAGGTTGCCAACGAAGAAGCCATCCAGTTTGTGGGGAAGAAACCATGATTACAAGGAACCTCAGCCTAGAGCAAATTAAACCTCAATTAAACCTCCATATCTTACTGTCGGCTGTAATAGCATGGCAGGTGGGCATGATTCTGAAACAACAGGGTAAGATATTCCAGCTTGGGACAATCTTATATAACTGATGCTCGCCTACAAAGCCAAAAATGGACAAGCCCCAAGCTACCTTCATGGTCTAATCAAACCCCACTCTGTACCACGCAACCTCTGAGCCACTAGTCTGATCGACTTGATCCTCCACCCAGGACTTGAGGAAGACGAGCATCAAGGCTCTTCTCTGTACCGGCACCCAAGTGGTGGACGAACTTCCTCTGTCTGTCCGAACATCCGAGTCTCTCGCTGTCTTTAAAAAACGATTAAAAACCTTCATCACCTCTTTACTAAGCATCTAAGCTGACTTGTACTTACTTACTTACTAACACTCTTATTCATTTCTTGCAAAAAAAACAAAACAACAACGTTGGTTCTAACAGGTTTGAGCAGATTTGTGTTCTTGAACTGTTGTCTACTTAAACTAGAGTAAGGTAATGTTCACTATGGAAGCACTTCTGTAAGTCGCTCTGGATAAGAGCGTCTGCTAAATGCCGAAAATGTAAATGTAAATGTAAAATAAAGGTTGGGATATAAATACTTTCAAGGCACCACATGCCAAATAAATAAATAAATTGAGGACATGAGCAGTGAGTTGGAATCGAGAACCTGCAGTGAAAACGTGGCCTCTGTGTATTCGTAGAGGTAAACCTGTTTCCTCTGGACACATTTCAGCTCTTGGCTGATGTACTGCTGCGCTGTGGAATTGTGGGATTTCTCCACTGGGAAATCATCCCATTAGCCGTATGCTCTGTGGGCTAAACCTGTCTGTGCCGCCACAGGAGAGTCTGTCTTGGTGCTGAGGGCAGCGCTGACTAAACTCAAGCCAACACACTGTGTCACACTGATTACCTTCCTCAATTTATAACTTCCTTCCTGTGCTGCACTTTTACAATGACTGCTAGAGCAGTCGGCTGAGAGAAAGGAATTGTGGGAAATGGCTCAGAATTTTAAACATGCCTGCAGTCGCGAGAAACGTTTGAACCCTTTGGAATGACTTCAGTTTGAAATGTTGCCAGATCGAAATCTTACAGTACCAAAGTTCACATACACTATATGACCAGAAGTATGTGGACACCCCTTTTAATTATTGAGTTCAAGGTGTTTTAGCTACACTCATTAGTAATAGGTGTATAAAATGTATCGACACACATACAGAAATGGACAGAATGCACCTTATGCTTTCAACGTTGTGGCACTAGTTTGAGAAAAACCCTTTCCTGCTCCAGTTTGACTGTACCCATGTGCACAAAGGTTAATAAAGCTACAGTTTACTGAGGTCAGGGTGAAGGAACTGACCTTAACTATACTGAATACCTATACTTAACACTTCAGTTGCAAGCCAATCCTTTTTGTCCAGCATCAATGCCTTAGTTTCGTCCGTGCATCGATGCCTGGCAGTTGTAGCCTAGTGGTTAAGGTGCTGGACTAGTAATCAAAAGGTTGCTGGTTCAAGACCCACCACTGCCAGGTTACCACTATTGGGCCATTGAGTAAGGCTCAGTTGCTTAGACAATATACACTGATTAACCATAAAATTAAAACCACCTCCTTATTTCTACACTCACTGTCCATTTTATCAGCACCACTTGCCATATAGAAGCACTTTGTAGTTCTACAATTACTGACTGTAGTCCATCTGTTCACCCTGTTCTTCAATGGTCAGGACCCCCATAGGACCCCCACAGAGCAGGTATTGTTTAGGTGGTGGATGATTCTCAGCACTGCAGTGACACTGACATGGTGGTGGTGTGTTAGTGTGTGTTGTGCTGGTATGAGTGGATCAGACACAGCAGTGCTGCTGGAGTTCCAAATCAGGAGCGATCCAAATCAGGGTTATTTAAACTCTGGGTCACGACCCTTAGGTGGGTTGCAAGCCAAAAAAAATTAATTGCAAAAAAAAAAGAAATGAACACAAAAGAATTGGATGTAAACTCCCCCTTGTGGAAGCTTTATGTTACATCATGTAAACCGCGGTTGGGCCAGATTACAGAGCAACGAGAGTAAGATGCACCGTTTGTGTTGCCTGAGACATAATGTGGGGTTTAAAAAACCCTCATCTAAATAACTATATAAACACTGCGGACAGCTTTAGCTCTCAAGTTCAAATATCAGAGGTGCTTCCAGCCTGGTCAGCGCTTAACAGACACAATTGGCCAGTTGGAGTCGGATGGGGTTTATTGTCATTGCTTCTGCAAAAATACATCTCTGTGTGGGCTTTTTATTTTCTTTAGAACTCACTTGGATTTTATGGGTTAGTATTGACATTGTTTTTGACATCTGTGGTGTTAAATGACACAGATTAAGAATGGTGATATATTCCATGTTTCTTTAAGGCCATGTGTGCTTACATTTTACTTAAACTACTTCAATCGACCCATCGACAGCCGCGTGAGTGTTTTTCCGAGCCCGTCTGTATCGTGCGCATTTTTTCAGATTCATGAGAGACCTCATTAAAGTCAATGCGAGCCTCCATAACCCATCTATTACTTCTCATTCTAAGACTTTTCCTTTTAACTCCTGCTTTGTCATGCCGGATAAATCTAGCCTTTGCGAGTGCGAGGCGAGAACGTTAAGGAGTTCTGCTCAGATTCCAATAATACCACAGATGAGCCTCCTTCCATCCCGCAGCTCTTTCAGATTGGGCTGCAACGGTGTCCTGATAAAGCTGATCAGATGTTTCTGAAGATCCTGCTGTGCTGAGCACCATTTGGCCTTTTTCATGATGAGTCTTTCCAGGCAATTTTGGAAGTAACAGCATGTAGATAAAAGCCAAATAAAGCACAGACACTCGTGTCGAACCAGACCGGGGATAAAGAGGCTGAACTGAATTGAGCTGCCCAGACAGTGGAAAGAAATTAGCTTTGGTTTTTAATTAGCATTGTGGCTTGATTGAAACGGGCAGCATCTATTCTTTGTTTAGGGATTTGGAATCAGCAGTTGCTATGAAATGGAAAAGTACAATGGCTGGCCAAAAGTATGTGAACACCCCTGCCTGCTTAAGTTCAATCAAATAATAATAATGAGAAACACAATACAATAAGTCATCTGTACTTTCTTACTTTTACTATTAATGGCATTGCAGTTGGGCATGATACTGCAATCCGTTCACCTCTACCGACCTATTTGGCAGTTGGGCCTGTATTTGTTTGGTGTTTCACCCAACAACACCCAACATTATTATTTTATTAACTGTGCTAGCAGTTATAATATATAGCATTACTGAGCAGCACCTCACGGTGGCCTGGAACGCCCATCAGTACTACACTTAGTCTTAGTCCAACACTGTCAGTCCTCGTCTTGTTGAGAAAATGAACTAGGCAGGAACTCAGTCAAAAATTGGTAGGCTGTCAACCCAGTATGCTAAATAAAATCCCAGCTTACCCCATTATTCAGGGCCATGGTTTAAGTGGGTTGGCTTAAGTTTCCACAGGACGGGTTCAAGCTTCCGGCTCCCTCGTTTTCTTCCCACGGTGCTGTAGTGGCGCTTTGTAAGGTCTTGCTTCACTTCAAAAGATTTAAATTGTCAGAACATTGCTAAACGAACCCTTTTGTCTGTCAGGTAAGTTATTTAAGAGAGATATTTCCATCCCAGCCCGAGGTAACAGCATGAGTAGAAGAGGGATTCAGGTGTCGGAAGTTTTAAAAAGAGTTTTAAGTTGTTTGACAGGGAGAGGCGGGTAGGAACGGGAGCGCTCTCATTATTCCTCCTCTCACCTCCCATGGAAACCTTGCATACCTGCTGGCTTTCTGTTATTACTGTAGCTTCTGACATGCTTCACATCCATAAAAATATGAAACTGACAGGTGCATTCCAGGTCACGAGTGCATTACAGGATGGTTGTAGCCTAGCAGGGGAGGTTTGTTTGTTTGTTTGTTTGTTTATTAGGATTTTAACGTCATGTTTTACACTTTGGTTACATTCATGACAGGAACAGTAGTTACTCATTACACAAGGTTCATCAGTTCACAAGGTTATATCGAACACAGTCATGGACAATTTAGTGTCTCCAGTTCACATCACTTGCATGTCTTTGGAATGTGGGGGGGGGAACTTGAGCACCCGGAGAAAACCCACACAGACATGGGGAGAACATGCAAACTCCACACAGAAAGGACCCGGACCGCCCCACCTGGGGATCGAACCAAGGCCCTTCTTGCAGCAGGTGAGGTACTGGACTAGTAATTAAAAGGTCGCTGGTTCAAGCCACTGCCGGGTTGCCACTGTTGGGCCCTTGAGCAAGGTCCTTAACCCTTAATTGCTCAGACAGTATTACGTAATAGTACTGTAATGCCAAGTTCACACTACACGACTTTCCAAATCGTTAGATCACTGTACAGTTCACACTACACGACTGGATCTCTTGTAATCGGGAGTCTTTCAAGTCGGTGTGGCTTTCACACTACACGACTGATCGGCGATAGGGGGTTTCACACTACACCATCTATCACCAACTGGAATCGCAGGCGAGCTTCTCTGGTCTCCCGAACTACGTTTTGTCACGAAAACACACGTGAGAAGTGACGAGGGGTTTAACGATACCACGTCCAAAAATGCACATCAACAAATAGCGAGCGATCAAAGTTTGTGCGCTGATGTGCGGCTACGCGAACAGCAGGGATCGTCCGTTCTATAGTGAGTTGGAGGTTAATAAATATATTTGCAATGCAACATTGGTGTTATGTTTCGTAGAGAACGATAGGGTCAGAAATACTGTAAAACTTGTGTGTGTGCTGATGTATTCTGATATAAACTATATTACGCCCCTGTCCCACCTGTTTACAACTTCTCCCCTGCGTTTCCCCTCACACCGTATCTAGTGTTCTCATTGGCAGTTCGCGTGACTCAGATCCAGATATTTGACATGCTAGATATATAACTTCAGTCGGCAAGCGCTGGCCGGGCTTTTGATCGCCGAGCTGCTCTTGAGTCGGCGAGCGAAAATCAGGGCAAAAATTGTGTAGTGTGAACTAGGCATAAGTCGCTTTGGATAAAAGCATCTGCTAAATACCGAAAAAGGAAATTTGATGCCATTAGAGCTCATCTTGACCATACTGTTTTCTTCAAGTGCTGCTGTAGCCGTACAATAATGCTATCATTAGTGAAACACTCAGCAATATGTTGATAGATGTACATAAGGTACTTAAGTCAGCCATAAGGTAATTTCTACCATACCTAAAGGTGACCTTAAAACAGGGGGACAATACTTTTGTTTTCGAAAAAGAGGACACTTGGCAGGATGGCACCATGGGCCAGATGGACACTCGCACCGGGTGGAAGGTTTGGTTTGGGGAAAGACGTGCAGTCCAGTGATCTGTGGCTGTTGTGATGCTTTGTGGTGTGAAATGCAAAAACTCCCTCTGCAGCAGTAACAACATCTTCTGTGTTACCTGATCTTTACCTGATGAACTATTTTCTTTAGCTGCAAGTTTTGTGTTTTGCTAAACTGAAATGTACGTGGCAGCTTTGCAGGTTTGCATTCTGCTTCCCAAGGTTCCCGACCGAGACAAAAACACAGATTTTATCTGTAATTTGTCTTTAAATTTTATTTTTGAGAGAATTGCAAGAAGGCGGGGATGATGAACCATCCTTTAATGCCATCACGGCTCATCTTGACCTCACTGTATTGTGAGAACTGTAAGTGCTGATGGAGCTGTTAGCATAAGTGAAACTCTCAGCAATATGTTGATAGACGTACATTCCTGATGGCACACGTCTGTACTTTCTCTGAGCTGGCGTATTTCCTCGCTGCTTGACAGGCAACACTTGGGCCCACAACACCGCGTGCCGGTGTGAGTATATCTATCACGTGATGCCGGTCGATAAGGGTGTCAGGCCGGCTGTCAGAGGCTTTGTCTCGGGATTATGGAGTGATTTTTTTTCCAGACAGACAGAATTTATTTTTGGCTCCGTATATGAGATATGGTCTGTCCTCCCCTGGTGAGTTTTAATCACTTCTGCACGGTTGGCCTTTGCTCAGGTCCTCAACTTTTTCTAGGAGAAAACTTCACAGTGGATGTTATCTTTGTCATAGTGTCTTTGTCATGGAAATGACCTGTCTGTTTGAGTAATTTCTCCGAGTCTTTTTTTCATCCAATAGGTGTGCAGTGCCCATCCGTACAAGTTGAAGAATGGAAGTTTCCCCAGACTGCCAGGCACAACATTACAGGTACAGTATGTCTACTGGCAACTTTTCTTTTTATTATTACTTTTCTCTTATTGGCAACTGGGTACCAATCATGAATAGACTGTTTTGTTCACAAAATAATATTAATAATAATAACAATAATAATAATAATAATACATTTCATTTGTAACGCACTTTACATTTGAAGCAAATCTCAAAGTGCCAAACAGCATGGTAACATGGTGTTACACAAAACACGACTAAAAGCCAGGCTTGGTTTTAGCCCGTCTTGTACAATATAAATCCCACTTATCACCGCGAGCCTCGGCACAGTCTGCCGCTTAAAACGTCATCAAAGTGCGAACATGAGACGAATCTGCATTTGTGTAAAATAACCATGAAATTCACTCTGAAAGCTCCACATACTGTATATCTGTGTTTAGCTGGATTTTCCTAACTGTTTCACTTTTAAACTTGTCTTATAGCTCAGGGTTCTGAGAAATTAAGAGAATCAGCTTTTCCGAGAGATCCTGAAATGCTTATCGTAAAAAAAGCTTAATGTGATTTAATGTATTAAAAGAACGAGCTCCGGTTTCCTCCCACAGTCCAAAGACATGCACATGAGGTGAATTGGAGACACTAAATTGTCCAAGACTGTGTTCGATATAACCTTGTAAACTGATGAACCTTGTGTAATGAGTAACTACCGTTCCTGTCATGAATGTCACCAAAGTGTAAAACATGACGTTAAAATCCTAATAAACAAACATTAAAAGAACGACACAGGAACACGAAACGTCTCTTCATTATTACTGCTCATAAGTTCTCTCCACGAATGAAAGTCCTCGCTCGTTGTTTTAATACAATAAGTCACATTAAGTTTTGTTCATTCTGCCTGAGTCACTTTTACTGTGTCTTATCAAACAGTTCATCTCATTAGAAGAGCTTTGAAAAGGTCAGCGGCAAACTGGTCAAAGTTAAATCAGCTTGTGCAAAAGCTTAATGTGATTTAATGTATTAAAATAACAGAAACACTAAACCTCTCTTAATTATTACTGCTCATAAGTGTTTGTTCACGTTATGCGCTGTTAACATTCTGCCTGAGTCGCTTTTATCACGCCATATCAAACAGTTTGTCTCATTGGAGGTGCTTTGAAAAGGTCAGCGACCTTTCAATCAGGTGAATCAAAGTTCAATCAGGTGAACTCTGAGTGCCACGTAAAGCACAAAAATTGTGTGCCCGACATGGCCAAAGTCACATTCTATAGGAAACAACGACACAGCCAGCGCAAAAGTGGTTTTGCTGCTTCACATGTGAATGCGCCCTTAACCCTTACCTGCAAAGTAAAGCAGTCACCTAAAGCTTCTATAGAAACACTGTGCCACAAAAGAGCTAAAGAAAAAATGTAAAAGATATATCAGACTGAACATACTAAGCCATTTCTAAGGATCTAGGACTTAACAGAACCACAGTAGGAGCTATTATTTCCATATGGAGGAAACTTATAACAGTGTTAAAGTTAGATCTTAGTTACACTTATGTCCATATACTTATGGTATTAGGCCTAGTATTTTTGCACTTCTCACTGCTTACAAGCCGAGCATGCAGTTCTGAACATTGTTTTGTCTAGTTTTGTTCTTGTTGATCAACATTTACTGAAAAGCAAATACTACATGGTATTGTAAGAACATGGTACCAATCGGTTGAATCTCCATGATAGATTGATAGCGTGGAAGGTGCTTTGCCTGGACGATGTGAGGATCTGGACTGTAGTGTTATTGACAAAACAAAAATTCCGATCAGAATTTAAATAGAAACTTTTAAGGAGAATGTAAGGTCATCTGTCCATGATCAGGGGCTGAGGTTTAATCACAAAGAAAAACACCAGACGAGGCTCAGATTTAAACAGCTTCACTCTGTCGTACGTGATCCAGCTCTGATCCCTTTGCGAGCGAGGATCTCCTGCACCCGCTGCAGGGAGCCTGTCACCCCACACGCCACAGATTGATTAGCTTTCTGGATGCTTAATGAATCGATCGATTGATTTTCAGGTTTCAATCTGGTGCGGCACTTCTCCTTGATGAAGAACAGCGACGTGAAGAAGATTCGTAACTCGCGAGGGCCCGTCATCCTCCGTCTGGGAAAGGTTCGCCTCATCCAGCCCACTGAGTAAGCTTTTGATCTCTCTCTTTCTCTTCTTTACTTTCTCTCTTACTGTTCAGAAATCTTTCTAAGGTTTCTTGGCGAGGGTTTGGAGAAGTTTCCGCTCAGTACTGCAGGAAAGTAACTTTCCTTTGGCTTCTGTCTAGGACAAAATATTTTCTCAAGAACAAAATGTCCAAAATTGTCCACTTTTTTGTTTTTGTTATTGTTCTCTTGCTCTACAATGTAGGTTGTTTATCTGATAGATATGAAAAAAAGAAAACTGCAGTAGAAGTTACATAAAAATGATCACATTCTAAATCTCTCATAGCTTAAGGTTAAAAATGCAGTAATGTTTTTGTACCCTAAAGTTGGGAGTACCTTCAATTTTTAATACCCCAAAGTTGGCTTTAATTTATAGTCTGCCGAGCCATCAGTACTAATACCTACATTCAGAAATACGTTAAAGTCAGTAGTTCTTCAACGGCCGTATAGTCAGTCAGAAATTCAGTGATAACGTTGTTGTCAATCATATCTTTAAGTCATAAACTGAAGTCAGAAGTCAGTATGTCCCACAGCTGGTCATAAAGTTTATCTTACAAGGCCTTAGAGTTAGCAGCATGCTAAAATGACCAATACCCTAGAGTCAGCTTTGCTGTAACGTTAGCAATCCCTTAATATCAAAGAGAGCTCAATCATACAGAACTGTGCTGCCTGTCTCCTCACCCGCACTCACTTATACGACCATATTACACCTGTTCTCCAACATCTCCACTGGCTTCCTGTTAAATATTGCATACAGTTCAAAATTCCTCTATTAACCTATAAAGCTCTTAATAGTCTCACTCCTTTTTACCTGTCCGATCTTCTTCCTTACAAGCCCTCTTGTTCTCTCAGGTCGTCATCAGCTGGGCTACTCACAATTCCTCCATCTAACCTCCACAGCTTTGGTGACCGAGCATTTTATAGCTGTGCTCCTCGACTCTGGTTAAACAGTTTAATTCTCTCCCTGTATTTAAATCTAATCTTAAAACATACCTCTTCACACTTGCATATAACCTGCCTTAAGCCTAGACTGCCCCTCCATCAGGTCTTCTCCTTGTCTCCTTGTATGTACTCTCTCTATTGTCCATTTGGATGTACTTGTTGTCTGTGATGCTTTGTGTAATGAAAATAAGTAAGCATCTTTGGGTTTTTGAAAAACGCTGTATAAAAATAAAGTAAAGTAAATACCCTACAATCAGCAACACTGTAAAGTTGACAATACTTGACATTTGCTAATGTTCACTATGACCTGTGTTCACTTAACCCTACGGTCAGAAAAACCTTAAAGTAAGCCATATGATGAAGGGCAGTACTATCAAGTTAGGGTGGCCATATTGTGGTTTTTAAAAAAGTGGACACTTGTCAGGATGGCAGCATGGTCCAGACGGACACCTGCACTAGGTTGAAGGTTTGGTTTGGGAAAGGGGGGGTTGTGCTGTTTCGAGCTGTTGTGATGCTTTATGAAGTGAAATGCAGGAAATGCAAAAGCTCCCTCTGCAGCAGTAACAACATCTTTTGTTTTACCCGGTTTTTAACCAGAAACTCTTTCTTATATCTGCAGTTTTGTGTTTTGCTGAACTGGCACCTTTATTTGACTCTATCATGTACGTGTCAGCTTTGCAAGTCATGCGTTCTGTATAACAAGGATCCCGACCGAGACAAAAACATGGATTTTTTCTGATGTTATTCTTGGTTTTCCACAAGCCTTGTCATAACGTGCGAATGCTGAGGTGCATCATTTACTTATTCAACTTCATTACCCACTTCATATTGATTAGGGTTGCAGAGTGTCCGGCACATATGCAGAAATATCCGCTGCGAGGCACCAATACACCCTCCACAAGCTTCAGATGTAAGATGAAATGTTCTGACATTAAGAGTAAATCATGAGCTGTAACATCCTCAGCCGGAACAGCTGACGTTTTGGATTTCTGTGCTACATCAATAACTTTCAAAAGCATGCCAGCACAAGTCCTGCATCTTTAATCTGTGTTTGAACAGCCTGGCCGTGACATCTCAGCGCTGATGAAGAATCCAGCCCTGAAGCGTGGAAACAAATCAAGCCACTGCTACAACCATCTGGAGTTTAATTCAGCTACTCTCAGGGCAATAATGTGCTTCCTAACATCAGACTGGCTGACGAACTCACATAGCTGCCTTCTCATAGCTTGGGGTGGTAAAATTTTATTAACAGTAACATTAAGGACCCGTCAGTTTTTGGTGTGACCGTAAACCACAGTTCAGTCCGATCTGCTTTATGAGCATTCTTACATTTAACCATGCAGAGCTGAAACTGGGACATGTTCCTCAGATTTTGGGTGGTCATGGGTAAATGGGAAATCAACTACTTGGTTAACCTTTTGAATACTGAAATTAATATTTCCTAGTTGGAGTATTTACAGCAAATTAAAGAGAAATTAGTACCAGTATGTCATCACACCTTTCCAACTGGTGAGCGTCAAACTCAGTGGGTACTAACCAGCACAAGCGATAGTTATGGATCATAGTTTAATTTGTTTTATTGTAGGTAAATATGTATTGATTTATTTATTAGGATTTTGACATCATGTTTTACACACTTTGGTTACATTTTCTCCCTTTTTCTCCCCATTTTTAGCGCATCCAATTTTTACCCAATAGCGTTATACTTCCTCTCTACTGGTGCTGACCCCCGCCTCTGATTGAGGAGAGCAAACTGACACACGCCCCCTCCGATATGTGAGCAGTACCCAACTGCATCTTTTCACCTGCACGAGGCGAGTTCTCATGCCAATCAGCCTTGTGTATGGAGAGCCACACCCTGATCCTCATTATTCCTCTACTCTGTGCAGACGCCAATCAGTAAGCCAGCAGAGGTCGTAATTGCATCAGTTATGAGGTCCCTATCCGGCTCCCTTACCTGGATGAACAACAGCCAAACGTTGTTCGCATAGCCGCCCAGCCCAGCCAGATGGCAGAGCTGAGATTCGATACGATGTATTCCTAATCCCAGTTCTGGTGTGCTAGTGTATTTTACTGCTGTGCCACCTGAGCAGCCTTTGGTTACATTCTTGACAGGACAGGTAGTTACTGCTTACACAAGATTCATCAGTTCAAGTCTTTAATATCAAACACAGTCATGGGCAATTTTGTATCTCCAATTTATCTAACTCCCCATGTGGACATGGGGAGAACATGCAAACTCTACACAGAAAGGACTCAGACTGTTCCACCTGGGAATTGAGTCACCGTGCTGTCCTGCAGCAATTGTGTTTTGTTTCCAAGCAGCACTTGATCACATAGTGATTCTTCAAACAAATTAGTTCCCACTACAAGGGTTGCTTTTATAGCATCAGTTAACAGCACCACTCAATGGCACTCAATGAACATCTGTACTAAACTCTGGAACTATAGTTCTAAACTAAAAACAGAAAAAGTTGGGAATCAGTAATTTTATCCTAGTCAGGGCCACATCCACCCCCCATCCTCTTCCCTACGATTGTTTATCCATGTTTCTTGGCTGGTCAATAGCACCACTGGGAATTTACACCCTGGATCCCAGTGGTATTGGGCTAGCGCACTTTGCGGCTTCACCATCTGAGATATACTTCAGTAATATTTCCTCATATCCTCATCATCTGCTGGAAACACACATTCTTAATTTTATTGCACAGTTACTGTTTCTTTGATTAGTTTAACATACTAAATAAAAAAAGTAAACATACACATATGTGGCATGTGTGAAATATTTTTTGGTACCCAAATAAATTAAAAGTATGTACGAAAATATGCCGTGTTTATTTGTAAAAAAAAGAAAAACAGTGAGAAAGAATTCAGTCTTATGCACAAGGCTGTAACATCTTAAAGCCAGATGTGCTGTATGCAGTGCAGAAATATAGAAAAACAGTTGAGATTTGACCAGATTAATGGGCAGCACTGTTGCCTGCACAGCAAGAAGATCCTGGGTTTGATCTCCAGGTGGAATAGTTCGCATGTTCTAAGTGGGTAGCAAGTCAAGTCAAGTCAACTTTATTTATATAGCGCTTTTTACACTAGACATTGTCTCAAAGCAACTTTACAAAATCCAGGACCAACAGATACAAAAACCCCTCTGTTGCCTCACAGCAAGGAGGTTCTGGACTCGATTCCCAGGTGGGGGCGGTCTGGGTCCTTTCTGTGTGGAGTTTGCATGTTCTCCCCGTGTCCGCATGGGTTTCCTCCGGGAGCTCCGGTTTCCTCCCACAGTACAAAGACGTGCAAGTGAGGTGAATTGGAGATACTAAATTGTCCATGACTGCGTTTGACATTAAAACTTTACCTGATGAATCTTGTATAACCAGTAACTACCTGTCCTGTCATGAATGTAACCAAAGTGTGTAAAATATGACGCTAAAATCCTAAAAAATAAATAAATTATTAAATGACCGGATTAACACGTCTACAGCATTAAAATTAACAAAAGTGGCAGAAATGACATGACTAGTATATTTAGTCCAGGGCTGCACAGTCCTGCATTGCAGTCTAAAGCCATTTTGCCAATATCTAAGTGTATTTAATGCTGATATTAACCCACAATGTGTTTTTATTGTTTTCATGTTCATTGTCAACAGGAACACAACACATTAAAGTTCATTTTCAGATCTTAATGTTGTCCATAACAAAAAAAAAAAAAAGGACCAGACCGTTTCCCAGACAGCCCAGCTGACGATAAGAGATTTTGAAAATCTGTTGTTGTTCTCTGAAGAGCATTACCATTCTCATACTGTCCCGCGTTCTCCATCCATCATGCCGTTTGTATTCTCGGAGAGCGCCGTCCTTGGAAAAACGGAGATGTATTAAGTGACGTGCTCTCATTACTTTGCTGTTTTGTCTACAGATATGTGATCATGTGACGGACGCTCTTTGATAGAGATGAGATGGTCGCTGTCCCCTGGCTGACTTTTGGAAGAAAGCTTTTAGACAGTCATAAATAAATAATGAGAGCAGAGAGTTAAAGTGAATGCTGATTGCTTTGAATACGCTATTAAGTCAGATTGGAAGTGCTGAGAATTCGTCAGGAAAAGTCCTCGGTATGTTATTCTATACGCCGTGGTCTGTTATGACCTACTTACACTGCGGAAAACTTTTCATTTTATTGGCCATCAAAAAATAATAGGCAGGTTTGCTCTGTAGATATTTATTCATGCTATTTCATTATTGAAAGTATTTGTTTAGGGACTCAGTGGCACAATTGGTCAGTGCAGTATTTATATTGCAGAAACTGTGGGCTCATGCTGAGACAAGCTGATTGGTTAACCCTTACATCCCTACACTTGTTTTTGGTGTTGGTATGGTGTTTGATTGCTTGTTTAGCCGGGTTAACAATGTTAACACAAGACAAAAATAAACTGGAACACATACCAATGTAACTTTGTGTTATGGATGTGCAAAAGCTCCTATTTAGAATCTACAAGATAAAATAACTAGTCGACTAATCAATGCCGAAAACTCCTTGTTTAATTAGTCTAGCACCATTTCTGACATACTGTGGTGTAGAAAGAAATCGTTCTCTTTCTTATTCGCTCTGTTATTTCATATCTGTCTTATTAAATGATTCTAGAGCATTAAACAAAACATGATGTTATGCACAGAAGACTTGAGTAAAATGCAACACATTTTATGAAACATATTTCTAGGATAAAAGACAGTGATCTTTTTGTTAGCCTTATTAACCCTGCTAGGGGCGGCACGGTGGCTCAGTGGGTAGCACTGTCACCTCACAGCAAGAAGGTCCTGGGTTTGATTCCCCGGTTGGGCGGCCCGGGTCCTTTCTGTGTGGGGTTTGCATGTTCTCCCTGTGTCTGCGTGGGTTTCCTCCGGGAGCTCCTGTTTCCTCCCACAGTCCAAACTGTGTTTGACATTAAAAACTTGAACTGATGAATCCCTTGTAACCAGTAAGTACATGTTCTGTTATGAATGTAACCAAATTGTGTAAAACGCAACATTAAAATCCTATTAACCCTTCTAAACCCTGCCAGCCTCAGCAGCTTAGGATGGTAAAGCTGGTAGGCTGTTTAAATAGATTTAGATGACAGTATGATGCTGGTAGTCTTGATCTGGCTAAAACCTGCTTGACCATTAGCAAGATTAATCGAGAACCAGCTTTTCCACCCTGGGAGACCAGCTAAACCAGCCTAAGCCACGTAAACCAGCAAACCATCTTAAGCTGTTATGAGATTTAAGTGTGAAAGTAAGTGAAAGTTTATGAGTTTAAGCAAAGATTGCTTTAGACGAGGCACTGATCAAGGCCAATGAACCTCAACTGTTCAACTTTATGGTTCCACCAAGGCAGAAGTTCTCCGAATGAGGATTTCCTCTTATGGCTTGTAGGGTGTGCATTTATCCAAAGCTACCAAATGCAGTCCAAAGAATTGAGAGGTAAGAGTTTTGCTCAAGGGCTCAACAGTGGTGGCGCTACAGAAGCCAGAAATCATCCTTGGAAACATTTGTCCATGCACCCTGGGTCCCAGTGGTATTGGACTAGAGCACCTTGCTGCCATCTGAGGAAATCGATATTGCATATGCAAATTAGATATACTACAGTAACATATCCTCATGTGTGAAATATTTTTCGCACTATGTTGGTAGCCAAATAAATTAAAACTATGTTCTAAAATATGCATAAAATATCATGTTTATTTATCAAAATAGCAAAACAGTCAATGAGAATTCAATGTTATGCACAAGGCTGTAACATCTAAAATCCAACAGTGCCAACTTGGTGAGGGTACAATCAGCAGCCTTTCAATTACAAGCCCAAGTTAACCACTGTGTTACCATCGCCCTATTGTGATGCATTATCCATCCTGCTTTACAGTTATGAGAATGAAGTGTAGATGTACAAGGAATAAGAAAATTTAACTAAAAATGTACATAATACTATTTGATTGCTTGATTGATAGATAGATAGATCACTGTTTTTTATCCCAATAATCCCGTAATAATATTTGATTGATAGATAGATATTTCTTTATTCATCCCATAAGGATTTTGACTTTAAAAAAACTAAAATACTGACTTTCAGTAGGCAGTTGTAGCTAACGGTTAAGGTACTGGACTAGTAATCGAAACGTCGCTGGTTCAAGGTCCTTAACCCTCAATTGCTTAGACAATATGCTGTTACAGTACTGTAAGTCGCTTTGGATAAGAGCGTCTGCTAAATGCCTAAAATGTCAATGTAAATATCTAAAAAAACACGCTAGCCTGACTGGTATGATTACATTCCTCATAAGTCACCACAATTCTTTACCACAAGCTTTACTGTCCACAAATGAAAACATGGCAAGTTTTTGCTTTATGGTTTGTAAATAATGATACTATGGTTGTGACAGCAATACACTGTCTCACTTTGGATAAAAGCATCTGCCAGGAAAAGCATGGTGGTGGGTGCATCATGATTTGATCTGCTATGCTGACAAAATAATGTAGGTCTTAGTCCTTCCTTTACTTTTATGAGCAAGACACGGCATTTTGACTGCGCTGCAGTTACTGCAGGCAAAATTGTCCATTAAAAAGTTTCATGCTTTACAAAATATGAAATTCCCAGGTGGAGAAATGGACCGACGTGTTGACGTGCACTCTCACGCTTTTAGCTATTAGTCTGTGACTCAATCAGGACGAGTTTTACCGAGCCCTAGATGCTTTTCTCATTTGGAAGCTGACTCCCCACACTAACTCTCTCGAGCTCCAAATCCTACTTGTCTTTTTTGGAGACAGGGCCCCGGAGAGCTCGCGTTCCCAATTCAAACTGTCAGACGTGTTTACCTAACACGGGACGCCAGCTGCATTAATGCGCTGCGTTTTTACTGTTTTTCCCTGTCTCTCTTTTTTTCCCCTCTTTGATTTAAAGCGAGCTCTGATTAGTGCAGGCGATACACAAGCGTTTTGCCCCCCCGTGCCCCTTGATTGCCGGTTATTTCGTCAGCTCAGACTAAACCTGTAATCGAGGCGCTACCCATTGTCATCGTGTTTTGTCATCAGATCTAACATGTTGTGGATTTATTAGACGCTACCGAGGTGTGTGTTCGTCTGCGGGAGTCGGAAAGGGGCAACAGAAACCGTGTCAACAAACAAAGTTTAGAAAATGAGAACTCTCGTTCCTTTTGTGTGTGTGCACGTGTGGTTAGAAGAAAAGATCTGGGTTGGCAGCTGCTCTGTTATTTCCATGAATTTCTCCAGTCTGTTGTAAATCACTGTCATGCTTGTCTGTTGTAAAGACACAAACCAGCTGCTTACTGCTGCGTTAGTGTGTGTGTGTGTGTGTGTATGTGTGTGTGAGACATCCTGCTGCGTGGATGTGTGTGCCTACATATTTATGCATTTTTTCACCTCGTGACCCATGTAGTGTGTTTGAGTTTAGCATGATTGAGGCTGTAAGAAAGCAGTTTTGCTGTAGTAAACACTCCGCTATTTTCGCCGCTCGTGACCTGTACAGATTTATCCAGCGGTAGGAATAGAAATGAGGTCGGTCCAACAGTGTGTTCGATGAAAATCAGGGTCAGGGGTTATGAGGTTCTGCGCAACAGCAACACATACGCGTGTAACTTTGTGTTATGGATGTACAAGTTCTTATTTATAATAAACAGCGTGTAAGTCAGGGGTTGTTAGCCGGACTAGTCGACTTAGCAGTGCTGAACTCCTAGTTTATTTAGTCTAACACCTCATCTGACATAGTGTGGTGTGAAAGAAACCAATAACTTTCTGATTCGCTCTGTTATTGTATTTTTATTGGGCTGAATTATTTCAGATCATTAAACAAAACTTAATGTTATACAAAGTACATTTGAGTAAAAATGCAACACATTTTTAGGAAAATACTTATCTAACATACATACCCCACTTGTAATAAAAAAAACAAACCAACCCATTAGTTACTCATTTAACCAGGTAACAAATTCACTCACTCACTTTCCCAACCGCTTATCCAATTATGGTCGTAGAGGTTCGGGGCGGTGCTGGAGCCTATCCCAGCTTTTCAATGGGTGCAAGGCACACAATAACACCCTGGACAGGGCGCCAGTCCATCGCAGGGCAGACACACATACACACACACTCACACATACACACCTATTCACCTATAGAGCAATTTAGTGTCTCCAATTAACCTGACTGCATGTTTTCGGACTGTGGGAGTAAACCGGAGCTCCCGGAGGAAACCCACTCAGACAGGGGAGAACATGCAAACTCCACACAGAAAGGACCCGGACCACCCCACCTGGGGATCGAACCCAGGACCTTCTTGCTGTGAGGCGACAGTGCTTTCCACGTAGCCACCGTGCCACCCAACGAATTAAATCAGGAAATGTATTTAGCAAATTGGGCAAATAGGGCAGTTGTAGTCTAGCAGTTAAAATACTGGACTAGTAATCAGAAGGTTGCTGGTTCAAACCTCACCACTGCCAGGTAGGTTGTCACTGTTGGGCCCTTGAGCAAGGCCCTTAATCCTAAGTTGCTTAGACAGTACACTGTCACAGTACTGTAAGTCGCTTTGGATGAAAGCATCCGCTAAATGCCAAAAACGTGAATGTAAATGTAAATTAAACACAGCCAGGCTTTAATGATTTAAGCCTTCATCGTGTGATATAAATCCTACAATTCACCTTTATTATCAAGCGGTCACTCTTTTCTACCTGAACATTAAGCCACAATCCAGCAAGAATAGGTTATAATGGGTTAAAATGGGTTCCGAAGCAATTTTTAAGGCTTTAGGATGTGATAGAACCACAGTGAGAGCTAATCGTTACATAAAGAAAACCTAAACAATAGTTTTGTATCTCCAATTCACCTCACCTGCATGTCTTTTGACTGTGGGAGGAAACTGGAGCTCCCGGAGGAAACCCACACAGACACGGGGAGAACATGCAGACTCTACACAGAAAGGACCCGGACCACCCCACCTGGGGATCGAACCCAGGACCTGCTTGCTGTGAGGCGACAGTGCTTTCCACGTAGCCACCGTGCCGCCTGCTGGTTCGACTTCCGAATTCATGTCAGGACTAATCTAGTTAATCTTAGTATTGTATTTTGGATTATTATCTAGCTGCATATTCAAATTATATCTCGGCTTTAACTCATGAGCATATGACCTCACATTTCCTTTATTCCTTTTTGTTCATGAATCAATCTAATAATCTTACTTTTCTTACTCACATCTCTACACAGGGAGGTGTTTCCACATGGACTACCTGAGGAATTCACACTGGTCTTCACTGTGCTGCTGAAGAATAAGAGTCTGAGGGAAAACGTCTACCTTTTCCAAATCTCAGATGAACACGGATACCCTCAGGTATAGAAGAATCTTTACAGATCCTTACAGCAGCTGCATGATAGAAATCGAACAATACGAGCCTTTGTGCAAAAATCATCAAATAAAACAATGGTCGACTGTAGTGCACATGTACGTTCAATAAACTGTAATGTACTTGCATGGACGTAAGAGCTGCTTTTACAGCATTGCGGATCTTGGTAGGTAAATTATTGGACTCATGAGCAATGGATCCAATTTTGCTTAAGTACCGATATAGGAGGCACAATAAAGATTTTAATGGACTCTATGGCCAGAGGTCCATCGTACAACAGGCATCAGTGCCGAGGCCTCCTGCACTGCCAGTAATTACACCAGTTCTGTTATTTAAGATACTTTAATTACATTGCGGGAAATAGTGACCCAAATCTGACCTTTTTTATCCTATATAAAGGACTTGGGATTAAATGACTTTGGGAAACCTGACCTTTAATTTTAATTTGTGCCACTAGTTGTTTATATTTATATAAATATATATTTTTTATTTATATTTATTATGTAGCTGTTTTAAGCTGGTTTAAGATCTATAAGTATTGGATTATATACACCAATCAGCCATAACATTAAAACCACCTCCTTGTTTCTACACTGTCCATTTTATCAGCTCTATTTACCATATAGAAGCACTTTGTAGTTCTACAATTACTGACTGTAGTCCATCTTTTTCTCTACATACTTTGTTAGCCCCCTTTCATGCTGTTCTTCAATGGTCAGGACTACCACAGGACCACCATAGAGCAGGTATTATTTAGGTGGTGGATCATTCTCAACATTGCAGTGACACTGACATGGTGGTGGTGTGTTAGTGTGTGTTGTGCTGGTATGAGTGGATCAGACACAGCAGCGCTGATGGAGTTTTTAAACACCTCACTGTCACTGCTGGACTGAGAATAGTCCACCAACCAAAAATATCCAGCAACAGCACCCCGTAGGCATTGTTCTGTGACCACTGATGAAGCTCTAGAAGATGAGCAACTCAAACAGCAGCAGTAGATGAGCGATCGTCTCTGACTTTACATCTACAAGGTGGACCAACTAGGTAGGAGTGTCTAATAGAGTGGACAGTGAGTGGACACGATATTTAAAAACTCCAGCAGCGCTGCTGTGTCTGATACACTAATACCAGCACAACACACACTAACACACCACCACCATGTCAGTGTCACTGCAGTGCTGAGATCATCCACCACTCAAATAATACCTGCTCTGTGGTGGCCCTGTGGGGGTCCTGACCATTGAAAAACAGGGTGAAAGCAGGCAAAATGGGGAGAACATTTA
Organism: Trichomycterus rosablanca; assembly: GCF_030014385.1. Taxonomy (NCBI): domain Eukaryota; kingdom Metazoa; phylum Chordata; class Actinopteri; order Siluriformes; family Trichomycteridae; genus Trichomycterus; species Trichomycterus rosablanca. Next base: position 4,642,885 of record NC_085989.1, on the reverse strand, counting down.
AACTTTACACAGAAAGGACCTGGACCGCTCCATCTGGGAATCAAACCCAGGATCTCGTTGTTGTGAGGCCCGGATTAAAACAGTAGATGAGTCTAGAAGTTTTTTGATCCTCTCTTTAAAACTTGACATTCACTGGTGGAATTGGACCTGAGATGTCCAGCTGTACATTTGAAGCTAATGAACTAGGACTAATACTTAGCTGCAAATCACTGAGTGCCAATTTAAATGAACATAAGAAACTAAATGAAATCTCTGTCTGTATTTCTGTTTCCTGACCTCAGTTCTCACTGGACCTGAACGGACCCGAGGGTACGCTGGCACTGCGGGTGGCGGCTGCAGATCCCGGTGCTTCGTCGGCGGTGTACATATTTAACGGCGAGGGTGTGGAGTCTCTGCTGGACATGCGCTGGCACAAAGTAGCTCTGAGTGTACAGAAGTCTGCAGCCTCACTCCACGTGGACTGCAGCTCCATCGAGAGCAAGCCGCTCGAGTCCCGGGGACACGTCCCGGTGTCTGGACACACGCTGCTGTTCATGAGGGCCACTGACGCCGCCCCCGTGGAGGTGAGAAACACTGTCAGAGAGGATTGTAGCTTATATAGTGCCTAGTTTGTAGCAACGGATGATCAGTGATCCCATCCCATCTCCTAATTTTATAGGAGTTTAAATCCTGTAAGCCATTCTTGCACTATGTGATTGAAAGTATGTGGACACCTCTGCCTTAGAACCTTGCAGCAATAGTTTGGGGAAGGCTTTTGCACAAAGCCAGGTTCTTTCTTTCTTTCTTTCTTTCTTTCTTTCTTTCTTTCTTTCTTTCTTTCTTTCTTTCTTTCTTTCTTTCTTTCTTTCATATCTTTTTTTCTTTTGTTCTTTTTGTCTTTCTTACATTCTTTGTTTCTTTTGTTCTTTCTTTCTTTCATTTTTCTTTTGTTTGTTCCTTCTTACTTTCTTTCTTTCTTTCTTTCTTTCTTTCTTTCTTTCTTTCTTTCTTTCTTTCTTTCTTTCTTTCTTTCTTTCTTTCTTTCTTTTGTTCTTTCTTTCTTTCTTTCTTTCTTTCTTTCTTTCTTTCTTTCTTTCTTTCTTTCTTTCTTTCTTTCTTTTGTTCTTTCTTTCTTTCTTTTGTTTGTTCTTTCTTTCTTTCTTTCTTTCTTTCTTTCTTTCTTTCTTTCTTTCTTTCTTTCTTTCTTTCTTTTTTTCTTTCTTTCTTTCTTTCTTTCTTTCTTTCTTTCTTTCTTTCTTTCTTTCTTTTGTTCTTTCTTTCTTTCTTTTGTTTGTTCTTTCTTTCTTTCTTTCTTTCTTTCTTTCTTTTTTTCTTTCTTTCTTTCTTTCTTTCTTTCTTTCTTTCTTTCTTTCTTTCTTTCTTTCATATCTTTTTTTCTTTTGTTCTTTTTGTCTTTCTTACATTCTTTGTTTCTTTTGTTCTTTCTTTCTTTCATTTTTCTTTTGTTTGTTCCTTCTTACTTTCTTTTCTTTCTTACCTTTCTTTCATATCTTCTTTTTTTTCTTTTGTTCTTTCTTTCTTTCTTTAGTTTTTTCGTTTGTTCCTTCTTTCTTTCTTTTGTTTGTTCTTTCTTTCTTTCTTTCTTTCTTTCTTTCTTTCTTTCTTTTTTTCTTTCTTTCTTTCTTTCTTTCTTTCTTTCTTTCTTTCTTTCTTTCTTTCTTTCTTTCTTTCTTTCTTTCTTTCTTTCTTTTGTTCTTTCTTTCTTTCTTTAGTTTTTTCGTTTGTTCCTTCTTTCTTTCTTTTGTTTGTTCTTTCTTTCTTTCTTTCTTTCTTTCTTTCTTTCTTTCTTTTTTTCTTTCTTTCTTTCTTTCTTTCTTTCTTTCTTTCTTTCTTTCTTTCTTTCTTTCTTTCTTTCTTTTGTTCCTTCTTTCTTTCTTTTGTTTGTTCTTTCTTTCTTTCTTTCTTTCTTTCTTTCTTTCTTTCTTTCTTTCTTTCTTTCTTTCTTTCTTTCTTTCTTTCTTTTTTTCTTTCTTTTTTTCTTTCTTTTTTTCTTTCTTTCTTTCTTTCTTTCTTTCTTTCTTTCTTTCTTTCTTTCTTTCTTTCTTTCTTTCTTACCTTGTTTCTTTCTTTCATATCTTCTTTTTTTTCTTTTGTTCTTTTTGTCTTTCTTACCTTCTTTTTTCTTTTGTTCTTTCTTATCTTCTTTCTTTGGTTCTTTCTTTCATATCTTTTTTCTTTAGTTTTTTCTTTCTTACTTACTTTCTTTTTTACTTACTTACTTACTTTCTTTTTCTGTCTTTCTTGTGGCAATAGTTTGGGGAAGGCTCTTGCACAAAACCCGGTCCATGATGCCTTTTTTACAGAGTTTGGTCTGGAGGAACTCCGGTGGTCTGCTCAGAGCTCTGACCTCAACCTCACTGAATGCCTTTGGAATTAAGTGGACCATTAATCTCAATCTGGATCATTTATCAACCTCCAGTGCTTGACCTCACAAATACCTTGAGCTGCAAATTCACCATTTATTTGGAATTGGAAGTCCAACAAGTTCATGGGCAGGTGTTTACGTGCTTTTGGACGTATAGGTAAAAGACCATACGTGTACATTTAAAGTGGATATACATACTGGAGGTATATTAAATAAAACATTTAATGATGTTTAATAATGTTTTACCTTACAGCTAACACCACTGGGAAACCTTTTATACCTGAATCAGACTGTTATTAAAATTAATGATACCTACCAATCAATCTAAATGCTCACTTACCAGTGCTGGGTTTACAAACTGGTTTTTAAAGATGAATGGTTTTTATACCTTGTAGAGCCTGACATACACTTTTTTATGTAAATATATTGTAGTGGTCTTCTATTTATAGTAAAATGTAACAAAAATAGTGTTCAGATGTATATATTCACCCAAATAGAGCATTAGAATTAATATAAAGAGGAATTGTGCTGCAGAAAAAGCAGCAGTCGACTTCTTTCCCCCTTGCCAACGGTGTCGAACATCATTAATGCTGTAATCAGAAATGTTGCTTCCTGTGCACAGGATACCTGCCTGCAGGCTCAGCCCTGGGCTTTTAGTCTGCAGATGTGTGAGCACAGTGTGTGTGTGTGCACGTGTTTGTGCTGGAGGTTAACCACAAGCTGGTGTTGCTTATGACTTTATAAGTGTGATGAAATCAGATCCCAGGACGCTGCTTTAACAAGTTCGGTCATCATTTATTAATCATTGCCGCTTCCTAATCCAATCAGTTCAGCTCAACCCGTGCATTTAACTTAAACCAGCAGTGTGAATGGGCAGCATCTCATCTATTCATTAAGACTTGATATGAACATCTGCCTGAGGTGATCCCATCACAGGTAGTCAGTAAAAACAAATAACCATTTACACGATGTCTCAAACATGTTTGATTTTACAACTTTTAGGGATGTCAAATCTGTACAATAATGAAGTGGTGTCACTTTAACATCAGCCTGAAGCAGCTTGCTGGATGAGATTTGATCACTAATAAGAACATGTCTGGAAAACGTCTGGGAAGTTGGTTTGTCAGATGGCTGAAACGGAGCATGCATACACCCACTGGCCTTCAAATACCCAATATGGCTCAGACGTTCTTACTTCCCAACTCTTCTGTGGGGTTGTGGGGGGCAGTGGTTGCCTAGTGAGTAGAGCTTTGGGCTATCAGTCATAAGATTGTCGGTTCAAATCCAGGCTCTGCTATGCAGCCATTGTTGGGCCCTTAAGCATGGTCTTTAATCCTGATTGCTCCAGGGGCTGACCCTGCGCTCTGTCCCCAGCTTCCAAACAAGTTGGGATATGCAGAAAAAACAAGACCTTTCTGATGTTGTTCTTGGGAGCATTTGTTTAAAATGCACTTGCAGTGGGATATTCTGCTAGCACACCAGCACAGAGTTTCTGAACTCCCCGGTTCGAAACTCGGTGTTGCCACCGGTCGACTCGGCGCCATCTAGCGGGCATAATTGGCAGTGCCTGCAGCAGATACTAATTGGCCACCATTGACTATGTGTGGGTGGGTGGGTCTTCATACGCTGTGTAAGGACCCTGATTGGCGGAAGAGGCGTGTACAGCGACGTGCTTTCCTCGGATGCAATCTGGTATCTCTCACTGGCAGAAGACAAGAATTGAGTGTGCTAAATCGGGAGAAAAATGGGGAGAAAATGCATTAAGAAAAATGCATTTACAGTGATCACATAGTTGGATTTTGTGACGTCCAGTGTTGCCAAATCCACACATAAACACCCCAATGACACTTCACAGCCGTGAGCGTTCAGGAGTCTGGGAACAGTCTTTGCAAAGGTTGGTTCTGAGTACTGAAAAACGAGACTAGACATCTAACCCCCCTATTGAGTTAACAGAGGGTTTTTAATAGATTTTAGAAGTAGGCTTACCATTTGAATTAGATCTGGCTTTTTTCCAAGCCATTAATAGTTTTAACCATCAATCCTCATAGGTTCACAGTGTAACACTTGTTTCCAGTATAAATCCTTATGTTCACATTTTTATGACAGTAGTGCACTAATTAGACAAACTACTGACCATTGCTAAATGTAGTTTGGAACACTGCTTGTTTCAATCACTGTATTTTTTGAGTCACACCTATATACGGCAAACATTGTCTTGGTGGTACCAACTGCACCACCGTGATGCCCAGGCTGAAGTTCTACATTTAATTAAGAGCTAAGTTTAGCAACAGGAGGTGAAATGACTTGTTGCAGCTCACAAACCCAAAAGTATTAGTGAACCAGAGGTCGTTGTCCTTGAGGAACAGGCTGAGATCATTCAGCCAGGAACGCTGGTGTCTGGCTATGTATCACGTTTACAGCTGGTCATAACAGCAAAAGTGTCTCTACTTAGTACTAAAGAAGCTTGTCATGAAGATGTTAATAATTCAGAGACTGCAGTAGCCGTTTAAAGTGGCATTTTGTGTTGAATTTGGAGAAACCACGTGTTATATTAGTCATGTAGAACTATTTAATTGTTCTTGTTTGATTGGATTAGCTAAAAGTTTGTAAGTTTTGCTAATAAATCTGTTCATTAATCAGCAGTTCTGCAGAAAGTAAACAATGAACGTTGTGTTTGTGTGTGTCTGTTAGATGGACATCCAGCAGGTGATGGTGTACTGCGACCCAACTCTGGCCATTCAGGAAGCCTGCTGTGAGATCCCAGGAGCCCGGGTAAGAACTCGCAAATATAACACGCCTTTCTTTTGTTTGTTCTTTTTTCTTTCTTTCGTTTGTTCTTTTTCCTCTTTCTTTCTTTCTTTCTTTCTTTCTTTCTTTCTTTCTTTCTTTCTTTCTTTCTTTCTTTCTTTCTTTCTTTCTTTCTTTCGTTTTCTTGTACGTTCTTTCTTTTTTTTTTTTTTTTTTTTTTGTTTGTTGGTTAGTTTGTTCTTTCTTTCTTTAATTCTTTCTTTTTTCTTTTTTCATTTATTTTGTTTATTCTTCTTTAATTCTTTCTTTTGTTTGTTGGTTTGTTCATTCTTACTTTCTTTCTTACTTTCTTTCTTTCTTTCCCTTCTTTTCTTTTCCTTTTATATAATTTATAACTAAATAAATTTGATTATATTTTTTTATTTTCTAATTTTAGAAATAAGGAGAGGTGTTGAGATTACTCTCAGACATTTGGATGCTAATGCTATTTTTAATAAACGATGAATGCTTGTAAACATTAGTTGGATAAATGATGAAGCCATTAGTGATCCTGTGGTTTTGCAATCAGATTTCCGTTATATTTTAATCATCATCTCAGTCGTGTACTCGTTTAATTATTATGTAGTATAATGTTTTTTATTTGAAAATAACAACATAACCCGCTGACAGATAAAGATGATAATTACCTTGTTGTTAATGAAATTGGAGTTCATTGTATTTGCTTGGGAAGGGGGGGGGGGGGGTAGGTGGGGGTGACGGAGCTTGGATGGTATTAGTCTGATGGATTGTTGGTCCACTGTGGAAACAACAAACAGTCCTTACAGTAAAGCTGAAGTCAGAGATGTAGTTTTCTTTCTCTAGCGTGTGCATTGTCCTTCATTAAGCTTAAAAATGTTTGATGAATGGATAAAAACGCGACTAATGCATCATTTAGACTTCATTTCAGAAGCTAAGCGCGACAGTCCGACCAAATTACCCCAATATATCCACAGTTCCGCTCGGGCACACAGCGGGAAAAGTTTTGGTTTAAGAGTGGCGGAGAAATTGCGGCCGTCGTGGGGAGAGAAATGAGTCTCATTAGGAGCTGGACATGCACGATATTTCTGTTGAATTATGCAGCAAGATGAGAATTGTAGTTTTGCTACATGTAGGAAGGTTCATAGTTTGACGTGTTGTAATCCTGAGGACTTTCAGGGGTTTTTGTTTTGTCTTTCTTCTGGCTTTGCTAGCTGGTAAAGCTGGTGTTTATCACAGCAGCACGTCTCGAACATGGAGGCATACCTGGTGTTTAGTACCAAAAAATCCCCAGAAAACACGTCAGAAACGTCGAAGCGTCGGTTTCATGGTTTCAGATGAAGACTGAGGTGGTTGCATCATGACTGCAGCTCTTGTAAGAAATCCCTGGGTGCTGTTACTGAACTTGAGTCATCCATCAATTTTTTTTCCAGCATTGCAATTTGCTGTGTCTATTTTTTTCCTCAGAAATTGATCAGAACGCTGGCGATATTTGGCTTGCCGAATTGCTCGGTCTCAGAAACATTCTGCTCCCACCGAGCTCTAGGAAACACTGAAGGTATCCAGCTTCTAACAACGTTAGAAACAGCAGAAATAAAGAGCTGTAGGTGAGGAATAAAGGATAGAAGAAAGAACGAACAGTCTGTTCTTATCTGCAGGCTTATCGTACAATGGGAGAAAGATACACCGACTGGGCATAACATTATGACCACCTTCTTAATATTGTGTTGGTCCCCCTTTTGCTGCCAAAACAGCCCTGCAACTGTGATGCAGTGTGTATTGACATCTTTCTATCAGAACCAGCATTAACTTCTTCAGCAATTTGAGTTACAGTAGCTCGTCTGCTGGATCGGACCACACAGGCCAGCCTTCGCTCCCCACATGCATCAATGAGTCTTGGCCGCCCATGACTCTGTCGCTGGTTTACCACAGTTCCCTCCTTGGATCACTTTTGATAAATACTGACCACTGCAGACAGGGAACACCCACAAGAGTTTTGGAGATGCTCTGACCCAGTCGTCTAGTCATCACAATTTGGCCCTTGTTAAACTCGCTCAAATCCGCTTCTAACATCAACTTTGAGGATAAAATGTTCACTCGCAAGTGCACTAGCTCATATATCAGGATGCCAAGTTGGTGTTTAGAGTGTTTAATATCAGAATATTTTATAAATGCATCATCCAGGCGGAGAAGTTTAGCGTTGTTGCTAAACTTCTCTCAGTCAAAGATTTTAATGAGACATTTTAATGAGGAGGAAGCTGGCAGATCTTGGGTGCGTTGTGATGTGCTGGGGCAACTGCTCGGAGCTTCCTTTCAGCGCGGTTTAAAATGGAAACAAGGGCAGCAGATGCCCCCTAAACAAACTCACTGCAGAAAACAAAATCTGTGCAAGATTTTGGAAGCATGGAGGTTTTTTTCCTTTATATTGTAGAGATTCCTGCATACATTTAAAACAGCATGTGTAATCAGGACCCTCATCAGAACCAACTGAAGTGCTTTTACCAACAGCTAAGGATTTACTTTTTTCCCATTTTTTAAATCTAGTTGTTTCTAGTCCCTTAATTTAATTTGCCTGCCCCTTGTACCACTCCTGCTGTAGCTAAGGAAGGCTGAGACTTTCACATGCCTTGTGTGACATGTGCAGTCACTGGGCACATCTTTTCACCAGTTAGTCTCACAGAGAGTCGCACTACGCATGGAGAGAAATGCTATGACGGGGGTATAATTCTGAATTCCCAACCCCTGGTGCAAGCATTCTACAGCAGAGGCGCTCAGGTGGCACAGCGGTAAAAAAGCACACCAGAGCTGGCATTCGAACTCGTCGGTTGAAACTCAGCTCTGCCATTTGGCAGGTTGGACGCCTACATGAACAACGATTGGCTGTTGTTTAAGGGGGGTGCTGGACAGGACCTCATAACTGTTGGCTGATTGATGGCACCTGCACAGAGACGGGTGTGGCCTTCCATACACAAAGCTGATCCAAATATGAACTCGCCTAATGCAGGTAAAAAGATGCAGTCGGCTACTGCACACGTGTCGAAGGGGATGTGTGTCCGTCTCGGCTCTCCTCAACCAGGGTGGAGGTCAGCATCAGTAGAGAGGAGGCATAATGTAATTGAATACGACCAATTACCATGTGACCATCTCTTCCCCAAGTACAGCCAATTGCGCCAGTTTGGATACCCATCCAGATCAACAACACCCCCTATTATCAAGATCTCAGCACTGTAAAACTCAAGCTTCCACTATTCACACTTCTTACAGGCTGTAACACTTCAGATTTAAAGAAGTTTATAAATATTAAGAGTCTGGTGTATGATCCTTTATATCTGTTTCTCCTCAGTGCCCTCCAGACGCCCCCAAAAGTCGTCGAGCAGCAGAGAACCTGGTGGAGATCCTTCCCAACCCCTTCAGCATGGTATGTTTAACTTTATATTGTTTTGTTATTTCACCATGAGCTTATAAACCAGTCCACATAATAACCAGTCCAAGCTTGTGGACTACAGTGAGCATGTTGTTGTAGTAAGCAGGAGGTGTGATGTAATTATCTCCCCAATGCAAATTATTCTCCAGTAACAGCACAAGCTGGATTGCTTTTCGTCTGCTCATGTGATAGCAACGTGCAAAAAAAAATCTCATTTTTATAATTAAAGGTCATCGTTCTCACAGTTAATAGTTAAATTTAATAATGCAGAACATGTGAAGTGTACAAAAGTTCAGAAAGTTCATGTATAAATACATGAAGCAACATGATGTACTGCATATATGAATGAAGAGGGGTGCATGTGCAGTATATAATGATATACACCGATCAGCCATAACATTAAAACCACCTCCTTGTTTCTACACTCACTGTCTATTTTATCGGCTCTATACTTACCACATAGAAGCACTTTGTAGTTCTACAATTACTGACTGTAGTCCATCTGTTTCTCGACATACCTTTTTACCCTGCTTTCACCCTGTTTTTCAATGGTCAGGACCCCTACAGGACCACCACAGAGCAGGTATTATTTAGGTGGTGGATGTTTCTCAGCACTGCAGTGACACTGACATGGTGGTGGTGTGTTAGTGTGTGTTGTTAAATACCGTGTCCACTCACTGTCCACTCTATTAGACACTCCTACCTAGTTGGTCCACTTTGTAGATGTAAAGTCAGAGACGATCGCTCATCTATTGCTGCTGTTTGAGTCGGTCATCTTCAAGACCTTCATCAGTGGTCACAGGACACTGCCCACGGGGCGCTGTTGGCTGGATATTTTAGGTTGGTGGACTATTCTCAGTCCAGCAGGGACAGTGAGGTGTTTAAAAACTCCAGCAGCGCTGCTGTGTCTGATCAACTCATACCAGCACAACACACACTAACACACCACCACCATGTCAGTGTCACTGCAGTGCTGAGAATGATCCACCACCCAAATAATACCTGCTCTGTAGTGGTCCTGTGGGGGTCCTGACCATTGAAGAATAGGGTGAAAGCAGGCTTAAAAATGTATGTAGAGAAACAGATGGACTACAGTCAGTAATTGTAGTACTACAAAGTGCTTCTATATGGTAAGTGGAGCTGATAAAATATACAGTGAGTGTAGAAACAAGGAGGTGGTTTTAATGTTAAGGCTGATCAGTGTAAATTGAAGTGACTATCGCACAATAAAGCAAGTAATAAATCACCAGATCATACTTTCTGTGCCCCTGTCACTTCCAGCTTCTTATTTTGTCCATTTCTTTTTTACTTTTCCCATTTCTCTATCTTTTTTATACTCTTGCTGATGAGCTGTTTTATTTCTTTAGTTTGCATTCAGATTGGATTGGAGATCATTCCTCCTCTCCACTCGTCTTTAATGACTTCAGCGAGCGTCCCGTTCCCAGAAGCAATCTGATTGTTGTCCGGTGGCTCGGCCCGCACCGCAAACAAACCTCTTCTAACTCGCGTGTCTTTTCTAAATCAGAGGTTCGGCGCAGCAGTCATTATTATAAATAAACCCCCTGACCCTGGTATGGTCTCATTCTTATTTTCCATCTTCCAAAGCCACAGTTACAGTATGCCAGATATTGTTGGGAGTGCGTGTTTCTACCCACCACATCTATCAGCCAGCAGATGTAGAAAATCAGGAGAGGAAAAATTACAGTGCTTTGTAGAGTCAGAAGTGCTGGTTTGCAGAAAGTGGCTGTGTGGAATAGTGGTGTGTGATGCAGATAGTCTCTGAGGAGGGGTATAATCTTACGACGGACGTGTTTGCTTTTATTTGTGTGCCGGTGCCGTGGGGTTTTGATTGAGATTGAGAGAGGGGTGATGGATTCAGAGCTCAGTGGTTTCAAGCAAAAATAGCAGCAGTAAACACAGGATCACAAGTGAAGGCTGTTATTGTAGAAAAATGCATAAGTAAATCAGAAAGAGGAAAACGATTTGTTTCCTTTCATGGTCACAACTGACCACTTACTCTGAAGGGCCAAAACATTAGGACCCCTTCTCTGGGTCTGTCTGTAAACCTAGTGAGCTCTCTACATAGAAGCATGTCTAAATTCTTAGATACCTTAAATGCTGCCTACTGAGGCACCTTAATTCGAACCCATAATCTGACTGAATAATGAGGGAGCATCCGATGCTTCCTTAGCAGTGAAGGCAATCCCAGCATTCAGTGCGGCACAACTTTTCTCACAAAAAATACAAACATGGTGGACGAATGCGGAGCAACCAACGGAGTTCTTTTCAAATGTAAATAAATTCTCATAGATTTTTAATTTGTATAAAGGTGTACAAGTGTCACCCTTTTGGGAGATGTTAGCTGGCATGCTAGCGGGTTGTGCTGCCTCAGCCCATTGGTTTGAGTGGCCCGAGGCTAACTGTGTTAGCTTAGTAATCGAAAACTGCAGTGACGTAATCGACGTAATCGCTGTCTAAGTAGTGCATCTAAATAATCTGCCTTATGAGTTCGATGTCTTATTAGAATCCTCTCTACTTGGGAAGCTGCCCACGTAGGCAGCAAGGCAGCAAGATCCTGCTAACAGCAGAAGTTCAGGAGTGCAGATCCAAAGCTTTTACTTATTTGGGCGTGGATATATTGGAACTGCTCTTTTAATCTCGGATGCTTATTTTATTGTTTGCATTGTTGCAGTTTAGATATACTTAATTTCCTTTGTTCCCATGTGCATGACCCCTTTCTAGCTGGGAAGGGCTGCAGGCTAACACATGTATATCCAGCATGTATGAAGACGCCCACTCTTCTTCACACCTTCTATTCATCCCAGCATCTTTGACCAGAGAGTACAAATCGGCCTAGACTCGGACTCAAGACTTTAGGCTGGGGTCTCTGCACAAGCACCTAGAATCTCTGATGTTTGTCGGTTAGGGGTGAAAAACTCATAAGCACAGGTTTGAATAATCCGAAATTATAGCACCTCTCAGATCAAATGTGAAAAGTCGACTGGTGCAAGTCGGGCACTTCTGAATTTCTGTCTGAAGATGATGTTGGTCCTCTGTGATTTTTCAGCTAATAGATAAAATGTCATGCACACGATTGAACTTTTATCCTCATTTAGAACACGGTTCGAGTTAATTCTGGGGTAAATAGGGTGAAACAGATTTAGTCTTTGAACTTTAAATGTCATTAAATAAAATCCCATTGGACACGGCAAACTGTTATCAAATACTTCATTAATTACAAGTTGCTGAAACTTAAGTGCAAGAATGATGCTGCACAGACTTTTAGTGGCTCTGCATTTGTAGCAGATATCGGCCGGTTGGGCGTCTGCATGATAAAATCATGATTTCCCTGTGATAAAATCATAGCAGTAACGCACGGTCTCGAGTGGCTTATTGCTTATAAAACGGCGGTCAACATAAAATATAATAAAATACAACAATGTTCAATTTATAAATGTTTTTATTTACAAAAACACTTACAAAAAGCATTCTTCCGCGACCCCAGGTAGTTTGTTAACAGTGTTGCTAGGCAACATGAGGGCGAACATAACATTAACTTTTTCTATTCAGTGGCGTATTAATATTGAATGATGTGAGGTGGTCATAGGTGTGCGTTTATCAGGGATTTTACAACGGCTTCGAACGCGGCTCAGCCAATCAGATTTTAGGACCGGAACTATCCGTTTTATAATGCTGTATATACCTGTTGTGCCAAGTCATCAGAGTAAAACTGATTATATGAGATAGTATGTTGTTAATGCTAGGTTGCATTTGAAGCAGCATTGAGGATCTCCGCCGACCACCCTCCCTCAGGCACAGCCAGTTGTGTCTGTTAGACGTAGGGCCGCGCTGCTAAAGCTAAACTGTTGCTGCAAATTTGGAAGCATATAATTTTCTTCATAAGAGGGTTCTTCAAACAGTTTCCGCACTTTTATTAACTCTATTTATTCACATTTCTACATAGTCTTTTTCCGATGCATTTTTCCAGAATCGTACTAACTTTCACTTCATCACATGAAAATCTTTGTCCCCTTAAAGCTTCTTTGAGCGTCCAAAAAGGTGGAAATCAGATGGCGCTAAATCCAGACTATAAGCGTCTCTCAGACATGACCAGTTACTCCTCCTCCCTCCCTCACCGCTTCCAACCAAAATATAAAAGTGCGGAAACTTTTTGAAGATTCCTCGTATAATTGAGACATTACATCAGTTTGCAATTGTTGTGGCTGAAACTTAAAATGAAAATTAGAAGGGGTGTCCCAATACTTTTGTTATATAGTGTATTGTTTTTAAATCCAGAATTATGCAGGATTCTATGTGCTACAGATGGCATGAATAAATTTTTGTAATTCCTAGTGCACTACTTAGACATACTACTTATCCAGTAGAGTGTGATTTGGGACACAGCCCACTTCAACTGCTCTCATTTCTTTAAGTGCCTTTAGGGGGCTTATAAAGTTCTGAATGATTTTGTTCCTGCCCTATTAAAACTTTGTTCTCACTCACTCACTTTCTTAACCGCTTATCTAATCAGGTTTGCAGGGGGTGCTGGAGCCTATCCCAGCTTTTCAATAGGCGCAAGGCACACAGTAACACCCTGGACGGGGCGCCAGTCCATCGCAGGGCAGACACACATACACATACACATTCACCTATAGGGCAATTCAGTGTCTCCAATGAACCTGACTGCATGTTTTTAGACTGTGGGAGGAAACCGGAGCTCCCGGAGGAAACCCACGCAGACACGGGGAGAACATGCAAACTCCACTCAGAAAGGACCTTGACCGCTCCACCTGGGGACCGAACCAAAGACCTTCTTGCTGTGAGGCGACAGTGCTACCCACCAAGCCACTGTGCCGCCCTTGAATAAATTAACTTTTTCTAATCCTAGTGCACTAATTAACATACTACTTATACAGTATGTAGTATGATTTGGGACACAGCTCATTTCAACTGCTCTCATTTTTTTTGTGCCTTTAGGGGACTTATACAATTCTGAATGATTTTGTTCCCATCCAACTTAAAACAGCATGTTTTTTTCCAAATGAATAATCTCATCAGAGAAAATATCTTAAGACCTGGACCCTGGGTGCTGTTATTTTTTTGTTTGGGCTTGTTATTGTTTTGAAATGAGCATAGAAGGAATTCCCATTGGTTTCGGAACTGGAAGCATTGTTAATTGACCAGTAGTCCATTTAAAAAACAAAGCCGTGGTACTTGAAAAAAAGGACACTTGTTCTTTATGCTTAATGGAGGTCTGTGTACATGTTTTATGCACTTTGGATCTTCCTTTTTAGTCGTCACCATTAGATACTAGCATTCATCTGCACAAAGAGAAAACACAGTTTCCAAATGTCTAAGCTTATCAGAGAAAAAGTCTCAGAACCTGGACCCTGGGTGCCATTGGTTTTTTTGTTTGGGCTTGTTATTGTTTTAAAATGAGCATAGAAAGAATTCCCATTGGATTCGGAAGTGGAAGCATTGTTACTTGACCAGTAGTTTATTAAAAAAGTTCCATTCTTTAACTAAAGCTCTGGTACCTGAGAAAAAAGACACTTGTTCTTTGTGCTTTATGAAGGTCTGTGTACATTTAATACACATTTGTGCTTGTTTTTTGACTTTTTGGCCTTTGCATCTTCCTTTTCAGTCGTCACCTGTACATACAAGCATTCATTTGCAGAAATAGTAAAAAAAAAGGTTATATTTTGGCAGTAACGCTCAGCGCGGGCAGCATGTACGCACATGCTCAGTATTAAATGTGACCCAGGCATTGCAAAGTGGAACAGCGTTCAGTGTTTTATAGCACGTGGTGCGTCTGTAGGTAATGAGTTGCAGGTTATGTTTTGGTGATGGATATATTCTCAGCGGCTTAGCATTAATCCTCTCATGAGCTGCCACGCTAGCATGGCTGCTTTTCCTTAACCCCCCCCTACACACACACACACACACACACTCCCTCCTTACCCCAGTAAGATCATCACGGTCAGTCTAAACAAAGCGGCATGCATTATTAATGTGTACATTCTGCAGCCGTGTGCTCGTAACACGTCATATTGTAGTAATGCTGTTCGGTCATGTGCACGCCCGGAGCCGTGTGGACAATTTGCTTTCTACATGGTCTGTTTTTACTGCAGACAGGAAGTGTGTGTGTGTGTGTGTGTTGCTTTCCTTGGCTTCTTAATATGTTGCTGGGTCCTGCAGGCAGAACTGGAGATCAGGTATTTCAGTACTGGGTATTTTATGCCCTTATAGCTCCTAGCCTCATAGTTCTCAAGCTTTTTGACCATGTAGTAAAGAGTATCGCCTGCTGTCTTGGCTTTCCCCAAATAAATCAAACAGTCATTTATTTCTTTTTAGTTTCATTCACAGATCAATAACATAGGTCCTGAATAAACCATTATTTACGCTCAGTGTAATAGTTACACCCAGCAGTGCAGTTTATTGATTTAGAAATATGATTACTATATATTCTTTTGCAGCTGCTTTCCTGTTTTGTTCCCAGCGTAGTCATTTCTAAATCCCTTTTTCATTTCCTCTGCCGCTCGCACCCGCCTCCTCCGACTCGTGTGAAGGAGTCTCACAGAGCCGAACGCCGTACAGTCATGTTACGCTCTACGTGTTTATCCGCTGAACGCGTCGACGCCTTAAACAGACATTCCCTCTTTTAGATACGACCAAATGTGTCTGTAAAGAGTTTATCATGCTGTATAAATCCAGTTATTATATAAAACATACCTGATTTTCTTCAAATCTACATTTACTGCATTTAGCAGAAGCTTTTATCCAAAGCGACTTACAATTGTGACTGTATACATTGCAAGCAGTTGAGGGTTAAGAGCCTTGCTTAAGGGCCCACAGTGGCAACCTTTTCGATATGGGGCTTGAGCCAGCAACCTTTCGATTACTGTCTCTGTACCTTAACCACTAAGCCTCTACTGCCTAGATTTAACTTGGTTGATTCCATCATATATCCATCGATATCTGCACAAAAAAATCATGACCTACTTCCTAATTAACAATACTATATATTAAAATTCATGGTGGCACAATGGGTGGTGCTGTTGCCTCACAGTGAGGAGGGCATGGGTTCAATTCCCAAGCCAGGCAGCCAGGGTCCTTTCTGTGTGGAGTTTGCATGTTCTCCCTGTGTCTCTGTGGGTTTCCTCCGGGTGCTTTAGTTTTCTCCCACAAGTCCAAAGACATGGAGTCAAGTGTTTGTGTGTGTGTGTGTGTGTGTGTGTGCGCGCCCTGTGATGAAGTGGTGACCTGTCTGGGTTGTTTCCTTGCATTTTGTCCAATGAATCAGATGCACTGCGACCCTGACCAGTATGAAGCGGTAGTAAAACAGACAATGAATGATTATATAAAACGTCACATATTGTATTAAAGGTACAATAAGCATGTATGTGGCATAATCTGACAGAAGAAAATTCCAAATCATGGCATCCGCTATGGCGTGTTTATGACATGGTCATGGTTACGTCCACTTTATTATACAGTTGGAGTATATGTCCACTCTTTTTCTCTAATGTTTTTACTTTACTGGATCTCCCCTGTATATCTTCATTTAATTTTTATACATATTTATTTCCTCTAAGCAAAGTGATGCAACATACTGTAACTGGATGTCCATGCAGTAAAAACGTATAGATCTTTATTTTGTCACAAGAACTTCGACCAACAAAACTGCATGGATTGATAAAAATATGAACAAAAGTTTAAAATGAGTGTTTATGAGGATTTCAAAGAGAAAAAATGAAAACAGATCATATTTTTGTGTCTGCAACATTTTTCCAATGTAGATATATATATATATATATATCTCCAAAACGGCAGCTCTTGTGGGGTGTTCCTGGTCTGCAGTGGTCAGTGTCTATCAAAAGTGGTCCAAGGAAGGAACAGTGGTAATTGTCGGCCAAGGCTCGTTGATGCACCTGGGGAGCAAAGGCTGGCCCGTGTGGTCCGATCCAACAGACGAGCTACTGTAGCTCAAATTGCTGAAGAAGTTAATGCTGGTTCTGACAGAAAGGTGTCAGAATACACAGTGCATCACAGGTTGTTGCGTATGGGGCAGCAAAATGGGGACCAACACAATATTAGAAAGGTGGTCATAATGTTATGCTGGGCATAGACACAGGGCTCTGTATGTGACGAGTGCAGAAAGGCGACAGGTTCGAGGGTTTGTTTGTTTCCATGGTCCAGTTGGGGGAAAAAATAGCTGTGAAGTTACAGAAGTCATATAATATCGGTTGCCAAATTCTCTCTCTTTTCTCAGAGCTCCCTCTTTTCTTTAAACTGAGCTTTTCTTCATGTCTTTATAGAGCTTGCTTTTATGCACTGGAACTAGAAATGACCTTCCCTAAACTGTTGCTGCAAAGTTGGAAGCATATCATGTCCTATATATTACTGATTTATTACAGCTGTTAGTGACTGAAACACATGGATTCAGTAATAAGAAGAAGTGTCCCAGTACTTTTGTCCATATAGTGTATGTCAGTGGGCTTAGTGGTTAAGATACTAAACTAATAATCAAAAGGTTGCTGGTTCAAGCCTTTTTGGCCCCTAAGCAAGGCCCCCAACCCTCCATGGCTTGATAGAAGCGCTGCTAAATGCTGTAAATGTAAATACATCACAAACTTGAGCTTCTGTTTCTTTCTCAGCAATCTGATTCTTTTTTCTTTTCTCTTTTTTTTGCAGCCCATCCACGGATCAAAGGACTTGGCGGAAAAAGTAAGTCTCAGCCTGGTGAACCCGGGCCAGCAGCAACATCATTTGATCCTATCTTCAGACTAAAGGAATCTGCCACATCTGCTAGATTAGCTCGATCAGAAAGCACTTCCTTCCACACCAGCACTATAATTCAGTTGAAATGCTAAGCAGATCACTGCACGTAGAGCCGCGTCGGAGAGAAAGACAATGCTAATGCCATCCAAGATTGAAAATTGAGATAATACACTGACAGCTGAGCGATTTGTAGGTTATTATGCGGCGCCGATCTTCGGGGGCTCGCTGTTTTCCTGCTAGTTTTGTCGCTGGTGTGCAATAACAGGATGGTGCTGGAAATTAGCATACAAACCATCTTTCATCAGTCTGTTCCATGATTCTTCTCTGTAGACTTTCAATTTCATATGGCTCACTGAAGGCAAGAGAAATTAATCAGCCTTTGGGAATGACAGTGGGTTCTAACTTCAGGAAACTTCAACTTTTGGGATGTTTGTGTGTGTGTGTGTGTGTGTGTGTCTGAAAGCTGTATTAGCTGTAGTATTAATGACACACATGTTCAGAAAAAACTGTGGTAACTAATCCTAATCCTGGGTAGCACTGTCGCCTCACAGCAAGAAGGTCCTGGGTTCGATCCCCAGGCGGGGCTGTCCGGGTCCTTTCTGTGCAGAATTTGCATGTTCTCCCCGTGTCTGTGTGGGTTTCCTCCCACAGTCCAAAAACATGCAGTCAGGTTAATTGGAGACACTGAATTGCCCTATAGGTGAATGGGTGTGTGTGTGTATGTGTCTGCCCTGCGATGGACTGGCGCCCCATCCAGGGTGTTACTGTGTGCCTTGCACACGTTGAAAATCTGGGATAGGCTCCAGTCCATCTCAGGCAGACACACTTACACACACACACACAAACACACACACCCATTCACCTATAGGGCAATTCAGTGTCTCCAATTAACCTGACTGAATGTTTTTGGACTGTGGGAGGAAACCGGAACATGCAAACTCCACACAGAAAGGACCCGGACCGCCCCGCCTGGGGATCGAACCCAGGACCTTCTTGCTGTGAGGCGACAGTGCTACCCTCCGAGCCACCGTGCCGTGTTTAAGAACAGTGAAGACCGATCCTATATGTACAATACTATAGCTCATATTTCATCCCCCATTCCACAGATGCATCATAGGAAAGGATGAGTAAGTGCCGTATTCATGCCAGAGCGAACAGGAAACCTTTTTTCCTCTTCCAGCCTCCTTTCCCTCAGCTCACCCCATCAGTACACATTTATTCCCAAAGCAGGATTTAGTGTCACCCCGGGAGGTAGATTTTGTTTTAATTACACCCCTCCACTGGCTATTTATGAGCTGCTTCAGCTCACACGTGCCCCCTCCTGCTCACACCTACCCGCTCCAGCTGGCACGTGCCAGGCCTGCCGTAGGGATCCTGCTGTTCTTACTGATCTTTATCTCCCTCCAGCCAAATGGGGCCTGCTAAAAAGACGTGTTAACGCAGCGCCCCCACTATATTTACCCCCCTGCTTATTTGCCAGGCGGGCCATCCTTCGCTCGTATGTTGTGTTTTAGTGCCACCCTCAGTCTAGTACAATCACACACACACACACACACAAACACACACACACACAATCAATGGCACCCCGGTAAAGATGAATAAAAAGGATGAATGTCACACTGAAAAGACGTCAGGAATCCAACCTTTAAATGAATTCAATTAATTCAGAGGAAAAAAAAATCCCTCATTAAGCAACAATTATTTTTAATAAAACCACATGAGCCCCAATTACTGTCACCCCTAGACATTCTTCAAAACTAAATGTAACTGAAGCATTTTTGTTCTATTTTATTTATGCATTTTTTCATTTTTCACATGATTTAGCGTTGTCAATTAGTCTGGGATCCCAGATCCCTGTTCGAGGAGGGTATATTTGCTCCTCACGACGTGTGCACGATCCTAGCGAGTGTTCTCCCCGTGTGCACGATCCTTCTTTTACGCCGGTGGATTCACACATGAGGCTTATTCACTTTCTGCACAGGCGCCTCGGTCTGCTAACCAGGGTCCTTGCACAGCGTTTGAAAACCCCACCACTTAGAACAGTTGTAGCCTAGTGGTTAAGATACTGGACTAGTAATCAAAAGGTTGCTGGTCCGAGCCCCACCACTGCCAGGTTGCCACTGTCTGGGCCCTTGAGCAAGGCCCTTAAGTCTCAATTGCTTAGACAAAATACTGTCACAGTACTGTAAGTCACTTTGGATAAAAGCAAATGCTGGAAATTAAAATGTACATTTCCCACCCAGCAGACACTGTGGCCAATTTGTGTCTTTCTGCAGGCATTGCCAGTTGTGCCCGCTAGATGGTGCCCAACCGACCGGTAGCAGAGTCGAGATTCAAACCGGGGTGGCCACCTGGTTGCCTAACTGAGGCATTTTTAAATTAATTAGAGTGTCTAGGAACTTTCAAGAAGTAAAAACCACGACTTCTCATTTCACTGGGGTGTATATATATATATATATATGAGGTGACACAGAGGTCACCTGGCAACAGATGAGTTACAGTCAGTAATTGTATACACAATAAGTTTATCTGTGTGCTAGATGTATCCTATAAAATAATCACTCACTCACTCAACCGCTTATCCATTTAGGGTCATGGGGGGGGGTTAGGGTTAGGGTTAGGGTTAACTGTCTCCAGTTAACCTGACTGCATGTTTTTGGACTGTGGGAGGAAACCAGAGCTCCCGGAGGAAGCCCACACAGACACGGGAAGAACATGCAAACTCCGCAGAGGAAGGACCCGGACCGCCCTGCCTGGGGATTGAACCCAGGACCTTCTTGCTGTGAGGCGACAGCGCTACCCACCAAGCCACTGTGCTGCCTGTAAAATAATCAATGCATTCACATACCAGATAGGTGTACCTAATTAAGTGCTTGGTGAGCATATGCCTAGCCAAGTTGCTAGAAACGTTATGCATCAACCTTTCCTGCTATGTAACCACTAACCTAAACACCTAGAGTTTGATAAACACTACTGGGACTTTGACTGGAACCATTTCCTGCGGTAAATTGAAATTAAATTGAGCTTTTTGATTTAAAAAAAAAAAAACACTCTCTAGGTGGGTTTGGCATATTTTTGTTTTCTTCTGAAGGCCCGGGGGAACCTCATTAGGGTGGATGGCATCGTACCAGGACATTTTAAAAGCAAATCTGTCCGCCTCTGCCAAGAAACTAAAAATGGGTTGTTGTTGGATCCTCCAGCTGGACAGTGAATCGAAACATATGCCCAGATCAGCTCAAACTGCTTTACTGAGCCTCTGCCATGTACATCTCAGCAGCCTGATCTAAACCTGGAGAGAGGAGAGAGCACAAGAGAGGACCAGGGACCCTGGTCTTAGATTCAGAGTATTAAACCCACATGTGGTTTTGTTATTAATCATTGAGGGACTTTTCTTTGTCAGTGAGAGAGCTTAATTCACCAAAATTCACACATTTCTTACAACCATTTTTGCTCATCTTGACCAAGGGTGCCAATGATTCTGCAGTGGACTGAATAATATCAGCGTAATCATTGAAGTGACTTGGTTTGTACGTTCTCTCCTAGTGTGCTGGCTGTGTGTTGATCGGTGGGGATCAGAATGTGGGTAAAACTCTTTCACCAGCCCTCGCATGTTCAGTATTTATGGCTGTGTAGGGACTGTTCACCATATGCATGAATATGCACGTTAGAGCGCTGCGTTTCAATCCTGCCTGTTGTGCTGGAGGGAACGAGTTTCACATAGCTTTTAGCTGAGCTTCACGAGAGCCATTATAAGAATGAGTAAAGAACAGATCTGCTCCTGGAACACTGGTGTTGTGAATGATGAAGGAAAGACCTCTGTGAAGTTGGCTGTTTATTTAGCCAAAATATGAATTAATAAAGTATGAATAAAGTATGTATAATTTCCAACTGTTGGCCTATAAAAATAACAATTCAGAATTGTCCAGTTACACAAAAATGGTGCATTTGGCAACCCTGGGTACGGCTGTGAAATCAGTTGAAGCAAAAACTGTATGTTAGATATACAGTCAAAATAAGTCTAGACAGTTTTGAGATATGTGTGTATAAAGTATGTAATATGCGTATGTGATGTGTGTAAAGTGTGTATAATGTGTCTAATGTTTGTGATGTGTAGACTGTGTGTGTAATGTGTGTGTGTTGATGTGTGTGTATAATGTATGTAATATGTACAGTATGTGTGATGTGTGTATAATGTATGCAATGTGTGTGATGTGTGTGGTGTGTGTACAATGTATGTACAATGGATGTAATGTGTTTGATGGTGTGTAGTTTATGTGTGTGTAGTGTGTGTATGTCATATGTTGGTATAATGTGTGATGTGTGTGTTGTGTGTGTAGTGTTTTTATGTGATGTGTTTGTATATAATGTGTGAGTGTGTAGTTTATGTGTGTGTAGTGTGTGTTTATGTGTGTGTATAGTGTATGTAATGTGTGTGTGATGTGTATAATGTATGTAATGTGTTTGATGGTGTGTAGTTTGTGTGTGTAGTGTGTGTATGTCATATGTTTGTATAATGTGTGATGTGTGTGTTGTGTGTGTAGTGTTTTTGTGTGTAGTGTTTTTATGTGATGTGTGAGTGTGTAGTTGATGTGTGTGTAGTGTGTGTGTTGATGTGTGTGTATAGTGTATGTAATGTGTGTGTGATGTGTATAATGTATGTAATGTGTTTGATGGTGTGTAGTTTATGTGTGTGTAGTGTGTGTGTTGATGTGTGTGTATAGTGTATGTAATGTGTGTGTGATGTGTATAATGTATGTAATGTGTTTGATGGTGTGTAGTTTATGTGTGTGTAGTGTGTGTATGTCATATGTTGGTATAATGTGTGATGTGTGTGTTGTGTGTGTAGTGTTTTTATGTGATGTGTTTGTATATAATGTGTGAGTGTGTAGTTTATGTGTGTGTAGTGTGTGTGTTGTGTGTGTATAATGTATGTAATGTGTGTATAATGTATGTAATGTGTGTGTGTGATGGTATGTTTGTGTAGCGTGTGTATATCATGTGTTTGTATAATCTGTGTACATGTAATGTGTTTATATATAATGTTTGATGTGTGTGTGTTGATGTGTGTGTATAATATTTGTGATATGTGTATAATGTATGTAATGTGTGTGTAATGGTGTGTAGTTTTTGTGTGTGTATGTGATGTGTTATATATTTAATGTGTGTGATGTGTGTGGTGTGTGTACAATGTGTATAATATGTATGTGTGATGTGTGTATAAAGTATGTAATGTGTGTGATGGGGTGTAGATTGTGTTTGTGTGTAGTACGTGTGAGATGTGTGTGTATAATGTGTATAATATGTACAGTGTATCACAAAAGTGAGTACACCCCTCACATTTCTGCAAATATTTTATTATATCTTTTCATGGGACAAGACTATAGAAATAAAACTTGTATATAACTTAGAGTAGTCAGTGTACAGCTTGTATAGCAGTGTATATTTACTGTCTTCTGAAAATAACTCAACACACAGCCATTAATGTTTAAATGGCTGGCAACATAAGTGAGTACACCCCACAGTGAACATGTCCAAATTGTGCCCAAAGTGTCAATATTTTGTGTGACCACCATTATTATCCAGCACTGCCTTAACCCTCCTGGGCATGGAATTCACCAGAGCTGCACAGGTTGCTACTGGAATCCTCTTCCACTCCTCCATGATGACATCACGGAGCTGGTGGATGTTAGACACCTTGAACTCCTCCACCTTCCACTCGAGGATGTGCCACAGGTGCTCAATTGGGTTTAGTCCATCACCTTTACCTTCAGCTTCCTCAGCAAGGCAGTTGTCATCTTGGAGGTTGTGTTTGGGGTCGTTATCCTGTTGGAAAACTGCCATGAGGCCCAGTTTTCGAAGGGAGGTGATCATGCTCTGTTTCAGAATGTCACAGTACATGTTGGAATTCATGTTTCCCTCAATGAACTGCAGCTCCCCAGTGCCAGCAACACTCAAGCAGCCCAAGACCATGATGCTACCACCACCATGCTTGACTGTAGGCAAGATACAGTTTTCTTGGTACTTTTCACCAGGGCGCCGCCACACATGCTGGACACCATCTGAGCCAAACAAGTTTATCTTGGTCTCGTCAGACCACAGGGCATTCCAGTAATCCATGTTCTTGGACTGCTTGTTTTCAGCAAACTGTTTGCGGGCTTTCTTGTGCATCAGCTTCCTTCTGGGATGACGACCATGCAGACTGAGTTGATGCAGTGTGCGGCGTATGGTCTGAGCACTGATAGGCTGACCTCCCACGTCTTCAACCTCTGCAGCAATGCTGGCAGCACTCATGTGTCTATTTTTTAAAGCCAACCCCTGGATATGACGCCGAACACGTGGAATCAACCTCTTTGGTCGACCCTGGCGAAGCCTGTTCCGAGTGGAACCTGTCCTGGAAAACCGCTGTATGACATTGGCCACCATGCTGTAGCTCAGTTTCAGGGTGTTAGCAATCTTCTTATAGCCCAGGCCATCTTTGTGGAGAGCAACAATTCTATTTCTCACATCCTCAGAGAGTTCTTTGCCATGAGGTGCCATGTTGAATATCCAGTGGCCAGTATGAGAGAATTGTACCCAAAACACCAAATTTAACAGCCCTGCTCCCCATTTACACCTGGGACCTTGACACATGACACCAGGGAGGGACAACGACACATTTGGGCACAATTTGGACATGTTCACTGTGGGGTGTACTCACTTATGTTGCCAGCTATTTAGACATTAATGGCTGTGTGTTGAGTTATTTTCAGAAGACAGTAAATCTACACTGCTATACAAGCTGTACACTGACTACTCTAAGTTATATCCAAGTTTCATGTCTATAGTGTTGTCCCATGAAAAGATATAATGAAATATTTGCAGAAATGTGAGTGGTGTACTCACTTTTGTGATACACTGTATGTGTAATGTGTGTATAATGTAACTGAAGTGTGTAATGGTGTGTAGTTTGTGTGTGTGATGTGTGTGTGTATAATGTGTGATGTGTGTGTGTGATGTGTATCTATAATGTGTGCAATGTGTATAATATGTATAATGTGTGTGTATAGTGTCTGTGAGAGATGCTGTCCCTTTTAATTCATAAACGGGGACAGTTGGGCTACAGTCAGTAATTGTATACACACAAAGTTCATCTGTATGCTAGATGTATCTTAAAATAATGAAGATACATACCAGATCAGAGAGGCGTACCTAATAAAGTATGTCGCCAAATTTGCTACAAACTAATTCCTGATCAAACGTCATGCCAACTTCACGGATCGCTCCTCATCTCAGCTTTGTGGCACTGCATGATGCACTTCTGCTCGTGTGTGTGTGGGCTCGCTCTGACACACATCCTGCACTATATTACCGTTTGCATACTGTTTATGAACCGGGTCGTAACAGCTTCTCTGTTGTGTTGCAGCTTGTCCAGGACGGAAACGCGGGTCAGCCTGGCATCAAAGGAGAAAAAGGAGAGCGGGTAAGAAGCTTGTGATTTGCTTCCTGACACTGACAAACATTTGGCTCAGAACAAAAAAGCTTGGCTGTCGGCGTGGGCCCAGACCTGCCGAGATTGGACTGGAGAGTCGGGGAGTGAGTGCACGGGGAGTTTCGTTTGTCTTGGCATCGTGCGGCTCTGGCTCGTTAGAGAGCGGCTTTGTGCCAGAGCGTCATTTTAAATGGGCTCAGTTTTCCCATCTTTCATTATTCGTGGCGATGCCAACCGATACATTAATAGCACCAACAAAGGCCGTCGTCTTAATGAGAGGATCATGGGAGGATATTAAATGTTCTTTGTGCTCATGCTGGTATGAACCATTGGCCCACGTGAAGGTGTAATATATTTTTAGAATGGGCGCTTAATACTGTCCCCTTCATCCCGTCTGCAGGGTTTGGACTGCACCGGTGCTGGAGTTCCTGGTCGGGTAAGATCCTCACCTTTACTCCCAGCTGTCATACCAGTTTCAACAACTTGATGATTGGCAGCAGGTTCGGCGGGTTCAGTTTGTGTGTGTGTTTGTGTTTCAGTGCCCAGTGGGGGTGAATGGAGAGAAAGGAGAGCCGGTGAGTGGGTGCTTGTGAGGGTATCAGGATCAATAGATTGTTTCAGACGAAATGCTTTCGTCTGCCTTGGGCAACGTCAATTCAACTGTTTCATATTCTTAAATCTTTCAGGGAGGACCTGGAAATTGGGAGGCTGCTACAGGAATTAAGGTTAAATCTACACTACACTATTCTACACTTTATCTCTACATATCTCTTAAATTTCTGCTGCCACACCCACTCCTGGTCGAGGACGGCTAAGGCTGTTACACGCCCCCTCCGACATGTGCACACTTGCCAATTGCTTCTTTTTCACCTGCCAGACACAGGATCTTACAGCTGGTGGTATCTCTGCTATCTACAATCAGGGCGACCGGGTGATGAGGAACCCTGTTTCATCTGCTGTCCCTCCCTCTACAGACACTCACGTGTCTGTGTGGGTGCCCAGCCGGTTGATACCAGACCTGAGATGAGATTGAAATTCGAGAGTTTGAGATCTTAGCGCTGGTGGGCTAGCACAGGGTTTTTTGTGACCCACATAAGGGTAAAAAAAAAAAAGAGAAAAAAAAAAATTTCTAATAAACTTGTAGGCGAACGCCCCCTTGTAAACCACAGTGGGACCAGATTGTACAGAGAGAGTAAATTGCATTGTTTGTGTTGCCTGGGTCAAGTAAAATATCATGGACAAACCCTGGGCTAGCGTGTTTTACCACTGCACCACTCATCGTTTCAGCCACACTCATTTCTAAGCAGTGGGTCAGATTAATTACACAAAATAAAACATATGCTTTAACACTGTGCCAACATTTTGGGGTAGGCCTTTTCCTCCACTGGCCTGCGCAGAGCTCTGATCTCAACCTCTTTGAACATCTTTGGAAGGAATTGGAATGCTAACTGTAAATTAGGTCTTCTTGTCCTAAATTTACACTCCGCTTGTGGAAAAAAAACTCAATAGAGTGAAGGCTGTTATAGCTGCAAAGAGGAGTCCAAGTCTAGCAATGCCTGTGGATTTGGAACATCATGTTCAACAGCCTCAGGTGTCCACAAACTTTTGGCCATAGTGTACCAGTATACATTGGTCTATGCAAACTATATATGCTACTATGCTAACTATAAATATGGTCTATAGAGTTATTGGATTACTAGACTGGCTGGTTGTTGAACTAACTGGTTTAAGTCTCTCGTTTCTATCTGTTTTAGGGAGATAAAGGAGAGAAGGGTGAAATTGGAGCCTCAGGACCGACTGGAAATCCGGGCAAAGATGTATGTATGAACTTCAGACATCTAGTTCTCAAAACTTATCAGAGCTTACTATTGTTTTTGTTTTTTGAAGTACGATTTGTAACAGGCCGACCTTTTTATATAGACCACCAGGGGTGCAGGTTCTCTCAAGCTCAGTCAGACCGGATCCTCTGGTCTCTCCACTCCAGTGTGGTTTTGGCTGTATGCTTTGGGTCATTGTTATGTTAGTCATCAGACCAGAGAAGCTTTTCCAAGTGTTAAGCTGGTTGTGATGTGGTTTTTACTCAACAGTGGCTTCTGTCTTGCCGCTCTGTCATAAACGCCTGATTTTTGAAAATTCATACATACCTGCTACACAGCATATTAAAAAAATTATAACTATAATAAAACTCATTCCAATGCTGCCCCTGTTTTTTTTAGCAGAATCTCTTTAATCTAGAAGTTAAATCTTCTTAATGCCTCATAGATTACCTTAGACCAACAGAAGCCTGTAAATCAATTCTCCTCTATCGATTCTTTTAAATGGAGTCACATCATATTAACCAAGATTTAACCACCTTAATCTGTTTTTATTCTTCTTAGTGTACTGAGTACGCTAACAGATTTAGTGCTTCCTCCATGTTTATAATTCTACTCCTAAACTGTTTACCTACCGAAGCCAAGCTTAGACTGGTGAGCTTTCAGATTTAATTAATCATTTCAGATCGTTTGGGAGTGTTCCTGCACGGGATGGAGAGATTAGCAGAGACAAACACCAGTACAGACACCTGATTATGAGCTTGGGCGTTAATATAGAGTCATACACAAAAGGGCAGTTGTAGCATAGTGGTTGAAGTACTGGACTAGTAATCAGAAGGTTGATGGTTCAAGCCCCACTACTGCTTGAGCAAGGCCCTTAACCCTTAATTGCTTATACAGTATACTGTCACAGTCCTTTAAGTTGCTTTGGGTAAAGGCGTCTGCTAAATAAGAAATGAGATACACTTACAAAACACCTACACAAACCAACAGCCTCAGGTGTCCACATACTTTTGGCCATATAGTGTACACTGGTCTAAGCAAATTACTGTCATCCCGAGTCTTTCTAGACAATCTCTCCTGTCCATGTCTATTTAAGAGAGATAAGAAGGTGAAGTCTGACCTAAAATACTTGTTTTCAGTTCTGTAGATAGACTAAGCATCACTTAGCTTATATAAATTGATGATTGTTTTGAATACTGGATTCATAAGACATAGGTCGTTATTACTCTCTGTGTTTGTCTGCATGGTTCGATGTACAAAAAGACGTAACGGTTCACTCTGTTACAGGGTCGTGCTGGTACCATTTGCATTGTGGGTCCTAAAGGCCAGAAGGTAAACAGACTGTTCCTGTGATATGGATTTATACTGAATTATAAAGTTTATACACCGATTGGCCATAACATTAAAACCACCTCCTTGTTTCTACACTCACTGTCCACTTTATCAGCTCTACTTACCATACAAAAGCACCTTGTAGTTCTACAATTACTGACTGTAGTCCATCTGTTTCTCTACATACCTTTTTAACCTGCTTTTATTCTGTTCTTCAATGGTCAGGACCCCCACAGGACCATCACACAGCAGGTATTATTTAGGTGGTGGATCATTCTTAGAACTGCAGTGACACTGACATGGTGGTGGTGTTGTGTTAGTGTGTGTTGTTCTGGTATGAGTTTTAAAATACCGTGTCCACTCACTGTCCATTAGACACTCCTACCTAGTTGGTCCACCTTGTAGATGTAAAGTCAGAGACGATCGGTCATCTATTGCTGCTGTTTGAGTCGGTCATCTTCTAGACCTTCATCAGTGGTCACAGGACGCTGCTCACAGGGCGCTGTTGGCTGAATGTTTTTGGTTGGTGGAGTATTCTCAATCCAGCAGTGACAGTGAGGTGTTTAAAAAGTCCATCAGCGCTGCTGTGTCTTATCCACTCATACCAGCACAACACACACTAACACACCACCACCATGTCAGTGTCACTGCAATGTTGAAAATGATCCACCACCTAAATAATACCTGCTCTGTGGTGGTCCTGTGGGGGTCCTGACCATTGAAGAACAGCATGAAAGGGGGCTAACAAAGCATGCAGAGATACAGATGGACTACAGTCAGTAATTGTAGAACTACAAAGTGCTTCTATATGGTAAGTGAAGCTGATAAAATGGTCGGTGAGTGTAGAAACAAGGAGGTGGTTTTATTGTTATGGCTGATCAGTGTACGTCACAGTTTATTTTGTCTATCTTATGTTCCTTCTCTGACTGGTTTGATAGGGAGCCACGGGTACAGTTGGTCCAGAGGGGCTTGCAGGAGAACCAGGCCCACCAGGACCCCCTGGATTACCTGGTGTTGGCAAACCAGGGCTACCGGTAAGCAGTCATGCTGACAAATCTTTATTCATATTGTTCTTTACATTTTATTTAATATGTATTAAAATTGGGTGGCACGGTGTCTCGGTGGGTAGCACTGTCACCTCGCAGCAAGAAGGTCCTGGGTTTGATCTCCAGGCGGGGCGGTCTGGGTCCTTTCTGTGCAGAGTTTGCATGTTCTCCCTGTGTCTGTGTGGGTTTCCTGCGGGAGCTCCGGTTTCCTCCCACAGTCCAATGCAGGTTAATTGGAGACACTGAATTGCTTTATAGGAGAATGTGTGTATGTATGTGTGTATGTATGTCTGCCCTGTGATGGACTGGCGCCCCGTCCAGGGTGTTACTGTGTGTCTTGCGCCTATTGAAAAGCTGGGATAGGCTCCAGCACCCCCCTACGACCCTGATTGGATAAGCGCTTAAGAAAGTGAGTGAGTGAATTAAAATTGCTATTATATTTAAATTAATAATAACAAACATTTTTGTATGGAATTAGATTGTAGGTATCTTTATTCCTTTACTGGTTTGTTTACAATTCATTTCTGATTAGAATTGCGTTTCTTTATGATAATTGATAAATAAAAAAGATTAATGCTGATAAACACATGGATCCCGTTTCACATAAGTAATGATTTTACACCTCATTAGAGATAAATAAGATATTAAAGCTGATTTGTGTCTGCGGATCAGATTTTATATTTATTTAACGTCTCACTGATACATTTCCTCTTGTTTTTGCTGATTAATCAGGGGATCCCAGGCCTACCCGGATCAAACGGAGTCAAAGTGAGTGAAAAAGAAATGATAACTGATTATTATAGCAATGTTTTATTAAACTCAAGTACATAACAGAATCTCTTGACTACACTGTGAGATATTTCTAATAACTGTATGTGATCAAAGTAATATCTGTATCTCGCTGTGCACAGGGGGATGCTGGGATACCTGGCAAGGACGGGCTGACGGGTGATCCTGTAAGTTTAATAAGCTTTTCATAAGGAAGACTTTGTTTTGAGTTCTTCATTATTGTGAGGATGCAGAAGGATTAAACGAGCTCTGTGTTTATAAGATTCTAATGAAGGTTATAATCATCAGCACTTTTGTGTAGCGGCGCATTGGATTAAACAGCTCTGGTGTTTGGGATGTTTGTTTTGCAGGGTCCGAGGGGTTCATTCGGGTCTAAAGGGGAGAAGGTAAGTCAGTCCACATCCAAGTTCGGACCCTGTAAAACACAATACACTTTTCTGGCAATTTATTTCAGTTTATTACTACTTTTGTTATTAATTACATTATTATTATTATTATTTTATTCATTAGTTTGATGTTTGGTATTTATATTTAAATAGTTTCTATCATTACTGTTTTTATAAAACTTTATTTATTTATTTTTTAATGCATTTTCTCCCCATTTTCCTCCCGATTTAGCACGACCGGTGGCAACACCAAGTTTCGAACCGAGGAGTTCAGAATCTCGGTGCTGGTGTGCTAGTGGAATATCCCGCTGCACCACCTGGGCACATATAAAACTTTATTTTATTATAATTATTTAAAGAACTTAAGAACTAAAGAACTTTTGCCCAGCCCGGCGTCTACACAGATATGATTGGCTGCGTCTAAGGATGGGGTGGGGGTGGATAGCTGAATCTTGTGATGGATTGACCCCCTGTGCCGGATATTCCTGCCTTTGCGCTTAGTGTTTCACAGTGAAACCGAATGAAACACAACCTGCCCTGACCAGGATAGTGACCCAGTAGTGTGATAAAAATAAAAAATAAAATATAGCATACAATCTTTTTTGTCACTATCCACAGGTACAATAAAATTTTGTAAAAAAATATTTTATATTAATAATGAAATAAAAATATATATTATTTTTTATTAAAAAATACTTATTGTTTTATGTGTTAGTTTAAATTACATTTTACAATTAAAAATATTCAGTTTTTTCTTTGCTGATTTTCTTTGTATTATTTATTTATTTATTTATTGTTTGATTTTCTTTGTATTATTTATTTATTTATTTATTGTTTGATTTTTTTTGTATTATTTATTTATTCATTTATTGTTTGATTTTCTTTGTATTATTTATTTATTGTTCTTTTTCCTTCCTTCCTAACTTCCTTCCTTCCTTCCTTCCTTTCTCTCTCTTCCCTGTTCTTCCCTTCCTGTTCTTTTTAGTTTATAGCTCATCATTATGTGATAGTGATAATAATGTAAAACTCTACTCTTTTTACTCTTTTTACTTGTATATTTTCTAAACATAATGTATTTTTAAGGGGGAGCCCTGTGAAGTGTGTCCAACTCTGCCAGAAGGTTCTGATGGTAATGTGATTGTACAAGGGAAAGCTGGACCTAAGGGAGAACCTGGAGAACCAGGCAAAGGAGAACAGGGTTTACCTGTAAGCCCCAATCACACACACACACACACACACACACACACACACACACACACACACACATACACACTATCACCAACATAATGTGGATCTCCACTTTCCTAGTAAGGCTGAAGTTTGTCTGTGGGAATTTGTATCCATTTAGTCAGATCCAGATGTTAGCTGAGAAGGCTTGGCTCACAGTCAACATTCAAATTCATCCTAGAGAATTTTATTATTATTAAATCAGATTATTTGGACTGTGTTGCATTTTTGAGTTCAATTAAGAATGACTGTCTGTATATTAAAAAACAATAAAGTCATTCAGATTAAACATGAAATATCTTTTTTATTATTGTTTAATAAGGGTCGTTTGGAATAGGGGTAACATAAGTACATCTAGTCTACCTATTCTAGTCTACCTAACCATCACTAGTAGCAGATCAAGGCGACTAGACTTGATTTCACTTTGTTTTTAACTGGGTTGTTTGGGTGGCACGGTGGCTAAGTGGGTAGCACTGTTGCCTCACAGCAAGAAGGTCCTGGGTTCGATCCCCAGGTGGAGCGGTCTGGGTCCTTTCTGTGTGGAGTTTGCATGTTCTCCCTGTGTCTGTATGACTTTCTTCCAGAAGCTCCAGTTTCCTCCTACAGTCCAAAGACGTGCAAGTGAGGTGAAATGGAGATACAGAATTGTACAAGACTGTGTTTGATATAACCTTGAACTGATGACTCTTGTGTAACCAGTAACTACCTTAAAATCCTAATAAACTCAATTTGTCTTCTCAATTTGAGATACTAGTCGCCTCTTCCGACATGTGTACAGCCCTCCTCTTCTCGCTCATGCATTCTGCACAGACGTCTCTTCCGCCAATCAGAGTCCGTACACAGCGTATGAAGCCCCACCCTGCAGATACGGTGGCCAATTAGTATCTGCTGCAGGCACTGTCAATTATGCCCGCCAGATGACGCCCAGCCGACCGGTGGCAACATCGAGTTTCGAACCGAGGAGTTCAGAATCTCGGTGCTGGTGTGCTAGTGGAATATCCTGCTGCGCCACCTGGGTGCCCATAAAACTGTATTTTATTATAATTATTTAAAGAACTTAAGAACTAAAGAACTTTTGCCCAGCCGGGCGTCTACACAGATATGATTGGCTGCGTCTAAGGATGGGGTGAGTTAGCTGAATCTTGTGATGGATTGATGCCCTGTGCCGGGTATTCCTTCCTTTGCGCTGGGTTGTTTACCCATTTACACCAATGACATTCTCTAAAACTTACAAGCCCTTGCTATTACTTTTTTCTGATATTTTAGGGTTTTTTAACAGCACATTATAGTTTTACACACTATGAATTGTGGAATTCTTTCATGCAAAGCATAAATCAGTATAAGGTGAACGTTATAGCTTTAGCCCAGCGCTTAGCTTTTATGTTAGCACTGATAAGTCAATATATTATCTTACTTCTTCATTCTCCTCGATCATCACGTTGTTTTTAGGCTGAGGTTACCTTATGGAAGGCAGTCC
The DNA here is from genome assembly GCF_030014385.1 of Trichomycterus rosablanca. NCBI lineage: Eukaryota > Metazoa > Chordata > Actinopteri > Siluriformes > Trichomycteridae > Trichomycterus > Trichomycterus rosablanca. The sequence goes on along the minus strand of NC_085989.1, from coordinate 4,610,010 downwards.
TCACCTCCTTGATGCTGCATTTTTTTGTCAGTTTGTTTTCTGACCTGCGAAAACGAGGCTTCAGGCTCGCTTGGTTTATATTGAATGAGTAATGACGTCTTTATCCCGCTCGCCGCCGACCAAGCCGTGCAATCATATTCTGTCTGCTGTAATTATAGCTGCCGGGGATGGGTTTATAGCTCATCTGTTGAAGTCTGGTGATTTTTCTCGGAGCGAGAACCCCTTCCCGTCGTTGACGGCGGCAGGTTTTCGTCCCTTTTATCACATTTGAGAGGGCGTCGATGAAACCTCAGTGGCATAATGTGTGCTTACTGCCCTTCCATCTTTTCCAGCCATTTAGTCCTACTGTCTTTGTGGAAGGGGATAATATTTCGGCAAATAGGAAGCTATTCAGCGCACCGTTAGACAGTAGTGTGCATTTCTCTGTAACGTTTTTGCCACAGCGTCGATTCTTCATGGCCAGGTATGAGCCTGAGGTTAGGAAGAGAGAGAGATAGAGCATGTAAAGGTGAAAGATGAAGAGATGGATGGAAATGTGCAGTATGTAAATCAATGCAGTATCACTGAGCGAGGTGGGCAGGAGGAACATGGGTAAACAGAATCATCTTTCTTGAATATTTTTCTCCTGTTCGTCTAGGGCACATTAGGAAAAGATGGAAAACGAGGAGAAAAGGTGTGTAGTTTTTTTTGTTTTCACTTCTTTTCCTCCTAATCTGGTCGAACTCTCCCATTTGTAAATTCCTCCGCCTCTGCAGTCCCCCACCCTGACTGAGGAGAGTCGCAGACTATCATGCACCCACTCATAGATAGTCTATATAAAGTCTAACAATGAGAAACCCTTTTGACTACACCCCTTACCCAGGCACAAACAGTCGGGTCTGAGCAGGTTCCCAGCTGGTAGATAGCACAACTGAGATTTGAATGAGATATTAGAGGTGATGGGACAGTGCATAAGACCACTACGCCACCCAACCACCTGCCAGCAATGGTTTCAAAACTTGTCAATGTTAAAGCTTTACTGCATTGTTTGTTTAAAAATGGGAGTTGGCTGTATCTCAAACCTTTTACCTTATACTACTAAACAACTGTTTGCATTATCTAAACAGTATACACCAATCAGCCATAACATTAAAACCACCTCCTTGTTTCTACACACATTGTCCATTTTATCAGCTCCACTTACCATATAGAAGCAATTTGTAGTTTTAAAATTACTGACTGTAGTCCATCTGTATCTCTGCATGCTTTGTTAGCCCCCTTTCATGCTGTTCTTTAATGGCCGGGACTCTCCCAGAACCACCACAGAGTAGGTATTATTTAGGTGGTGGATCATTCTCAGCACTGCAGTGACACTGACATGGTGGTGGTGTGTTAGTGTGTGTTGTGCTGGCATGAGTGGATCAGACACAGCAGCGCTGCTGGAGTTTTTAAACACCTCACTGTCACTGCTGGACTAAGAATAGTCCACCGACCAAAAATATCCAGCCAACAGTGCCCCATGGGCAGCGTTCTGTGACCACTGATGAAGGTCTAGAAGATGACCGACTCAAACAGCAGCAAGAGATGAGCAGAAACAAGGAGGTGGTTTTAATGTTATGGCCGATCGGTGCGTATTGTGTAATTGTGTAATGTGTTGTGTATCAGTGTGTCTCTATGACTAGTCCTAGGTGTTTTCAGAGCTCTCACAGTTTGTTGTGTTTCACAGGGAGTGCCAGGGTCACTCGGAGCCAAAGGGGAAAAGGTGAGTTGGGATTTTTGTGGAATTTCAAAGGGAAGATGAAGCACCTTTCAGCTACTCATACAGAAATACTCAGACTGCGTTCACAAACCCATCTGTCTTGTTTTGTTCTTGTCAGGGTGAGTCGTGTACTGCGTGCCCTATTCCCGGTGATACCCCCGCAGGTCTTTTGAACATGAAGGGGGAGAAAGGAGAGGCAGGGATTGGCCTGAAAGGTGAACAGGTGAGTTATGTCATTCCTCAAGTTTACAATCAAATCTGTTGCTTTAATAAGCTGGCCACATTAGAGTACTTGTGTTCCTATGAAGCTGTTCCTATTAAATGCAACATAATGCAGTGAAATATATTTTCATTTATCCTGTTTCTCTGTCATTAGCTTCATTATTTTTCTGTTTATTTCAGGGAGAACCAGGTCTCAGTGGACTCAGAGGAGAGAAGGTTGGTCTTTAGCTCAGCAGAATCTTGAGTGTGTCGTAATGGTCCGGAAAACCAAATGTTAACACACACACACACATATCCTGAAGAAAACAGGATTTGTCGGACCAGTAAATAGTCTTTTGTTCCATTGTGGGTGTTTTTGACATGAACAGGAGTCAGCATGGACTCTGATTGACCCGTGACTACACAGCTCCATATACAGAAGGGTTTAATGCCCTTTACATTAATTTGTGGCACAGTATATTTTTCATTTGGCTGATTTCATAGTATTCATGTCCTCATATCCCCAAAACAGCTATTTAATATAAATTATTTTTACTTTACCACTTTTGCATGGTCTCATGTGTTACAACAAATTTGATCTAAATCATATAAATGCGTTGTGAAAAGAAGCTCACAAACTAGGGTTTACAATTCAAATATGCCCACAGTCCTACTGAATATACATGTATATAATATAGAATATAGAATTACTTGTTCTAGAGCTGTTAACCAAATGGTAAGACTGTGCTATAGCACAACCATCAGGTAAATGTAAAATGTTTCACTGTCTCCGGTAGTGATTGCTGGATGCTGCACATATATCCCAGATTTGGTGTTTAAGCACACATCAGACGAGAAACGACCACTATTAAACATATGGTGTAAAATATGATGGAGGTAGCATCATAGTGTCGTTGACTATAAATTCATTTATGTTGTTTTAACGGATTGTTTAATAAACAATTGTGTCTGAAAATATATATAAATATATATTAATACATACAGTATATCATTTTTATTTATTTATTTTTAGGGCAATGCAGGCAGCAAAGGCACTGAAGGGAAAGTTGTAAGTTTGTTGTACTTTGTTTTAATAAAACAGCTGGAACATGAGAGATTTTTGACACACTTTGGTGGTATTTTTCTTTTCAGGGTAAACCTGGTCCAAGAGGTTTAGGTGGAAAGGACGGACAGAGAGGAACAAAGGTGATAAAAGTGCTGAAGGATTAAGGAACTCAGATTTTACAACTCGAAGACCCTCAAAGACTTTTTACTGCCCCTCTGAGAGGCTCTTATCAGTGAAGAGGCAACAGAAAATAAAAGCAGTTCATTTTAAACTAAAAGAGGCAACAAAAACAGACAGTCGACTTGAAAGAATAAATGAATACAACAAAAATAAAGTAAAACATTGACCTTATTTTAAACACTGACAGCATTCTACCATAAAACTAAGCTAGCAAAATAAAGATTTTACTTTTAATAAACAATGTTAAATTGAAAAGCATTCAATTTTACATAAGAATTTTAAATAAACAAACTTTGAATAAAAGGAAAAACTTCATAGATAAGAGGGCAACAAGTGAAAAAGTAAAAATATTTAAAGTTGCTTTCAATGAAAAACACTAAAAATGAGATCAACAAATAAAAAAATAAATACAATGAGTCAAATTTTTTTCAATTTTACTTCACATTTATTGGCAGCAAAACAAACAATTTAACAAAATTATTGATGTTATTTTAAGTATTTAAAGTAAAAAAAAAGTCAAACAGGCAATCGAAGCTTAAAGGCACATATAAACATAAAAAGTTCAAATTAAAAATAATAAAAGGCAGCAAACGGGTTAAAAAATTTAATTAAAAAGTAACAAAACATATTACATCACATCGCTATGTCATCTTTCCTTTGTGATGGTTGGTGTCACAGATGGGTCAGCTCTCTCTAACACACTCTGTCTCGTATCGCTTGAAACAGACGCCCCTAGAAATGCGATCCACACCATAATGATTTCGATTAACTTAAAATAAAAACGATTTTTTAAATTGAATGAGGCAACACATTTTAAAAAGTGGTTAAAAATTAAAGGCCACAGTTACCAGTGGTAGCTCAGCAGTTGTGTTACTGGACTAATGATCAGAAGGTTGTTGTTTCAAGCCTCACCACTGCCAGTTACCATATTTGGCACCCGAACCCTCAACTGCTCACAATACAAACAGGCAACAGTCAGTAGAAATGAGTCAGTAGAAATAAGCAGCAATAAAGTGTAAGGGTTTAGTTGATATTTTAAATTCCTTAACAAAAATCTGTAATCATTATATTAATTTATTATATTAATTTATTATATTAATTCATATAACATAAGATCAGCACTGTAATGTTCTTGTTGTATTTGATTGTGTTTTATGAAGGGTGATGTTGGTGACCCTGGACCCCGAGGTGAAAAGGTGAGCTCTTCACTGAGAGAGGGTTACGTGTGTGTTGTGTGTAATGAATCAGGTTGCCAGATCCTGTATATTTAAGCAAGGTCATTGTCATGATCAAAGTTTTACAGATCAGAATGTCCATGTGAACGTAGACTTGTCCATGTGAACGTACCCATGTGCTCATATTATACCTGTATTGTGAATTTTAGGGAGAGTCATGTGGTGTTTGCCAGGACGGCCTATCAGAGAGTACGGGATCAACTACAATTAAGGTGCGCGAGCCAGTGGCGGGCAAACAGGTGACTTTACTTTTCTGTTTTTAATAGTTTGTTTGTAGATAAACAGGACACAAAGTTTGGCTAAGCAAAATGTATTCAGCTCACTCTGTATAGTTCAAAGTACACTATATGGACAAAAGTATTGGGACACCTTTTTTAACGTGTGAATTTGTGTTTCAGCCACAACAGTTGCTAAAAAATTTAATAAGTCAATTATATAAATGCTTATATGCTTTCAGCCTTGCAGCTACAGTTTAGGAAAGGCCCACTTCTGTCCCAGCATGACTGTGTCTTTGTGCACAAAGCAAAATCTATGAAGAAATTAGGAAAAGAAAAGCATCCCTCAGCACCACTTAATGCTTTGGAACTGGAACATCAATCAGTGCTCAGCCATTGGCTGAATGGGCACAAATTCCCACAGACGTACTTTAAAGTCTTGTGAGAAGCCTGATTCAAGATTGGCTGTTGTTGTTATATCTGAAAATATCACATATTATAAATATTAATAGCATTTGTATTTAAAATTCGATGTTGAAGAAGCTCATGGTCAGGTGTCCAAATACTTTTGGCTATATAGTGTATGTTTATAAGGTGGTTTCACATTCTGTTTTAATACTATGGGCAGTCATGTTTTAAATTCTAGTCAAAAGCCTCATCAGAAGCGTAGACACTGTTATTAAAGAAAATCCAGATGTGATGCTTAAGTGTCCATATAATTTTGGAATTTTGTAGTGTATCCAGTTTCACAATGAAGCCTGATTTAATGTAAAGATCAATGCTTGACTTACACATAAATCAATAAATATTGATTGATGTCTCAACAGGGTCCTCAAGGCCCTTCAGGAGAGAAGGTGAGTGACCTATACCAGATTAAATGTTGGCATTTTATTATGGATTTATTATTATGTAATCAGTGAATTTAGAAACTGACCATATTCATGTCCACAGGGTGACCAGGGCTTACAGGGAATTCCAGGAGCGCCTGGATTATCGGCAGAGCCGGGACAGCCTGGTGAACACGGAAAAGACGGTCGTAATGGACTTAAAGGAGAAAAGGTACGAGCTCAGGCTTTAATGAAGTTAATACCAGTGGTCAGTTTATTAGGTGGTCCAGCCAATAAGATTCTGTTTAATGGTGCAGGTCAGGTTAAAAGTTAATGTACATGTATTGAGTTATGCTTCACCTCTACCGATACAACCCTTCACTGCTGACTAAGGAGCTTCGCAACTGACACATGCCCCCTCCAACACGTGTGCAGTACCGGCTGCATCTTTTCACCTGCACGAGGCGAGTTCATATGCGGATCAGCCTTGTGCACTGAGAGCCACACCTTGATCAGCATTATTCCAGAGCTGAGATTCACTATGATGTATTCGAAATCCCAGCTCTGGTGTGCTAACGTATTTTACCGCAGACCATACTTTTAATCTAGTATATATTTTATTGATTGTATGTTCTGTAGTGAGTTGGAGGTTAATAAATATTTTTTGCAATGCAGCGTGGGTATTATGGTTTGGTGTGGATGATAAGATCACAACATTTACATTTACATTTTCGGCCTTTAGCAGACGCTCTTATCCAGAGCGACTTACAGAAGTGCTTCCATAGCAAACATTTCATTACTCTAGTTTAAGTAAACAACAGTCCAAGAACACAAATCTGCTAAAACCCTGATAGAACTAAAGTTTTTTTTTTTTAAAGAAATGAAAAGTAAGTAAGTACAAGTCAGCTTAAGTGCTTAGTAAAAAGGTGGGTTTTTAATTGTTTTTTGAAGACAGCGAGAGACTCAGATGTTCGGACAAACAGAGGAAGTTCGTTCCACCACTTGGGTGCCAGTACAGATATGAACCTTGATGCTTGTCTTCCTTTAGTCCTGGGGGGAGGATCAAGTCGAGCGAGATTAGTGGCTCGGAGGTTGCGTGGTACAGAGCGGGGTTTGATTAGACCACGAAAGTAGCTTGGGGCTGGTCCATTTTTGGCTTTGTAGGCGAGCATCAGTGTTTTAAACTAAATGCGTGCAGCTACAGGAAGCCAGTGAAGAGAACGCAGCAGTGGGGTGATGTGGCAGTGTTTAGGTTGGTTAAAAACCAGACGAGCAGCTGCATTTTGGATGAGTTGCAGGGGTTTAATAGTGGACATGGGAGCTCCTGCCAGGAGGGAGTTGCAGTAGTCCAGCCGTGAGATTACAAGTGATTGGACCAGAATCTGAGTAGCTTCCATGGAGAGAATTGTCGAATCTTTCTGATGTTGTAGAGGAGGAACCGGCACGATCTTGTCATGTTGGCTACACACGGAGAGAAGGTCAGCTGGTTATGCAGGACGACATGGTAGGCATGTATCTGTCCCAACTAATGGGAAGTGTGTTGCAAGGATCAAATTTAAATGTGTTTTTATTTACTATACACAATGAAGTTGATCGGTAAAAACAATACCAGATTTTAAAATGTAAATCTTTTCTTTCTACTTTTGTTAGTTAAATAAAAATTGAGAAAACTCCAAAGATAAATCACAGATTCTTCTTATAATTGCGTTTAACTTCTCTGGAAATGGAGTTTGTAAATTAACACCTCAGTCAACTGTAAACAGCATGCAAAATTCATGATGCACGCTGTTTATTTACACAGCCGAGCTGTAAAAGACTAAACGTGACACGGAATATAAAACACTCATAAAATATAAAACGGTACACAGTGCTGAACAGAACAGAACTGAGCTCACACTGATCACACACCCAGATACCTGACCAGAAAATTCTCTAAAGATTCACTTAGGACTACAAACAAGAGGCATGAAGAAAAGGCAAAAATCTATATTGCCAAAAGTATTTGGACACCTGACCATGAGCTTGTTGGACATCTATTTTTTTGTCCTTTTTTCCCCCCAATTTTCTCCCCTAATTTAGTTGTATCCAATTACCCTGATTGCGTTACGCTTCACCTCTACCGGTACTACCCTCCACTTCTGACTGAGGAGCTTTGCAACTGACACACGCCCCCTCCGACATGTGTGCAGTACTGACCGCATCTTTTCACCTGCACAAGGTGAGTTCTTATGCGGATCAGCCTTGTGCACGGAGAGCCACACCCTGATCAGCATTATTTCTCAACTCTGTGCAGGCACCATCAATCAGCCAACAGAGGTTTCAATTGCACCAGTTATGACGAACCCTGGTCCGGCTCATCCCACCCTGAACGACAGCCAATTGTTGTTCATGTGGCCGCCCAGCTCAGCTGGATGGCAGAGCTGAGATTTGGGTTGGACATTAAAATAAAGCTTCTCACAAGACTTTGAAGTATGTCTGTGGGAATTTGTGTTCATTCAGTTAAAAGAGCATTTGTACAGCTGGGCACTGATATGGGTCAAAAAAGCCTTAGTTGATGTTCCAGTTCATTCCAGATCTGCTGTACCCACAGATCTTCTGACCTTTTCGCCTCTTTTGTCAGGGAGATGCCTGTGTCAGCTGCACACAGATTTCGACAGAGCCAGGGAATACTGTGAGCATACCTGGACCTAAGGGACAAAAAGGAGAGCCAGGTCCAGTTGGTGAGGGCAAGCCGGGGAAACAGGTGAGTTTTTATTGACTAAACATCAGGACATGCATGAATTTGGCATCATTTACAGACTTCAACCTGTTATTTATCCAAATAATTATCCTTGTCTGGGTTGTGGTGGGTCCGGCTTCCCCGGAATCACTGAGTGCAATGCAGTAACACACCCCGAACAGGATAGTAATCCATTACAGGGCTTTGACCCTTCATCCCCCTCAAATATAGCCAATCATGTCTGTATATGGACATTCGACTGGCCCATAGCATCGCTGGAGATTCGAACCCTGGATCCAAGAGGATATGGGCTAGCGCAATTTGCCACAGCGCCAGCCGAGCACCACTTGTCTACATCTTCTATGGATTTGAGTTCTTTCATAAGCCTTCATAATCCACTAGTGCTGGGATCCAGGGTTCGAATCCCCAGTGGTGCTGTCACCCAGTTGGGCGTCTACATACAGACAGATTCTCACTATGCAGGTTCTTACTAAGAGCCGCAAAATTTACAGAGGATCTTTAGACTCAGTAGGCAATACCCAGTCTGTCCTTCCCTCCTTCACTGATGACCATTTGTGTCTGTTGAGGGCCAGGCCAGAAACCCCAGCGAAACCCAAACTAAAGACTTGGATTAGATCGCTCTGAACCGAGTGCTCTTTATAAGTACTATTTTAATTTGGAATTAAAAAGCACCAATGAAATTGCATCCCTAATTTTTTGGAACAAAATTTAAAGGCAAATCCATCAGCTACCATTCCTATTTTTGGACATGGAATCAATATTTCACGATTTGGAAGCCACTTCTATATATTTTCACTTCCATGAGCGACATTCAAATGGTTAGTCTGATTAGACGAATCCACACGAGGTGCTATAAAAAGCAAATCTCATTTCTGACTCTTATTAAACGTGAAATGCTTTTCCAAACCTGCGCGGTTTACAGAATTTAACATCAGACACTGAACCTGTGTCTGAGATTCTGCATTAAACATGAACTGTGCAGGTACACCTACATCACACTCATCCGGATACGCTGCAATTACATAAACACACGTCTTTTTATTCTGAGCCTCCCTCTCATTACTAATCCACTCCTTCACTCTTTCTATTTAGGGTCAACAAGGGCAGAGAGGTATTCCTGGACCGCCTGTAAGTGTGTTAAACACATCCTAACATGTTCTCTAACATGAGTTTTTCATCTCCATAACCTGAATTTACTCTGTTGTGACAGACTTTTTGCCTAATTAAAGCTGCTTTTGCTACACTGTGCTTCAAGAGCTTTTGCATTTTTATTCTATTTATTTATGTTGAGTGTAATGAATCTCGACTTTGCCGCAGGGTCCTGTTGGACCGCAGGGACCCCCCGGGCTTATGGGACCAGCAGGACAAAGTGTACGTGACTGCTGCAAAGTAGTTATTTATTTTTGGTTCATTCATGCCCTTAGGATACATTCTATAATAATCCTGCTTTATTTTGTGACCTCCGCAGGGCCCTAAAGGAGAGATCGGGCTAACAGGACCTCAGGGGCCAATAGGGATTAGTGTAACTGGACCACCGGTAAGAACTTAGCAAGCTTAGAATAAAGAGAGATAAGGGGTCTGTCTGAAAATCTAGTGATCTTTCATAGGGGTAATAGATGCATTTTACATCATCCTACGCTCATGAGAAGAAAGGCATGTCTAAATTCTTAAATACTTTAAAATGCTGCCTACTAAGGTACCTTTATTCGAAGCGATAATCTGACTGAATAATGAAGAAGCATTCATTGCTTGCTCAGCACTGAAGGCAATCCCAGCATTCAGTGCGGCACAACTTTTGCCAAACATGACAAACATGGTTGACAAATGTGGAGCAACTAACAGAGTTCTTTTCAAACGGAAATAAATTCTCATTGATTTTTAATTTGTGTAAAGATGTAATTATACAAGTGTCGTTTATTTGCAAATTCAGTCTTGTCAGGGACACTTTAACCGTTTTCGGTATACAGAGGAAGATGTTAGCTGGCATGGTAGCAGGTTGTGCCACCTCAGCCCATTGGTTCGAATGGCCTGAGGCTAAATGTGTTAGCTTAGTAAACAAAACTGCGTCTAAATAATCTGCCTTATGAGTTTAATGTCTTATTAGAATCCCCTCTACTTAGTCAGCTGCCCAGGTAAGCAGTAGGCAGCAAGAAAAGCAGACATGACCAAAACCATGTAGACACATGAGCACAAACTTGTTGGACACCCAAAATCCAAAAAATAGATTCCCATAAATTGGTGTTAAAGATCTTGGATTTAAAACCTGCACTCCATTACCTGAGGTGATTATTTTAGCTCAAGTTCTAAGCTGTATATGTGGCGTAAATGAGGGAAGACACACCAGTCAGGTAACACCGCCCCTATGGATGAAATACAAACAAAGAAACACCCTTGACCAGGACTGTGGCACTGCAGAGACTGGACAGGCACAACTGGCTGTGTCTGACTCCAACTGTCGTGTATAAATCCGCCTCTGTTTGGTATAAAGATGCCGCCGGCATCATACATGTCTGAGATGCTTGCTAGTCTGAGGCTCTCCTCAGCCATTGTGGGTGTCGTGCAAACAAGCAGAGGTCGCCAGAGTGCACAGGAGTTGAGTATGTCTAGGCTGGGTCAATGCAAACATAAAATGGAAAGAAAAAAGGCCACACCCTTGATTTAATGCATGATGCAGTATTGTGAGAAATGCCTAAACTGTAATAGCTAGCTGATAATTGTTATAGAAATTATGTAAACATGACTGATAGTATCCATGTTTTAGGGTAGAGATGGTTATCCTGGTCCTCATGGAGCACCGGGGATGGATGGGATACCGGTGAGTAAAACTATTCTGCTCTTACTGCTATTGTTCTTTATATTTTTTTTTCATTCTGCTACTCTTCATTTCCGACTTTATTTCATTTTCACTGACATTTTTCTTCAGACTTTTGTTCCAGTCCGTACCTATTGACACCAGGATAGTCTCGGTAACCCTAACCCACTGCAGCCCTCATGTGGGTAAAAACTTTCACTGAATTATAATGGACGCCTTTATGTACTAAAACCCCAAACACCCAGAAAAGTTGTAGTTTACTGTAAGCATCCCGTTTTCTGACCGTAAACATTACATGAAGCCTCTGAGGAGGTAAGAACAAAGATCAGAAAATGCCAGTTGTAGAAATGAATAGAGTGTAATTACAAACAATTACAGTAGCCAGAAAGTAGTGTGGAGAGCCAAAATGATCATTTGTTTGTTTGTTTATTAGGATTTTAACAACATGTTTTACACTTTGGTTACATTCATGACAGGACAGGTAGTTACTGATTACACAAGATTCATCAGTTCAATGTCAAACACAATCATGGACAATTTTGTATCTCCAATTCACCTCCCTTGCACGTCTTTGTACTGTGGGAGGAAACCGGAGCACCCGGAGGAGCTCCCACACAGACACAGGGAGAACATGCAAACTCCACACAGAAAGGACCTCGGACCGCCCCACCTGGGGATTATACCCAGGACCTTCTTGCTGTGAGGCGACAGTGCTACCCACCGAACCACTGTGCCGCCTATATTTATATGTATAATAAATCTTTATTTAGTTACATGCCTTTGTGTTTATGTTAACACTACCTTATGTAGTAAACACTTCATGCACAGTTTATTGAAATGCTTTATACAGAGATGTCAAAATAGAAGGCATAAATAATAATTTAATTTATTTTTAACCCAGTGTCTTAAAGGCTTGCTATAAACAGTAACTTCTTGGCTACTGGTTAATTAAAATGCAGTACAATTTGGAATGACTTGACCAGATAAGAGGACACAATGACAAAAATATCAGATACCCAAACCCAAAAGAGCGGAACGTTTAAATCTGACACCTTCTAAAAGCTGATGAATTTTAACCAGCTCTTGAATTTTTCGACACCGCTGTAACTCCACACTGAATCACAATATGCAGCATGCTCCTGGCATCGGATGTGATCTTGTCAGCTGCAGAGACCCAGGAAGCGAGAATTTATTGTCTCGGCAAAGCGCTTTTCATTAAAGAAACAAAGGCGACGCCGTTCGCTTTCATGGCGCCCGATGTTAATTACCAGGAATGGAAGGAGATGCAGGGAGGATTGTGTCAAACGATGCCTGGATCCATAACAACATCACGCTGTCTGCTTTCATCTCATCAGCTGTCCCCTTTCCTCCCTGATCTGCACCCAACTCACTCGCCCACCAGCCTTCAACCCAATAACAGACCCTAACCGAGTGCTGTGTGTGTGTTTGTGTGTGTGTGTGTGTGTGTGTGTGTGTTCTGTCTTTCAGGGAGCCGCTGGACCTAGGGGTGACAAGGTAAGACTTCGGCTCACTGGGCTGAGGAGGGGATTTAGAGGACCTCCAAAACAAAAGTAGCTCATGTGTGTTTTTCTGCAGTGTGTTTTTTGTGCTGTTTGTGGGTTGGAGGGTGCAGATGAGATGGAGGACGTATCTTGAGGGGATTGTATGGGTGGGCTGTGATGTCTCTTCCCAATGGACATGCACAGAGTGACAGAGAATGACAAAAGAGTTTGACTGTGCATAAAAAGTTAAAAGGGCACTTAAGGGCAGGAACGATGCTTTTAATTAGTTGTCAGTCATAATCTGACTGAGAGGTCTGGTGCTAAAAGGCTTCATGCTTTGAGGTACATCTCAGTCGATCTCAGATGGTGCCTGGTGTCTAACTAGTGTCTGAAATGGTCATGAAAGACTTGAATTGCCCCGTGTTAAGAAGTGTATTAAAATGTGTTAAAGTACAAATCTCAAGCCCTGATTGAACTCTCGACTAAATCCAGGGTTATTCTCCATCAGAAGTGCTTTGGATTTATACCCAGAAAGTACACCTGAAAGCTGATGTTTTGTGTTTTCCATACCAGTAGGGATTTTTTTAGGCTGACCATTAATCTAGGGTTGAGGGTAGTGTGTTATCATAATGAACTGGGCCACCAGTTATCCTCTGAACAGCTTTAATCTCTCTTTGAATGCTTATAACTGAAAAGTAAAAAATCTGATCTGCCGTAAAATTTCCCATGATGCTTTAATTATGTTTAATCTACACATCAGGTGGCCATGCGAGTGTTAAATTAAAAACAACACAATGAAAATATCTTTGTTGAAAATTGTTTGACCTTAGTGGCTTTATTGATTTCTCTCTATATACACTAATTCTTAATTTGATTTTAAGATTTGAGCATTTACAGTGTATAACATTATTAAATGATTTAAAGACTCTTTTATATGAAATTTATGGTCGTAAAATGCTTGGCCAGAAATGGACAACAAATGCCTGTAATATTTAATCTTTCTAAAACTGCTTTGCATTAAAAACCTACATTTTTGGAATAGTAAAAAAATGAAGTCAATAAAAAAGTGTTTATCACTTTATCTACAAGTGCCGGGTAAGAACTCGTATATCGGCGACATCCAAAAACACCTGCATCTTTACTAGCTTTAAGCTTATCTAAGAATGTGCTGTGGTATGGCAGGTTTACCTTCACTTCACTTTCACAATAACATTTAGGGTTTTAGTTCCTAAACTGTAAGGGAATGTTTTAAACAGAGATGTAACACAGTGGAAACATGCCCATCTCCTTCTCAGAACATGTTGCTGCCTTTAATTTTAATATGCGTGTGTGTGTATGTACATAAAACATTAATTAGATAAAACATTAAATGTCTTTGCACCGATTTAATGCATACAGACAGGTCTTTGATTTTTAAATAATTGCTGTCTAATTTTATTTCCATTTTTCCTCTTTTGTATGTCACCAAACAAAGAAAAACTGCACTGTGTGTTTTTGTATTTCAGGGTGATCCAGGAGACTGTGGCTGCTCCAGTTCACAACAAAACGGGCGACCTGTAAGTACTGTAGTGTTAAAGTCCATGTATTTAGTTATGGATTCTTAAATGCAGATGCATGCGCATACCTGTGCTGTCTCTTTAAATGCATAATGATACCAGGGTTTTCCCTGACGTAATATAAGCTGGTGTGTGTATGCGCTTCGGGATCAATATTTTTCCATTGTTTTCTTGCAGGGTGTCCCGGGTGTTAACACTGGTCTTCAGGTCTGACTGCCTATGCTTCCCTTCTACATCTTTGCACTTAGTTCTTTAGTAATATATATATATATATATATATATATATATATATATATATATATATATATATATATATATATATATATATATATAATATGATAGGAATGATCTTGGCAAAAAAGGGTTGTAATGTTGGGATTGTAGGTGGTTGTGACCCTAGTTCTGTCTGCAACGATGGGACTAGGGTGGCTGGTATTGTAGGGTAAAAGAATAGGGTAGTTGGGAGAGTAAACTGAGCAACTTGGCTTCCAGATAGTAGGCTTCCAGATTGAGGGAATTGGAACATTGAGGGATCTGAGGCAAAATACGTTCTCAGGAGTTTTGGTTGAGAGACTTGAGGTAGTTTGAGTTGTAGGCCAAGAGACTGAAGTTGTTGAGACCGTAGGCTGTGGGACTAGTGTGTTTGGAACAGTAAAGTGCAGGCCTTGGATTGTCAGGATTGTATGTTGAGTATTTAGGATGTCAGCCAGGAGTGTAAGCTAAGGGTCCATGGGAATTGGGACTTTAGGCTGAGGTTTTGGCGTGGGACGTAAAAGTATTGCGTTTGGCTAAGAGACTTTGGTGGTAAGAATTGCTGACTGGGCCAAAGTGATACCCCAGATTTAGGTGGATTGTGGACCTTGGTGGTTGGAGCTTTGTACTGAGAGCTACTAGGGTGATAAAGACTAGGTTTTGCCGTTATCAGGATTGAAGACTAAGGCTAGAACCACTGCCAAGGGGAAATGGATTGTCAGTATTATAGCCTGGTGCATTGTGGTAATAGGGACTGTAAATAAAGACAAAGAGATTGCCAGGATTATGCATTGAGGTCCTGTGGTGGTTTTGATTTTGGGCTTAGGTATTGGGGTGTTGGTGACCATAGACTGAAGGTCTGGGGTGGCCAGAAACACATACTGAGTAACTGAGATGGCTAGACGTGTTGTCTATTGGAAATAGGAATGGTCAGTATTATAGGCTGATGTATTAGGCCGTTGATTGTAGGATGAGCAAAACGTGGGTTTAAAGATTGTAGTCTGAGACTCAGAGATGGTCTGGATTCTAGGCTGAAGGTCAGTGTTGGTGGGTTATAGGTTGAAGATCATTCAAGTGACAGGGGTAACTGGTACCATGGGCTGAGAAGAAGAAAATATTTGCAGTTAACTTTTTAAAATTTTGTAAATGTATTTTGTTAATTTCATGCCTCGATATCTGACGTACTGAATTTGCTTCATCAGGGGCCTCCAGGACCTCCAGGCCCACCTGGCCCACCAGGGCCCCTGGGTTTCACAGGGCCTCAAGGCCCAAAGGTAAGTGCTAAGCAGCCCGGCTATGAAGCTCCCTTGCAAAATGTTGGTATTCGGGATGGAAGCATCCATTGTGTCCTCTGCTGTGTCTGTGTCGTCGTGTCTGAATCCTGTGTACGGGGCTTTTATTTGTGGGACGGTGGCCTGCATGGGAGACTGTGGGCTTTGGCTAAAGCTGATAAACGACACACCGCTACATTTAAACTATTGTATTAAATATTAGAAATAAATAAAATGTAAATGTAGTATGTTTAGAAGTAAAGACTCATATACCATCGAAACCAGTTTTAAATAGCTTATTAATATATTAATATTTATATGCAATATTGCTTTTATTAATGCCGCTAAAATACACTAAAAACGTGTTAAAGCTGCTCTGCTTATGTTTAAATTGCACTAACACTTGGAAGGGTGCTTGGGAATGCTTGATGTAATCATTTTAAATAATGTAAAGTAAAAATAAAAGTAAATGTTAAAGTGTTAATGTATTTTTAATGTAATGTAGATGTTTAAATTAATATTTATGTGTAAACTTAATGAGGTAAAAATTCTAAAATGAATTGTGTATAGCTAGCTAGCGTTATTCTGTTATCTCCTTTAAAAACCATGCAGAGCTCACGGTGAAGTTTTGGAATAAATAAGTTAAATAAGTAAATAAGTTAACCATAAAATGTATTCGTATATTTAAATTAGATAAATTCCAGTTTTAAATCACCTAATTATTTTAACTAGACTTAACTGTTAATGCAGCAGCTTCACTGTGAGCGACGCTTGGTCTTTAACCTGGTGTTGTGTTGATTTTCCAAGCCTTAAACTTAAACTAGAACCGAGAAATTATAAATAAATCTAGACCACATGCCTAAACACACACACCAGGTTGAGGAGCTTTTGGCTACTTTTCCGAGCCCTGCTGACGAAGGTGTCCGGGGCGTGGCTGAAGGCTAAATTCAACCTCAGTTCCTTTTTTCAGGGTCAGCCTGGCAAAGATGGCTTACCAGGGAAACCGGGTTCACCCGGCCAAGCAGTGAGTAACCAGATAGTGGAAGAAGCTAATGGAGTGCTTTGTGATTGGTTTACTTGAATCCTAAAGAATTTGGTTGGTCGGCGATGCCATGTGTTCCAGAGCCGTTTTTTATCCTGTCTTTGTTAACTTCCTCACTTAGTTTTTTAATCAGAATGAACTTGCCCTAGGCAGCAGACACAATCTAGATAGAGCGAGTTCTTTAGCACTATTCTGTCATTTTAATTCAATTATAAGCCGTCGTACCAGCCTGCTAATTAGGTATTAGCTAGTATGTTAGCAAGCTGTTCGTCTAATTAGCTATCAAAACAAGTAAATGAGATTCAATCAGCGCCTCGACAAAGGATTCAAAATGTTATAAGATTTTATACGAGTGACACACGTTTCAGATATAAACAAACCTTAGCGATCCGTTCAGTCAATCATAATGAAGTTGAGAAAGTATCAAATGAATGCAGCACTGCCTAGGCCAGGCCATTTCTCTCACTCTTAACCAATGAGAAGGACACTTTTTAGAATATGTACACCAACATCGACTGTCACTCAGTAACAGAAGTTAATAGGTGCGACTGAAGGAGTTCTTCATGAATCACATGTAACATGTAATCACAGGTGTAACACCAAAAGCATGACAGACGTTTAGCACAATCCTCATTGTGGTGGTGGTATTGTCATGAGATGGTAATGTTTTAGCAGTAGGGACTTGCAGTCTGATCCTAAATGGTGCTTAAATAACCAATGCAACCCAAAGAATAACCCAAATGAACACTTGAGTAGGTTTATATGAAAATAGATGTTATATATTTAGTCCTGTAGCAGGAACCCCAAACTAGCTATACACCACTGCTACTTAATTAACCTAGATATATATTTTGTAAAGGGAAGAGGGTCCAAATATCTCCATCATATTGTGCAAAATTTATTTAGGACCTTAAAAAACTTATCCCAGCTTGTTTGGAAGCTGGGGTCAGAGCACAGGGTCAGCCAATGTACAGCATCCTTGGAGCCGAGAGGGCTAAGGCCTTCGCTCAAGGGACCAACAGTGGCTGGATTTGAACTTTCAACCTTTCAGTTGATAGCCCAAAGCTCCATCCACTAGGCTACTACTGTCCATAGGTAATAAAAAGGATAAAAAGTACGTTTGGCTTAAACTGAATAAAGAAGCTAAATGAATACAGTTTTCCATGAACGGTATATTTGGCTGTATGAATTTGGACCAGAACATTACAATCTATTGAGCATTGCATATACAGTATATGCCCTATATGGACAAAAGTATTGGGACACACTATTTAATTTAGTTGTGTATTAACCACAATCAGGCCCATTCCTGTTCCAACATGACTGTGCCATGAAGTAATGAAAAAACTGGGTTTAAAGTAACCTCCAGTAACCTGCACAGAGCCCTGACCTCAGCCTTACTGAACAGCTCTGGAATAATCTGGAAGATCAATTGAGGCTTTCTTGACCAACATCAGTGCCCAGCCATACAAATGCTCTTTTAACTGAATGGGCACAAATTCCCTCTGACATGATTTAGTCATGAAGTCTTGTGAGAAGCCTTCTCAGTAAAGTAACTGTTGTTATAGCTGACAAGATCACACAGAGGTCACTCTGCTTATGTTTATACACCTTCTTGATTTCACTGCTTTACTTTACTGCAGAGCCTGGGGCAATTCTTGGCACAAACCCTCGAGTCTTTAAGTGCTCATCTAATAAACTTCACTTAAGCTTATTAAAAATGAAAAATGTAAATTCTCTGGATCTAAACATTTCCAAAGTTGGCAAATATAAGTCCTCTAAAAAGTCTAAGACAGTACCATGGGGGAAGTCGACGAGGCTTTGTTAAAATACTGGAACTCAGGGCTGTTTTGGAACTGGAGCAGGATGAGCTTTACAGCAGCTATTAGTGAAATTAATGATGGGGAGTGACAAATCTCAGCCGAACAGCATCACTGAGAACAATAACAGCGTACCATATTGTTTAATGGGTACAAAAAGAA
This sequence comes from Trichomycterus rosablanca, assembly GCF_030014385.1. Classification (NCBI taxonomy): domain Eukaryota; kingdom Metazoa; phylum Chordata; class Actinopteri; order Siluriformes; family Trichomycteridae; genus Trichomycterus; species Trichomycterus rosablanca. The sequence continues at coordinate 4,591,391 of NC_085989.1, read as the reverse complement.
TTAAGTAAACACTCATAGGCATTTTAACTCAGCCGTACTTGAGCGGTCTCAATTGCGTGTCTTCATTATGGAGACCGGTGCTCGAGTCGACCTCTTGATGTTAATTCGTCTGGTGGGCCGTTTTGGATTACTAAATGCTTGCATTGTGTTGAGTTGCAGGAAAGACGACGATTACGGTAAAGTACGGCACATTAGATCTCTCAGAGCAGCACTTTTGTATTGGCTTTCTTTTCTGTGCTGGCTAGTGGCCCGTGTTATTCTAGCATCTCCAGGCTTTCTGGACGTGAAACTGGGTGATGTTTAAGAATTCCACCATCAGTCCTGCTCCACTTCTAAAAACGCTGAAATAAAACAAATTATTTTTTTAAAAACAAACTGAACACGTTGAGTTTAAGGGAAACGTTGAGTTTAAGGGTACACATTTCTCGACGAAGGGCATTGAGTTTCAAAGATTTTGAGTTTAGGGGATGTTGAGTTACAAGGTACCACTGTAACACCTGTTACCCAAATATTTGTGACAAAATGCATTTTTGCATTTTTTTTTTTTAATGTGTAATGCTGTTCTCTTGGAACACATAAAATAATAACCTTAATAATAATCATAACTGCATCAAAAATACTTCGTTTCCATTTCACTGCATTATGCTTATTTTACAGTACTGAAAACTCCAGAGCAAAAAGGCAAATATGTAATTAAATTTATAATAGTATTTATTAATTATTCAAAGCAGCAGCTCAGATTTTGCCACTACTGCCAGATAATGACCCAACCAAACTATATCAACCTCCGAATATAAATCAGCTTAGTAAATTTATTCATTTACTAATTCATTCAAGCTATTAAAAGGTCTAAATGCTACATTAAACACCGTAATTAAATTTCTATGTCAAGTGACAGTTCCTAAACAGTAAAAATATGTTCCATTTACTGCTAAAAACCCAATTTTAAATTAAAATAAAATAAAGGTTGAATAGCAATGCATGAAAAATCATAATGAATTATAATTACGATGATTTTAAGTGGTTCTGCAATTGCAACCGACTCTTAAGTGCAAATTACAGAACGTGTCAGCTACAAGATATCACATGAAGCAGCGTGTAATTGGCATATTTGTGTCTTTGAAGAAGCTTCAGTGTATACTTATGTTACAGACCACCCAAATCTCACTGGAGGGTGTTAGGTTCAGATTTCAGCCCACCCAGTACTTACAGGAGAAATATGAACTCAGTGGCTTTATTGGATTTATTGGCTTTATAGGCGACCGTAGGTCTGCGCTGCCAGGTTCAGACAGGGATCAAATGGCATTGCCTGTCAAGTCTATACACCACATGAACATACCTGACCATAAGCTTTTTGTTTATGACACGTCATTCCAAAACCAAGTGCATTATTTCTACCTTGTGTGTTTTCCCAAATAATATATTAATAAAATTGTTTAACTGGAAAAACACATTGAAAAGTTATTTTTAATGAGACGAGTTGCAGCTATATCGTAGTTCGTAGTGTGTGGGCTTGCTGAACCGGGGTTGTTTCTGTGAAAAGATCAGGATGTACAAGAGTCTATTGCTGTTTATTTTTTCACTTAAAGCTAATCGAAATCCTGGCAGGCAGATGAGAGCGTATGACCGCCTGAACTGCTGTGTGATATGAAACATACTCTCCTGGTAATACAATATCCCTAAACCATGTAATAAATATTCATAAAGGATCTACAGAGCGTGTTTAGGAACTTCTAAAATGTGTCATTGTACAGATATAGATGTGAACAAACAGCATGCATACATTTAAGCAGGATAAATCTGGATAAAAAAAAAGTACAGAATTACGTTAATGTCCAAACAAAATATTGTCGATTTATTAGGTACACCTCTTTCATATTTAAATTCACTGGTTGATGTTGGTTGAGGTCCGGTTTGTAGCTACTCGTGGACTGTGGCTTACCTGGACCCCCTTTGAGCAGATATTTAATAGGTGATGGACCATTCTCAGCATATCAGTGACATTAATATTGTGGCTTGTTAGTGTGTGGTGCTTATACAGTTGTTAGGTGTAGCAGTGTTGTTGGGTTGAGGACGTTTGTGGACCCTGAAGTGAGACACACAACTGCATCAGTGTCACTGCTGTGCTAAGAAGGGTCCATCACACTAATAGTATCTGGACAGGTTGGAGGGGTGACCAGTTGTGTCCAGCAACAGATGGGAAACAGGCAGTAATTGTACACCTACTAAGAACACCTCTCTATGTGTTTTGTGGACAAAATACTGTATAATATCCAATGAGTGGATGTACAAGATATTGAGAGATGGTGTTAAATATTATGTGTTATTTATATCATATATTTTTCATAAAAATAAGAAATTGTATGTGCTTATTTTGTTTTCTGGGCTTCTTTATTTTTAGATTCCGATACCGATGGATACCCCTTCCTCAACTGAAACGGTTAGAATCTGTTTATTTCTAACTGAATCTTTTATTTTTGACCATGCACATGTACTTATAATACACAGTGAGCTGTTGCTTTGTAGTATTAATTAAGCTTAGTTTTTAACATATAACTATAACGAAGCCTGTAGTAGCTGGTGAACGTGCCCCGGGTTCCCAGCGAAACAGGTCTTACAGAGCTCAGAAAACAAAGCCCTAAGTAGTGGGTTACTCATTAGGGCTGATCGCCCGCACCTGTGGGGCTGACTATTTAAACCAGCTCCACACAGCTGCGGGTGTCGCACCTTCTGTTTGTTTTCGTCTCCTGTGGTAGCTCGTCCACACTATTTCTTAGCCATAGGTGGTAGCCCTGGTGGCGCAAGGCCATTCGGGTAGGTAAAAACCGCAAGGTTTGAGGTATTGAGGATTTTCTTTACTTCTTAGAAATTGGGTGGTGCGACGCCGGGCAGTCCGCGAACTGCTGTTTGTTTGTCGCTTTAGCCATTAGCATTAGCGGTTGCACGCCGTGCCTCTGTGTGGCGCTGGTGTATAGCTCCGCTATTAGAACTCTTATTGAACGCCGTAATCGAATTCGGTAACCGTTGGGTGGCGACCCCGTACAGCGTTCGGTCGGTCTGCCAGCGATCCCGGTTCGAATTCGCAAGTTAACCTTGCCTAACTGTGCTTGTCTTTTTTCCTCCTTTCAGGTCGGAGTGCCTCTGCCCCGCGACCGTGAGCTCGTCGCACTCCGAATAGTTTTCCCCGAATGTCTGCCGCTGTTCCGGGGTTGGCGTTAAGCGGAGCCCTTCCCTCTCGCCTCGGCTTACAGCAGCGTCTTCGGCGCTAACGCGCTTTCGTTTTTCAGTGCCGCGTTAGCGCGGTGTTAACGCTCCCGGCTCTCACTACGGAGACCGGGGTTCGCGTCCGTCCTGTTGTGCTTTTTGTTCGCTGCACCCGCAGCCTTCCGTCGGAGGTTCCGATCGGTTTTTTGGTTTGCTTTATTATTTCTCTGTTTTATTTTTCTTATTATTATTATTATTATTATCATTTCTTATGATTATTATTTAAAAAACAAAAATAAAAGTTCTTTTTATCTTATTCCTGCATTTGAGTCCTCCCTTCTTCACCCACGTGACAGAAAGGTGCGACCAGTATGGACTCAGCAGAGCCACAACCGATCGCGGACGCACTACGCCACCAAGGAGTGGCGTTGGGCAGGCATGAGGTGGCCCTCAATGAGCTGGCTCAACGGGTAGCCGCCCTTACCCGACACCCGTCCACCTCTGAGCCCACCCCTAATCCCGCTGCCCACTCTGGGGAGTCTGGAGTCCGTGACACCCCTATCCCTCCCCCCGAAAGATATTCGGGGGACGCGAGGAGGTGTCGCGGCTTTCTTCTTCAGTGTGCTTTAGCGTTTGAACTCCAACCCTCTCGTTACCCCACTGAGCGTTCTAAAGTCGCTTACATTGTCTCCTTGCTTTCCGGCAGAGCGTTAGAATGGGCTACTGCTCTCTGGGAGCAAAACGCACCCGAGTGCTCCTCCGAAAGGGCGTTCAAGGAGGCTCTCAAGGAGACCTTCTTTCACCCTTCAGGGGGCCGTGAGGCAGGCCCATGCCTGCTTGACCTCAACCAGGGCAATCGATCGGTAGCTGATTTTGTTGTGGAGTTTCGAACGCTAGCCGCAGAGTGCGGTTGGGACGAGGGGGCTCTTACCGCCATTTTTCATCGTGGCCTCTCAGGTAAGATTAAGGACGAGCTAGCCACTAGGGACCCACCCACTACACTTAGGGCTTTTTATACGCTGGCGATTTCCATCGACACTCGTCTTCGCCAGCGTGCGCGCGAACGGAATACCTGTCCTCCGTTTATTCGCGCGCAAGCCACTCCCACTGCCTCTCCACCCGAACCGGAGTCCGAACCCATGCAGCTCGGGTCGTCAAGACCCGATGCCCGCTCGGCATCGGGCTCGACTTCCCGAACCAGGCGTCCGTTAAACAACTAAGCCGCTCTCGTGCCAGGGAGACGAGAGAGGGCACAATTAACATCCCTACTCAGGGCCTCTTCCTAGCGGCACGGTTGTCTTGGGGTTCGGGGCGCACAAGCCTTAGGGTTTGTGTAGATTCGGGGGCGGTGGAGAGTTTTATAGATGTCAATCTGGTACACAGGCTGGGGATAGAGGTCCAACCGCTAACCAGGCCGGTCTCGGTCCATGCTGTGGATGGTCGAGCCGTAGCGGGTAGCCCGGTTACCCATCGGACGCAATCGTTAACGTTGCGTCTAGATGACCACGAGGAACGGATCACCTTCTTAGTGACTCACGTTCCTCATCTCCAGGTGGTCTTGGGTCACTCGTGGTTACAAAGACACAACCCCCAGATCGACTGGGTCACCGGGTCGATCTTCATCTGGGGAACACGGTGCCAGGATTCGTGCTTGCTTCAGGCTGGTACGAAGTCCGCTCCGCCAGTACTCAGAATGGAGACCCCGGATCTGACCACAGTTCCTCCTGTGTACCACGATTTACGGGAGGTTTTTAGCAAGTCCCGGGCGCAGGACTTGCCCCCCCACAGACCGTTCGACTGCGCCATCAACTTGTTGTCTGGCACAACTCCCCCTAGAGGGCGCCTTTTCTCGCTCTCCGGTCCAGAGAAGGTCGCTATGGAGGAGTACGTGCGTGAGGCCCTCAAACAGGGGTTCATCCGTCCTTCGTCCTCCCCAGCTGGGGCAGGGTTCTTTTTTGTAAGCAAGAAGGACGGCACCCTGCGCCCCTGTGTCGACTACCGCGGTCTAAATGCCTTAACGATCAAGGATCGGTATCCGCTGCCGCTGATGGCCACGGCTTTTGAAGCCCTTCAGCGAGCGTCTATTTTTTCAAAGCTCGATTTACGCAGCGCGTACAATTTGATCCGGATCCGGCAGGGGGATGAATGGAAGACTGCGTTCATTACGCCCACTGGCCACTATGAGTATCTGGTGATGCCGTTTGGGTTAATGAATGCCCCCGCAGTCTTCCAGAGATTTATCAATGAAGTCTTACGGGAGACTCTTGGTAAATTCGTCTATGTCTACTTAGACGATATTCTTATCTTTAGTCGATCCATCGACGAGCACCTAGGGCATGTCCGACGAGTTCTCCAGCTCTTGCTCGACAACCATTTGTTTGTCAAGCTGGAGAAGTCCGTCTTTCACTCCCCCACGGTTTCGTTCCTGGGGTTTGTGGTTTCCAAGGGCACCCTGCGCATGGACACGGCTAAAGTATCTGCGGTGGAGAAATGGCCAATTCCGAGTTCTTTACGCCAACTGCAAAGGTTTTTGGGCTTTGCTAACTTTTTTCGGCGTTTTATTAAGAACTTCAGCTCTATCGCTGCTCCATTGACGGCCCTTACTGGCAAGGGCGCTTTCAATTGGTCGGTGCAGGCCCAACAAGCTTTTGATAAGCTAAAAGTTCTCTTGACAACTGCACCAGTCTTGCAGTTGCCTGATCCTGATGAACCCTTCGTGGTCGAAGTGGATGCCTCAGAGATCGGGGTAGGGGCAATCTTGTCCCAGAGAGTGGGGCCAGGAAAGAAGCTGCATCCGTGTGCCTTCTTTTCGCACCGCCTGACTCCGGCTGAGCGGAATTACCCGGTCGGAGACAAGGAACTGCTAGCCATTAAATTGGCTTTAGAGGAGTGGCGACATTGGCTCGAGGGGGCCAAACATCCTTTTCTTGTCTGGACAGATCACAAGAATTTGTCGTTCATCCAGCAAGTAAAGAGGATGAACTCACGTCAGGCCCGGTGGTCCCTATTTTTCGGAAGGTTCCACTTCACACTGTCGTTCAGACCGGGATCCAAGAACGTTAAGCCGGATACCCTGTCTAGACAGTGGGAACCGACTAAGCCGGAGACCGGACCTGATCCCGTGATCCCCTCGACCCAGATAGCTGCCCCAGTCACCTGGGGTATTTCTAAGGTCATTCGGGATGCCCAAAGGGCTGAACCCGCCCCCGGTAGGGGACCTCCTGACAGACTGTACGTACCTTCATCCGTACGGCGTCAGGTTTTTGAGTGGGCTCATGCTTCCCCGTTTGCGGCGCACCCAGGCGTGACTAAGTCCCTGGTTTTGCTGCGCCGAAGATTTTGGTGGCCGGGGATGGAGAATGAGGTACGCGACTTTGTCCGTGCCTGCTCTGTGTGTGCTCTGAACAAGAGCCCCAGAGAACGCCCGAGGGGTCTTCTCCATCCGTTGCCAATACCTGCTAGACCGTGGTCCCACATCTCCCTGGACTTTGTGACAGGCTTGCCAAAGTCCAGAGGGTTCACGGCGGTATTGGTAATTGTCGACCGGTTCACCAAGTCTTGCCTCTTTGTTCCGCTGCCCAAGCTGCCATCCGCCATGGGCACTGCGCAAATCATCCTTCAACATGTGGTGAGAGCGCATGGGGTCCCATCAGACATTGTGTCAGATCGGGGCCCGCAGTTTGCGAGTCAGTGCTGGCGAGCCTTTTGCCAACTTATTGGCGCTACGGCCAGCTTATCCTCCGGTTACCACCCGGAGTCGAATGGGCAGTCGGAGAGGCTTATCCAGGATCTGAGCAAGATGCTCAGGTGCCTGACGGCAGGGAATCCAACCACGTGGTCGGATAAACTGATGTGGGCAGAGTTTGCTCACAACACCCTGCAGCATTCGGCGATTGGCATGTCACCGTTTGAAGCTCAGTTCGGGTACCCTCCGCCGCTCTTTCCTGAGCAGGAGCAGCAGGTAGCGGTCCCGTCTGTACAGCTTCATGTCCGCCGCTGCCGCGCCGCCTGGCGCAAGGCTAGGCAGGCTCTTATAGCCACCCAGCGCTCCGTGAAGCGCAAAGCTGACCGCAGGCGACAGCCGGCTCTTACTTTCCGGCCAGGCCAAAGAGTACTTGTCTCGACGAGGGATCTCCCCGTTCGAGGTGCCCCACATAAGTTGGCACCCAAGTACATTGGTCCTTTCAAGGTGGTAAAGCGGATAAACCCGGTGACGTATAGGTTGGAGCTTCCTCCCCACATGAAAGTGCATCCAACCTTTCATGTCTCCCATCTCCGACCATTTGTGTGCGGGGGAGTTTTACCCCCTCCCAAACCTCCCGCCCCTCGTATCATCCAGGGTGCCCCTGCCTTCACGGTCCGCCGACTGCTGGATAGCAGGAAGGTTCAGGGTAGCACCCAATACCTGGTGGATTGGGAGGGTTACGGCCCTGAGGAACGTTCTTGGGTACCGGCTCGTCAGATCCTGGACCCTGAACTGATCCGCGAGTTCCGACGGAACCGAGCTGCGGGTCTTGGGACCTCAGGTGCTGTCCCTAGAGGAGGGGGTTCTATAACGAAGCCTGTAGTAGCTGGTGAACGTGCCCCGGGTTCCCAGCGAAACAGGTCTTACAGAGCTCAGAAAACAAAGCCCTAAGTAGTGGGTTACTCATTAGGGCTGATCGCCCGCACCTGTGGGGCTGACTATTTAAACCAGCTCCACACAGCTGCGGGTGTCGCACCTTCTGTTTGTTTTCGTCTCCTGTGGTAGCTCGTCCACACTATTTCTTAGCCATAGGTGGTAGCCCTGGTGGCGCAAGGCCATTCGGGTAGGTAAAAACCGCAAGGTTTGAGGTATTGAGGATTTTCTTTACTTCTTAGAAATTGGGTGGTGCGACGCCGGGCAGTCCGCGAACTGCTGTTTGTTTGTCGCTTTAGCCATTAGCATTAGCGGTTGCACGCCGTGCCTCTGTGTGGCGCTGGTGTATAGCTCCGCTATTAGAACTCTTATTGAACGGCGTAATCGAATTCGGTAACCGTTGGGTGGCGACCCCGTACAGCGTTCGGTCGGTCTGCCAGCGATCCCGGTTCGAATTCGCAAGTTAACCTTGCCTAACTGTGCTTGTCTTTTTTCCTCCTTTCAGGTCGGAGTGCCTCTGCCCCGCGACCGTGAGCTCGTCGCACTCCGAATAGTTTTCCCCGAATGTCTGCCGCTGTTCCGGGGTTGGCGTTAAGCGGAGCCCTTCCCTCTCGCCTCGGCTTACAGCAGCGTCTTCGGCGCTAACGCGCTTTCGTTTTTCAGTGCCGCGTTAGCGCGGTGTTAACGCTCCCGGCTCTCACTACGGAGACCGGGGTTCGCGTCCGTCCTGTTGTGCTTTTTGTTCGCTGCACCCGCAGCCTTCCGTCGGAGGTTCCGATCGGTTTTTTGGTTTGCTTTATTATTTCTCTGTTTTATTTTTCTATTGATTATTATTTAAAAAACAAAAATAAAAGTTCTTTTTATCTTATTCCTGCATTTGAGTCCTCCCTTCTTCACCCACGTGACAATAACTGCATTAAAATTGTGGTTTATTTGGTATTTTAGCATAATATGGCCAAAAGTATCTGCAAACTTACTGTAACATCCATAAATTGCTGGACATCCCATTGCATAACAGTGTGCATTATTATGGTTTTCTTTGCGGCTGTAAGACCCTCCACTCTCCAAGACTTTGGAGGGTGTTTGTGGTAATCTGTGCCCACTCATTGGAAAGAGATGATGTAAGATGAGGAGGTCTGGCTCCCAAATGACGTTTAATTTTAATCTAAATGTGTTAAAGTCAGGGATCTGGAAATCCTCCACACTAAACTCACCAGAACATGTCCTAATGGTCATACTGGAGTCATGCTTGGTTTGTCAAATTGGTCTGCTGCTATTGCTGTAAAGTTAAAATGTCTAAGAGCAACACCAGCTGAGCAGTGCAGCAGTAGACCATGCAAGCCACACTGAACCAGTCATTAATTGCTAAATCATGTAGCGTGTTCCCAGTTGCAGCTCTTAAGTGCAGAGTTCTGAAATTTTCCCTCTGGAATGAACATCAGCAGAATAATGTTCACCAATAGCTTCTTATATTGGATTTTCATGATGAATAATATCACCATACACAGTGCCAAGCATTGGCAAGTTTGAGTGCAGTTGAGTTCCTAGTAGAGTGGAGGCTGTTATAGCAGTTACTTGGGGACTCAATCCATATTATGTTTGAATTTTGAAGCCCAACCTTTTGGCTCCTTAATTTCATGACCTAAAAATGAAATGACAAAAAACATTTGCCATTAATGTTTTAAGCAGCAGATCATTTGGGTGACTGAAAGTAATTATGCGTCTCATGTTCTATGGTCACTGGGCACCCTCGCGATAGGAGCAATAATTTTTGGCCATCATGAGCTTTTCTTCGCTCTGTTCATCACGCTCTGCAGTATCAGTGATCCTTTTTGCTCCCAAAGCTAATATATGGCTGCATTATTTGGTTTCTGTTCATGCTTGTTGAACTGTGTAATGAATAAAGAATTCCTCCGGGTGTGTCACACTGCAGTACTTTTTATTACACATACCACTGGGTTCCATATGCGGTTGTGATGTTTGTAAAAAGAAGTAGAGTTTGTGTCAGTATTTAAGTTTGTGATGCGAGTTTTGCCGTATCAGGACTGTAGTGATTGTGCTCAGGGCCGGCCTGGTGTATCCGGTGTGCCTGACACCAAGAATGGACGAACGGATCCTGGCAAGCCTGGAGTTCTACCTTCTAATGGCTGTGAGAATGTAGGTGTTGTTTATCAACCATTTAAACATCTATTTAGATTTTATAGTGTAAGAACTATCTGACTGAATTAAAACATGGTATAATGGAATTAAGTCCATGAGCACAGACACATCATAGGCTGGTTTGAAGTAGCTTACTATATACTACTTACGTACTGATGAGTCGTAACCCAAAATCTACAGAACAAACTTTGCTTTGCATCCCAGTGTTTTTTGTATTTTTTTGGCCGTTATCTGTCATTTATTAAAAAGCAAAGATATGTATGTGGTAATATAAATACATTAGTTTGCCAACCGGTTAAGAGCAGGTTATTTACATTACAAATAATCATGTACCCATACAGGTAATCATGTACCCTATAATTTCTGGTTTTCTTTTGCAGTGTCACAAAAGGCCTCAAGGTGAAGACCCAAGAGGGGACGGGAATGTAAGCAAAATTAGATAAACATTATCTTTATTCATAATTGTTTTGTATTATTATGTGTAACCTTTACATGATCCAGGGATGTTCTTCAGTACTGTATTTGTATTGTTTGACCCTTTGTCTTTTTATCTGTTCTAGCCAACCAACAATGCATGCACAGGTGTACCAGGTGTACCAGGGACGCCAGGCACCCCAGGTCAACCAGGGATCAAAGGAGATCCGGTAAAACTTGCCTTAATTACATTAATATGAGGACAGCTAATTGTGATCTGTTATGTCGAGCTGTGTGCAAATGAATGGGCCCAGTCAGCCAAATTACATATTTAGTTAATTAAACTAGCGAACTACAAACACACAGTACAGTTACCTTATATATCATATAAATAGCAGTTTTGACTATTTCTACCTACAGTAATAAATCCCTCAAAGTGCACTTAAACCGTTATTAAAGCTTCAGTATAAACTTTTCCACATATAGCAGTTATTATTTTAATTCTAGCACAATAGATGAAGTGTCAGTGGCACATGTATATGTAACACAGATGTGTGTTTATGTATTTGAACTTAAAAAATCAATAAATGATGTACTTTGAACAAGATCCCAAACTTTTGCGTAAAACTTAGTTACTTATTTTTCCATTCATGTCGATTTTTCTTTTAGGGTGAGAGGGGAGAAAGAGGTCCTTCTGGTCTTCCCGGAAACCCTGTAAGTCCATTGGCACCATCATTACACAGTATCATCACAGCAGGCCATGGATCTTGCTTTTGTCCAGGCTGTCTCTCAGAAAATATTTACTGTCCTCTCCCCACTCTTCAATGGCCAGATGGTTGAAACATGGGTCATTACTGAGGAAAAGCATTCCTGTTTTAGAAGTGGAGTGGGCACTGAAGTGCTCTTCATGCCTCCATTTGGCCATTTACGTTTAGTCCTGAAGTGCTCTGCTTGTTTACTCCAGCCAGTTTGTTTCTTCTTTCTGTATTAAGAAGGCGGGAAATGGAAAAAAGCCCTGATTCTCACCATGAGACCACAGAGCCCTCTAGTGTTGAGCTTTAAAATTAAAATGTCTAATACTAAAGAATGGAGACATGATTACTTCTTATGAACATAGTGATTATATTACATCCAATAATTATTACAATCCATCAATGCAAAACTGTACTTTATATTTAAGGTTGCCCGATGTCAATACTTCTCGGGCGGCTTGGTGGCTAAGTGGGTAGCACTGTCGCCTCACAGCAAGAAGGTCCTGGGTTTCATCCCCAGGTGGGGCGGTCCGGGTCCTTTCTGTGTGGAATCTGCATGTTCTCCCCATGTCCGTGTGGGTTTCCTCCGGGTGCTCCGGTTTCTTCACACAGTCCAAAGACATGCAAGTGAGGTGAATTGGAGATTCAAAATTGTCCATGACTGTGTTCGATATAACCTTGTGAACTGATGAACCTTGTGTAACGACTAACTACCGTTCCTGTCATGAATGTTACCAAAGTGTAAGACGTGACGTTAAAATCCTATAAACAAACAAACAAACATTACTTTTTGCTGTATTGGTTTGTTTGTTTTATTGGGATTTTAACGTCATGTTTTACACTTTGGTTACATTCATGACAGGAACGGTAGTTACTCATTACACAAGGTTAATCAGTTCACAAGGTTATATCGTCATGGACAATTTAGTATCTCCAATTCACCTCACTTGCATGTCTTTGGACTGTGGGAGGAAACCGGAGCACCCGGAGGAAACCTACGCAGACACGGGGAGAACATGCAAACTCCACACAGAAAGGACCTGGACTGCCCCACCTGGGGGATCAAACCTTGCTGTGAGACGACAGTGCTACCCACTTAGCCACCGTGCCACCCGCTGTATTGGTAAAAACTTTAATGTTTTATCATTTTTGTGTTACAATTGTCTCTTTTTTAGGGTAATATTGGTTTTCCTGGTCCTCAAGGCCCTCCCGGACTCCCTGTAAGTAAAATGCACCCACCACAAAAACTAGCACTACATACACAGTCCAACAAAAACGTTCGAGGAACACTTCATGACCTTATGTGGGGTCCTGCTAGACTTTTCTATGAAGATTGTTTATATCTGTCATATTTAAAAAATTTTCCACGTTCTTTTTTTGTGTTGTGTTTAATCACTAAGCGTCGCTCAGCACAAAACACGACGCTAAAAGTGTTTTGCTCACAAAGTTTTCTGCACTGTGCTGATTACTTTGTTTTCCCTTAGATTTGAGTTTAGCAATAATTCAAACCAGCATGGAATCTGTTTTTATGTGCCCTGCACTATCTGCCCTCGCTTTCACTATCCTATCGCTTTTAACAAAACAGTGGGACTGTGCAGTAGAATCTCGTTTCCAAAACTGAAATTTACTCTGGCGTTGATATGCAAACTGATGGTGTTGCTGTGCCGCTGAGTGTCTAGTCAACAAGCTTTAAGATTACAAGATAGAGAGCCGGCGCTTTTCATTTCACCTCCTGCATTGTGGAGAAGTGTTTGACGTATTTTGTACAACTAGAAAATTGACCCTAATCCAGACACTGAAACAGTTCAGCTTAAACCACTCTGCTTCTTTTTAGCATTAGTTGTTTCGACTGGGATAAATGCTTTCCTGTTTTTTAATGCTGACTACGATCACTTTAAGTTGCTACCTTCGCACAAGTCATTGCACACCTGCGTTTATCGATGAACGCATTAACGATAAACCCATCGAGGAAGGCATTTTATAGATAACGTTATCTAAAAATTCTGCACAGGTACACATATCTTTTCATTACGCATCTCCGATAGCCAATAGACGCATTTTAGCTGTCCTGATAGTAAAGGTAATATCTCTGCATCGTTTGTTTGTTTACATGGAATCCAGGGTGCACAGATCAATAATTCATTCATCCCATTACCCCATCTTGCTTAGGAAGTAAATAATGAGATGGTGTCAGCATCCAGCGTGGCGCATTAGCAGCGAGCCCGCAGAAATGAGATCCGAATGGCAAGATGCCATTATAATCCTCTCAGATCATCATGCAGAACGCCGAGCGCTGAGAGCGCTGGAAACTGCCACTTTGAAACTGTGCTGGAGGATCACATTACCGAAGCAGAGCATCACGTTACGGCGTTGCACAGCTTTATATTCACTTTATTACTTCATAACACAGTCAGTCGCACAAATACAAATTCACGTCAGCCTGCATATGTGAAAACCTGCGTACAGTTAAGGTATGCTAGCAGCTAAAGGGCAGCTAAGGGGACAGAGTTAGCATCGGCGGCTTCATCGATTTATATGCAGTTTACATGTGGAAAATTGAAAATGATTGAACAACAAAGATTAAAATAAAATTTAATTGGCCATTCAGGTGGCGCAGCGTTAAAATACACTAGCACACCAGACCTGACATTTTAAACTCATCAGTTCAAAACTCATCTCAGCTCTGCCATCCGGCTGGACGGCTACATGAACAACGATTGGCTGTTGTTCATACAGGGTAGAGAGCCGGATAGGGACCTCATAACTGATGCAATTATGACCTCTGCTGGCTGATTGATGGCGCCTGTGCAGAGTTATAATAAGGGAATAATGCTGATCAGGGTGTGGCTCTCTGTGCACAAAGTGTCTCGTTCTCCTCAATCAGCAGTGGAGATCAGCATCAGTAGAGGGGAAGCGTAATGCCATCGAATAATTGGATACGACCAGATTGGGAGGAAAATTGGGAAAAAATGCAAAAAATTTAAATAATTGATTTGATCTTTAATCATCTTTAATTTAATCCATGACATGAACTCAACCCCCCACCGCACTGCCCCCCATTGGCTGCACTTGCCAGGTCGTTATTATTATATTACAATATTTTCGTGTCATGATTTTTGCTGAGCGCAAGGCACGCTGCATGAACTTTTGAGGAAGAACCTTTATGTCATTCTGATCAGCTATCAGCATATATATATATATATATTAGGGCTGTCAAACGATTAAAAATTTGATTAATCGCATTAAAAAAAAATCTGTAAATGTTATAGAAAACAAGGATTTTTAAGTGAAATGTTACAATTAAAATGGTCACATACTAGGCAGTAATACTATCCAGCAGAGACCCTTGACTTCGTATATAAATGCAGATTGTAGGTTAAAATTTCTCCATCAGCAAACATTGTAGATCAGCGGTGCTTTAGGTGGGATAAGGCGTAGTTATTGTAACAGACTTTTCTGTGGTTGTATTGTGACAATGGTTTGATGGACGTTTCTACACGAAGTGAGTGTGTTTTGACCCTTTGGGGCTTCCATAGTTCATGGAATAGCATGCTTGGCTAACGCGATGACTCTAGCTGTCCGCTATTCGGTACCGTGTTCTGCTCCCGACAACTTGTGAATATACCGTGTATATATTTCTTTATTTAGAAAGTTCATCACTACGACGCTCGGTTACATTTGAGAAACGCCCCACACTTTGAGAAACGCCGTGTTAATGAGAGATGCCGTGCACGGTCAAGTCTCAACATGACCTACGGATGACTCGCAGGGCCAAATAGAATTAGCGATAACGGCACTATTTTTTTTTATCGCGTTAAATTGAGATCGCGTTAATGCGTTATTATCGCGTTAACTTCGACAGCCCTAATATATATATATATATTGTTGAGGGGGCCCAACATTTTTTTTGCACCAGAGCCCATCACCTCCTAGTTACGCCACTGATCAGAATCAGCTTTATTCGCCAAGTATGTTTGCACATACAAGGAATTTGTTTCCGGCTGTTGTGAGCTCTGTACAATATTCAGACAATACAGTAAAGGGACAAAACACTAAGCAGACAATGTACAAATTATAACGTGCTAGTTACAATATGCTTATGTACAAAAATATCACTTGTGCATTCTGGATATTATGAAAATGAGGTGGTATATTAAACTTTCTTGACCCCCAAACCCCTTCCTACCCCAAAGGAAATTTTAAAGAAGTAAATAATACAGGACTGAAATGCCTCGTAATAATGTGGAATTTGTTGGATTTTTTCTGGTTTCATTGATCCTCATGATGTTTTGCACACACTGTAGGGAATACAGGGTGAGAGAGGAACCCACGGGCTTCCAGGACAGAAAGGGGAACAGGTGAGTTTATGTATGACTCTCTTATTATCTGAAATAAGTAGATGTAAAGAAAAAAGGATTTATGTTTGTACCAAATCTACTGTAAAAGTATGCAGGGGAGTAGTGCAAAAGTATGTAGACACCTCATTTAAAAAGAAAACAGCATTCTAAAAACACTGTAAGCTGTTATAGCCATGAGTTGTGGATCGGGGTGTAGGGCAACTCCATATTACTGTCTGTGGCTTTGGAATGGGATGTCTAAGAAGCTCATGGTCGGGTGTCCACATACTTTGTGTTTCTGAATTCTGTGATAAATTTGCCCAATTTGCATACTTTTCTCTATTCTATCTCTAGGGTCCACCTGGAAGTCCTGGATACCCTGGAACCATGGGACCACCCGGACTTCCTGTAAGTTACTGTACTCCTTGTTGTACCCTCTGCTTTAATTAGACTTATAGTACTGAATGTTCCCCTTGAATCAGTGGTATTCGTGTCTGCATGTAGACATCCAACAGGTCGATAGCACTGTGGGGAATGGAACCCTGGTTCCTAGGTAGTGGGCTAGAAAAAATTTCCACTCATTTCCTCCGACATTTAAAGTTGTCCACTGCTTTTTTATAAAGGGAAGGTCACACTTTGCTCCATGTGTTCCTCCACCACTTTTGTGCGTCAACCAGACAACAGAGTTGGCAGCGATAAAAAGAAACCTAGTCAACTTTCCCTCTCTCAGATACGGCTAATTATGTCTGTTGAGTGCCTGACCAGGCCAACAGCACGGCTTAGACTTGAACTTCAGGACTCAAAATTTTCCTTGGCTGAATTGTTAATTGAGACACAAAATCTCTCAGTCTTAGCCTGACCAGAGCCACGTTGCAAAAAAGTGATGCATACGGCAAGAAACTGGTGTGACTAGACCTTAAATCCCCTGCATGTGCTTTATTAGGTCAGAATAGATCACACCGTATGTGTTTTACTCCTCCGTCTGATTTATACCCTGTTTTATTGGATCCCAGTGAAGGTCGTTTGCGAATTATGATAAGATTAATCAGACTTATTGGTTTACTGATCACATTATAGATCGAATAACTCATTTTGGTGTTCGTTACTTTAGGGTCTGAAAGGAGAACGAGGCAGTCCAGGCGGAGCAGGACAAAAAGGAGAATCTGTAAGAACCTGGTTGTTTTTTAATAATTCTTCCCAAAACGTGCAGACATGGAAGACCTGGATCTCAGTTTTGGTTTTGATTTGCAGGGTCCGCCGGGAATGCCAGGCTTTCAGGGACCACATGGCCCAGCTGTAAGAAAAACAAACCCCAGTGTTTATCATGACACAGTTGCACTGATCTCATGCTCTGTATGAAAACAATCATTGTTGTTTTGTAGGGTCCCAAAGGAGAATCAGGAGCAGGAGGACCCATAGGACCAAAGGGAGATCAGGTATGACAACCTGGTTCAAACAGGAGTTCCTGAGTAACTTTTGTCTCTACAGTAATTTAAGGGTGCATTATACAGAATGAATTTAAATGGGAATGTGCGTGTACCTATTGTACTTTGTTTTGCTGTAATATTCTGTTGATATGACCTTAATATTAATTAATACTTGGTCTGTTGATCTAACAAACCTAAAATGGTGCAAATCCTTTAAAATAATTAAAATACTCAGTTAGTGTAGGACATCTGTCTGGAGAACACTGAATACTATACACTGAATACTATACACTGAATACTATGCAGTATTTGTATACTGTTGTTTTTTTTAACAATGGACATTGTCTCAAAGCAATTTTACAGCATGATTCAACACACACAGCAAGGTTTTTACACACAAAGGGGTAAAAACAACAATTTGGGGAGTCATTAGTTAGCTAACATATAGTTGACACCCCCCTCCAAAAAACAAACAAACATAAAACAACCCCAATGAGAAAGCTTAGGGCAAACAGTGCATGGTTTACAGCATGGTTCAAACTGGGGGGGTTGGGTGGTCTGGCCATGCTAATTGGGACTTGGACCCACACACACAATGGGGTAAAACAACAGTCCAGGGAATCATTAGTTAGAAACCTAAAAAAAATAATACAAAAACCTCAATGAGCTTAGGACAAACAGTGGCTATAAAAAAACTCCCTAAATAATGCAAGGAAAAAACCTTGAGAGGGACCAGCACAGTGTTCCACATGGCTCTGTAATAGGTCTAATTTATTTTACATGTTACTTCCATGGCACAAAAAACAAGTCAGTTTTCATGTAAAGAAGACAGTTGTAGCCTAGTGGTTAAGGTACTGGACTAGTAATCAGAAGATCACAGGTTTAAGACCCACTACTGCCAGGTTGCTGCTGTTGGGCCCTTGAGCAAGGCCCTTAACCCTCAATTGCTCAGGCTGTATACTGCCACTGTAAGTCGCTTTGGAGAAATGCATCTGCTAAATGCCGAAAGTGTAAATGTGTGTTGCTGCATCACGCTTAGTAATGCCGGGGCAATCAGACCCACTGGTACACTAATATAGCACAAACCATAACAGCTATGAACTGATTTCTGATTACTCCTGTTTATTGTGTTGAAGCAACAACCTTCCTGCCCTACCTGTCAATATTAACATTCAGTTACCAACCCCCCATGACATCACATGAGCCTCAATTAAGAAAGAGACAGGCGCTGTCTTTGCATGCCTCAGAGAGCGCACATGTTACAATCAGTCCCAAACAATATGGAGTTTTCATTAACATTCCAGTTGTTTGTGGTATTTTTCTATACAGGGCTTCCCAGGACCACCAGGATTTCCTGGAAATCAGGTAACACATAATTATTGAGGTTCATTTTTTGGTTTATTTAGTTTCTATGAATGTTTAGAGACTAACGGGTGACTGTTTTAGGGACCCTCTGGACCTCCAGGAAAGGCTGGGCCTACAGGACCACCAGGACCAAGAGCAGATCCGGTAAGCAACTATAATTTTATTCGATGGTAATAAAAGATAAGGAGTATAATGCTAATTAAATTTGGTAGTACTTTACAATCTTGTTTACACCCTTGTTTTATAAACCTTGTGGCCAAAAGATTGTAGACACCCAACACATTTCAAATAATGAGTAGGGGGGTTAATGAAATGCATCTTCATCATATACAAATCAGTCGTTTTCATCTTCACAACGTGTACATTTCTTGGTCACTTGTAGCCTAGCGATTAAGTTACTGGACTAGTAATGGAAAGGTTGCTGGTTCTAGCCCCACCACTGCCCTCAATTGCTTAGACAGTATGCTGTCACAGAATTGTAAGTTACTTTGGATAAAAGCATCTGCTTAAATGTAAATGTAAAATTTGGTTATAGTGTGTTGTGTGTCTCCTTACCAATTCCTGACCAGCACAGGCTGTTATCCTGATTCACACATACAGTGTATCACAAAAGTGAGTACACCCCTCACATTTCTGCAGATATTTAGGTATATCTTTTCATGGGACAACACTGACAAAATGACACTTTGACACAATGAAAAGTAGTCTGTGTGCAGCTTATATAACAGTGTAAATTTATTCTTCCCTCAAAATAACTCAATATACAGCCATTAATGTCTAAACCACCGGCAACAAAAGTGAGTACACCCCTAAGAGACTACACCCCTAAATGTCCAAACTGAGCACTGCTTGTCATTTTCCCTCCAAAATGTCATGTGATTTGTTAGTGTTACTAGGTCTCAGGTGTGCATAGGGAGCAGGTGTGTTCAATTTAGTAGTACAGCTCTCACACTCTCTCATACTGGTCACTGAAAGTTCCAACATGGCACCTCATGGCAAAGAACTCTCTGAGGATCTTAAAAGACAAATTGTCGCGCTACATGAAGATGGCCAAGGCTACAAGAAGATTGCCAACACCCTGAAACTGAGCTGCAGCACAGTGGCCAAGATCATCCAGCGTTTTAAAAGAGCAGGGTCCACTCAGAACAGACCTCGCGTCGGTCGTCCAAAGAAGCTGAGTGCACGTGCTCAGCGTCACATCCAACTGCTGTCTTTGAAAGCTAGGCGCAGGAGTGCTGTCAGCATTGCTGCAGAGATTGAAAAGGTGGGGGGTCAGCCTGTCAGTGCTCAGACCATACGCCGCACACTACATCAAATTGGTCTGCATGGCTGTCACCCCAGAAGGAAGCCTCTTCTGAAGTCTCTACACAAGAAAGCCCGCAAACAGTTTGCTGAAGACATGTCAACAAAGGACATGGATTACTGGAACCATGTCCTATGGTCTGATGAGACCAAGATTAATTTGTTTGGTTCAGATGGTCTCAAGCATGTGTGGCAGCAATCAGGTGAGGAGTACAAAGATAAGTGTGTCATGCCTACAGTCAAGCATGGTGGTGGGAATGCCATGGTCTGGGGCTGCATGAGTGCAGCAGGTGTTGGGGAGTTACATTTCATTGAGGGACGCATGAACTCCAATATGTACTGTGAAATACTGAAGCAGAGCATGATCCCCTCCCTCCGGAAACTGGGTCGCAGGGCAGTGTTCCAGCATGATAATTACCCCAAACACACCTCTAAGACGACCACTGCTTTATTGAAGAGGCTGAGGGTAAAGGTGATGGACTGGCCAAGCATGTCTCCAGACCTAAACCCAATAGAACATCTTTGGGACATCCTCAAGCGGAAGGTGGAGGAGCGCAAAGTCTCGAATATCCGCCAGCTCCGTGATGTCGTCATGGAGGAGTGGAAAAGCATTCCAGTGGCAACCTGTGAAGCTCTGGTAAACTCCATGCCCAGGAGAGTTAAGGCAGTTCTGGGAAATAATGGTGGCCACACAAAATATTGACACTTCAGGAACTTTCACTAAGGGGTGTACTCACTTTTGTTGCCGGTGGTTTAGACATTAATGGCTGTATATTGAGTTATTTTGAGGGAAGAATAAATTTACACTGTTATATAAGCTGCACACAGACTACTTTTCATTGTGTCAAAGTGTCATTTTGTCAGTGTTGTCCCATGAAAAGATATACTTAAATATCTGCAGAAATGTGAGGGGTGTACTCACTTTTGTGATACACTGTACATACATACATACACACACTAAGGAAGGAATAACCAAAGCCCTGGCCCTGACTTTAAAGAATCCAACTCTGATCCCCCTGAGCCTTTTATATAGATTTTATAGATTTAGTCAGCTGTGTTCTTTTGTGTCCAGACATTCGGACAGTAATCGTTTCTGATATTACCTCTTCCTAATGGCATTAAGTGCCACAGAACACAAAGCAGAGCATATAAAATGATTCGTTTCAACCTTGGAGTTGTGTATCAACTGTAAGCCAGGCTTTCTTGATCTAATATAAGTTTCTGAGTTCAATAATGGACATCAATTCTTATAGTCTTGTTTCAAATCTATCGAAAAGCCTTCGTAGAACAGTGGGGGCTGGAATAGAAGCAAAGTGGGATGAACATCATATTCATAGTGCAGTGACAATAAGTACAATAAGTAATTGGTTAATTAATCACATGACAAGTACTGCATCTATTGCTGACTGTTGTTTTTCACCCACAGGGCAGTCCAGGACTCCAGGGCCCACAGGGACCTACAGGCCCTCCAGGATCTCCTGGAGGCCCAGGTTTGCAGGTAAAATGCCAGATTAATCTCTAAAACCTACCAGTCAGACTTTAAGACGATCTTTACTTTAGTAAGACTGGGGGGGGGGGGGGGGGGGGGGGGGGCGTGCATGGTGTCTTCTGGGAACATTTAGTGTGTTGTATTGTCTGTGTGCACTTTTGGATTCATGGAGGTGTTTGTGTTGGTGTGCAGGGTCCACCTGGTGTAGATGGAATTGATGGGAAGGATGGAAAACCTGGACAGCGGGTAATAATACTTAATACTGCACGATTTATCTTTAATTCTTTAATACAAACTGTGTTAGCAATTTAGCACTTCATTTTCTATTTTTTTGTTTTGCTCAACTGATTTTTTAAATGTAATTTTTATTATTTAAAATGAATATATTGTTTATTTAGTTATTATCCTACTTTTTTCATTTTATAATAATTTATCTGGACTTCTCTATAAACAATTCCACACAGATTAAACACTTTTAAACCGGTTACTTTAAATATAAATAAGTATAATTATTATTATAGTTATTTAGTAATCCAGCTTCACTATTATTCATTACTAATTCATGCACTTAGTTGAACGGTTAAAAATCTTTTTATTAATAAAGTATTTCGATTATTATTAAATATATTAAAAATTTAATATAATAAAAATGATTCACCATATATAAAAAATAATAATAAATGATATTACAAAAAAATGAATACATAAACATTTTTCTTACAATTTAATATTATTATTATTATTATTATTATGTTAATATTTTGATTATTATTAAATATATTAAACATTACATTGAATAAAAAACTATTAAAAATATATAAAATATAATAAATTATATTACAAAAATTAAATACATTGTTTTTCTTACTATTTTATATTATTATTATTATGTTAATATTTTGATTATTATTAAATATATAAAAAATTAAATATAATAAAAAAATCCAACATATAAAAATACTCTTCTCTGTCTCACTTGCAGGGTGATCCAGGTCCACCTGGTTCTGCTGGTCTCAGAGGAATCCCGGTATGTTTTCTGTATATTAGAATAATAGAATAATGTAATAAGAGTGTTTGTTGTATGTATGATGTACTAAAGTAAGCACACAGGTTTATAGTTAGTAGATGGCTAGTTCTGGTATGTTTGTGTGTGTATGTATCTGTATCACATGGTCTTAATGATGTTTTATCTTGCAGGGATTTAAAGGCATAAAGGGACACACGGGCTTCCCAGGACAAAAGGTCCAGACAAATTTCTTTATTTTATTGTCGTTTTTATGTTCACATTAAAACTGGTTCCTTCTCTTATTCCACATTTTACTTTTAAAACTAGTGGCTGGGTGCAGCTTAAAAAGCTTCATATTTCCTCTCCTCTGATCTGTAGGGTGATATTGGACCTCAGGGACCCCCGGGATCAGCCGGACGACAAGGACTGGAGGTGAATTTTGCTTTATCTCTACTTTGAGCTTGACTTCATAATGAAATACCACCAAACCTCGGTTTCCATTAAAATCCATTCAGAAGAAACGTAATCGCTGGTGCTGGTTTAAGTCATCTGTGGTTTCCATCGACTGGAGTGAATGCAGCTCAGTTTAGGATTCTGAGACGTGGCTGTAAAGCTTTAGTACTTCAGTGTTGATTTATTTAGGAACCCTGGTCAGTACTGAACTGGGATTTCTTACACAGCTTTGTTTTCTTTATGGAAAAAAACATAATTGTAAAATTCCAAAAAAGATTATTATTATTATTATTATTATTAATATTTCATAAAATTCATAAAATATTTAATTTTAATATCTGTAACATTAAACTGATTTTTTGTGGTGTTTTATTTGACTTATTTTCAGTGTTTTTCTGCGCATGATCCATTAAATGTACAAACCTTTATCTTTCTTTCTGTCTTTCTGTCTTTCTTTTTTTTCTGTCTTTCTGTCTGTCTTTCTTTTTTCTGTCTGTCTGTCTTTCTGTCTTTCTTTTTTCTATCTGTCTTTCTTTCTTTTTTCTGGCTGTCTGTCATTCTGTCTTTCTTTTTTCTGGCTGTCTGTCTGTCTTTCTTTCTATCTGTCTGCCTGTCTTTCTTTTTTCTGTCTGCCTGTCTTTCTTTTTTCTATCTGTCTGTCATTCTGTCTTTCTTTATTTTCTTTTTTTCTTTTTTTTCTGACTGTCTTTCTGTCTTTCTTTTTTCTATCTTTCTGTCTTTCTTTTTTCTGACTGTCTGTCATTCTGTCTTTATTTTTTCTGGCTGTCTGTCTTTCTTTCTATCTGTCTGCCTGTCTTTCTTTTTTCTATCTATCTGTCTGTCATTCTGTCTTTCTTTCTTTTCTTTCTTTCTTTTTTTTCTGACTGTCTGTCTTTCTGTCTCTTTTTCTGTCTTTCTGTCTTTCTTTTTTATTTGTATGTCTGTCATTGTCTTTCTTTCTTTTCTTTCTTTCTTTTTTTCTATGTCTGTCTTTCTGTCTGTCTTTCTTTTTTTCTGTCTGTCTTTCTTTTTTCTGTCTGTCTGTCATTCTGTCTTACTTTTTTTCTGTCTGTCTTTCTGTATGTCTTTCTTTTTTATGTCTTTTTCATTTATTAATTGATTGGTATTTTTTAGGGTGAACCTGGTCCACCAGGGCCACAGGGACCACATGGTCCTCCTGGACATTTGGTAAGTATTCATATGTCCTTCCTTGTGTTGTTTGTCTCCTATTATTGCCATAAGCACAAAACTACAGCATATGTGCTAAGGCAGTGGTTAAGGTCTTGGACTAGTAATAAGAATCATTGCCTTAAGCTCCACCAATGCCAAGTAGCCACTGTTGTGTCCATTAGCAAGGCTCTTAACCCTTACTTTATTTAACTTTGTTCGGTCAAAGTTGTTAGTTTCAGTGGATAAAAGTGTTTGCTAAATGGCATTAATGTCAATGTGGTATTAAATATTTACCTTTGTGCGCTACAGGGTTCTGTTGGTCCTCCAGGGCCAGCGGGACCAGCTGGTGTTCCCGGCATGGTGAGTTATCATAGCAAACACAACAGTTTAGCATGCTAATAATGGCCTTGTATAATTATGATGGAAACACACTTCCTCTGTTTACTCACAGGGTGTTAAAGGTGACAAGGGCGAGGCTGGAGAGAGAGGGCTGCCAGGCATGCCAGCGCCACCAGGGGCACCTGGGCATCCAGGACAGATGGTGTGTACCTCTTTATAAGCTGCTCATGCATGAATGTCGCGGTCTGAGTGGTTTCTACATTGTTACAGTGTTTTGTACTTTGGATTTATTTCAGGGAGAGCCAGGCAGTGATGGTGCAGCGGGTAAAGATGTAAGTGCTGCATCTGATTGGTCGATTCAAATCCTTCGTAGCTGGTATTGACCTAAGAAATATCCTCTCATGTACCTTTTTAATCTGCTCTATAGGGAGCATCAGGTCTGCCAGGAGAAGCAGGTTCAACAGGACAGAAGGTTTGTGGATTATTTTCTCGTGTTCTAGTGTCAGTCAGGTACACTATAGAACCCAAAGTATATGGACACCTGTTTATGAGCTTGTTTAAAAAAAATCCCTTTCCAAAATCGTATTACTGTCATAGAGTTTAACCCACTACCTTCTTCCAGCTATAACAGTCTCCACTCCTACAGGAGGACTTTCCATTTAATTTGTCTGTGAATGGGAATTTGTGCCCATTTAATCGAAATTGAATTCCAGTTCATTAGAGTTTTTTGCACAGGGGTTAAGGTTGGAGAAGGAAGCATCTTTCTGCCGACAGTTTCCATAAATTTAAAAGCATACAATTCCTTTCATATCATTTTATATCACCTGTTATCAATAGCTGTGGCTGAAACACCTAAACATGGTAATTAGACAGGGTGTCCATTAACTTTTGCCCATATATTATGTGTATATATACTGTATTTATCTAGTGATACTCAGTGGTAATGCAATCCCAGGATGCACTGTTTAATGTGGATTACAAGGATTTAGTCTAGTCAGAGACCTTGTTGCTTCTCCTGCTAGAATGAATAACTCAGGTCTTTCTTATTTCTGCCGCAGGGTGAAGCAGGAACTCCAGGTTCAAGGGGTCCTCCAGGAGAGCGCGGTCGCCCCGGCCCCCCTGGAGGAGGATATAGCTCTAAAGATGGAGGATTAGGAATGATGGGACCTGCAGGGCCCCGTGGAGAGAGAGGCAACCCTGGATCTCCTGGACAAGCCGGAGGTCCGGGATCACCAGGGATGCCGGGAAATGATGTAAGATCAAAGAGCCAAACATCCAGCTATTCTTATCAAGCTTTGTTAAACATAATTTACAGCCTTGTGTTCATTAAGGAACCAAATACAGTGACTTTGGTACCACAGTACTAAATGTAACATACTGTATAATAATTATAGAAACACTAAATTACTGGAGCACACACTTGTTCTTAAACAAAAATCTTTATATGCACAGTTTGGCCAAAGCTATGTTGGCTGCTTCATCCCACTCGTCTAGCCATAACTATTTGGTCTGTAGTCCCTTATGCCACTCAGGTCTTTATGCTGGTCATATCCGTTGGATTCAACACATGAACTACGAGGACCTACAATCAGCCCAACATTCAATGTATCCCTGACCGTCACATGCTCAATTGTTATGAAATAGGCATTACCATGCAAGTTTTTAGAGGGTGGTCCTAAACTCATTAGTTTAGGACAGAAATAATGTCAAATGCTGGGAAGTTTTGTGATGTTTGTTTCTTGTTTGTTTCAGGCTGTTGTCAACTATGATGACATTCGGTCTTTCATCAGACAGCAGGTCATCAAGGTATTTGATGGTAGGTGCAAATTATGGAGAACTTGGTACCAGTTTATGGGGGTGGGGGGTGTAGCAGTACCTTACCTGCTGAGGTACCACTGCCCACTTCTATTTAAAATAATAGCCACATACTGGTATGTGCTTTGAGGTGGGGTAACTAAAGCAGTAAATGGAGTAACTAAATGAACAGACCCAGGGAGAAAAGACTATAATTGGAGACAAGAACCAAACCTCATTTCCAGAGAGCTGTGTTTCATCTACACCGGGGCTTTTTTTTCAAGCAACCGATATTTTGTTTATGGTTTTTTTACACAACCCAGGCAACACAATGCATCTTATTCTCTCTATACAAGATGTAACATACAGCCTCCACAAGGGGGCATTTGCATACAAGTTTATTGAATTATTATTATTATTTTCTGCTACCCATTTTTTTATGCTTGCGACTCTTAGGTGGGTTGAAAAACCCTGACCAACACTACCTGCTGCATCTTTGTGCTTTCCTTAAAAGAGAACAAAATAAATTCTAAATTAAATGGCCATGCTGAAATGACCGAGCCATTACAGTAGTTAAAGCCTTCTCTTTGTTACTGTCCTCAGAACGCATGGCCTACTACATGTCACGTATGCAGATGCCAGTAGAAATGGTGGCATCCCCCGGGAGACCCGGATCCCCAGGCAAAGACGGCAACGCAGGACGGCCAGGACCTCCAGGCAATCCAGGCCGTCCAGGACAAATTGGGCGAGAGGGTAGATCGGGACCCATCGGGCCTCCTGGTAAGATCTGATCTGTCTTCATACATCTCAATAATAAGGTCTTACTCAGTGAGCTCAGTGAGCTGAGTATTGTTCAATACACTGTTTGTGTGGTTGTGCAGGTCTTCCGGGAATAAAGGGAGAGAAAGGAGATAAAGGAGTGGGAGAAATGGGAGACAGTGGACCACCAGGTGCTCCAGGTGAGGAATTACTAACTGGTCATATCCGAAATTGCCGGGTTGATGTGGAGAGCGTTACTTCCACTTAAACTTGCTCTATTTTACCCTTGAGGTTGCCAGGTATTTCCAAAATAAACATCCTTGGTAGCATTGTAGGTGTGTTAGATTTTCAACTGCGTCTAAGCCACGCCCTTAAAAAGTGGTAAGTAATGTCATTGTCTTCAATTTCATTCCATTCCAGTTACCCTCTTAATTTGCTTTTTACAGGTGTTCCTGGACCCCCTGGTTACGGTAAAATGGGATCACCAGGCTCCATGGGTCAACAGGGCATCCCTGGTATCCCTGGACCTCCTGGACCAACTGGATCCAAGGGTAAAGATGGTCGTTGCCATCCATCTGACTGCATGAGTGCACCTATGGACTACAGCCCCAAAGGCCCACCAATGAAAGGCCCCATGTACTAAACAGTGTTAGAGTGAGGGAGCAACTGGGGGTAGGGGGGTGAGCCAAAAATTAGCAGTTCCATCCTATGCCTCTGGTACCATCCGTGGACAGCCGGTGGAGCTAAAGGGCATCTCTGTCACTATTGTGTTAAAGATGAACCAATGCCAAAAATGTCCAACAACCACTAGTATGAGTCTTGGTGCTAGCATCTCTTGGACCACCTAGATTCTTAATTTCATTTATTCGGACCTTTATAATGTATTATTTGCTAATGCTTGGATTTTTAATTAAAAGCCCCAAGCAAAAAGATATTTCCCTTTTCCACCTGCATTACCTTAAAACAAGATTTATGGCTCATTGGCCATGTGGTGCTGTCAGGTATCTGAGATTTATTGCCAAAGTTAGCCATTTGCACCTTTATTCAGCAATGCAGTGGGTATAAAGTGAACAAACATCCAGTTTTGTCCGGTTTTCTAGGCAGCTGATACAGATAAGCTGCCGGTGGATATTGTGGCGTACTTGTTATTACGGCACTTGATGTAGCTTGCTGTAAAGGCACAGATGAGATTTAATTATGCCTGTTTGTCTTAAGTTGTACATATTTGTATTTATATGTAATGGCTTTTCATACATTTTTATAATCTGACATCAGCATTTTAGTCCTTGTGTTTGCAGCATTGCCTCACACATTGTGGTATTTTGATCCATTTTGTAAATTTGGTCCAAGTTTGACTTCATGCTATGGAAGTTGTGATATTTATATAAGCAGTTTGTAGTGACAAACCCCCCTTATGATTTAAATTAACTTGAATTGTTTTGACTGACCACTTTCAGGTAAAGCACATAAACTCCTGTGAACTTTATTAGTTATAGCTATGCATCAACCCAATTTATTGAGTATTTTATAAGCTGAACCTACAGTGCAGATAAACTTTGTGGATATAGGATTGCTGATTGGTTGCTTTGTACACTGTATAAACCTCCCAATACCCCATCTGACCCCACTGACCAGATGTTATTCTTACTGTGTATGAGTGTTATCAGGTGCATCAGTGTTTAGACAATACTGTTTTTAAATACTTGATGACCAACACATAACCTGTTAGCACTCATTTGCGGACTCACAGTTAGAAATGAGAGCTTTATTATGCCTTATATCTATTTATGATCATGAGACTCTGTTAGCTTTATATTTTTGGAAAACTATTTTCCTCCAGCATTAACACTGGGGTGTTATAAAAAAATCCCAACAACTTTGCTGCACCTGATACACTCTTTCTCATTACCGTGTTATTGTCACTGCAGTGCGGTAAATGATGATGAAAAAATAGGACAGGGGTGTGACAAAGCATACAGAGCAACAAAGGTTCAGTCAGTTACTGTATACATATAAAGTTTATCTGTATGATTGGTGTTGCTTATAAAGGATCAAGGAATGTATGTAAGAGATTGGTTTACCTAATAAAGTGATAAGTGAATGTACTTCTGTTTAGATATAGATTCAGTCACTTTTAGGAATTATGTCCAGCCATCATTACCATTAGTAGCTTTACAGTCTGTGTCCAATGATCTTAAAAGCTTTAAAAGCTTTTCTGATTTTAAACATTAAATACCACGGTTTTACCTACTTTTTTTTACAGGTTTTAGAACATTCCAAATTTTTCCTGCTTTGCTAATTCTAAAACCACAGTGTCAGCATACGTCTGAACCAAAAATAATAAAGCAGTAATAAATCATTTGTAAAACACATTTCTATATGAATTGATAACTGGAATCATGTTTATTAGACCAGAATTATGTGATGCACAACATTGTACAATCAATATTTCAGACCCCGCCCAAATGGGTTTAAACTTCAGTTGCTTAGTTCATCTGTATTTTTTTGTTTTTATGTACATCATGAACAAGACAACAGCTCTACCGTCATCCGTGCTTTACAGTTTTTATACTATAATCTAAAAGCTTTTTTAATTGTCCACTATTAATTACACTGCTGTACTGAACTCTGACTGTACATTACATCTCTTCTACCAGACCTAACTTTTGTGTGAATGTCTGGATCTGTACTCTAGCTCCTATATTTGTATTTACTAAAGCATCCTCAAAATCTTTACCTCTGATGTTTATGTCATTTAAAAGTAGACATAGGTGCTGTTTTCTGTTTGTTTATGATGAAACTAAAGACCCAGGTGAATGACAGGTGAATGGGTTAGGTTAGTACCACATTTCTTCACATTTTCTACAGCTTTGTTTTTCAGAACTTTCTCTCTTTATTTAATTTGTTTGCTTTGCCAAGCTTTATTCCAACCGGTTTTATAAAAATGTGAACCAATAAAATGGTGGTGCTTACATGCATTCTAAAGCTCATTTCTTGGGGCAATACTTAAAACCAAGGTGAATAAAAAGACAAAGATAGATCAGCTCAGGGCTTGGACCTTACAAGTACTGCACAGGCACTCTTTTTACAGTTTCTGGAACTCTCCTCCCTTAACACTGCCAATGACACAAATAATTTCTGAACAACAGGGATGGCTGAGATTTTTCTAATGAACAGCAAATTTACAGCTCACAACTAGCTCTGCTTCCTTTACTGGCTTTCATATATAGTTATTCAGTTTACTGCTTTTTATATCCAGATCTCTCTTAGTTTCTAGACACGTTTTTCTGCAGGATTTAGAACTTTTACTGTATCGTGTGCTGACTGGCTAAGCAAGTCTCTAAGGGCAATGTTTAGATAACATTTCCTTTTCCATATGAACATTGTCACGCGTATTTTTGGTAATGATCTGTGCTGTCGACCCTTGTTTCATTATTGCAAAGCCATATGTTGAAATTTTGCAAATTTACTACATTTAAATGACATTTTTGTCAAAATACTTTTGATCAAGAAAAATTGCTGTTTGTCACATCATTTTTAATGCTTTAAAAAGTTTGAGATTTTAATTATAAAACAAACCAACACCATTACATATAGATCCATTTGTGTTATTAATTCGTTTGCTGTTTGTCTGCAAATCATTTTTGTAAAGAAAACCAAGAAAAGCAATAAAGATTTTTTTAAGCAGATTGGTATGGATTTGTTTATTGAACTGTCAGCAGCGGTCTTTCACTATTTCACTATTTATTGTCCTTTTTCTGATGGATTGTGGCAATTCCTTGCAAAATAAGGCTTTTATTTATTCTTGTGTTTTGAGGTGGAGAGAACTGAATGTTTTTTTTTGTTCTTGCTTTTAATTGATTTACAAATGCATTTATTTACTTGTCAGATATGCACTGTGATGGATGGTGCCCTGTCTAGGGTGCATTCATGCCTTGCATTCAGGGTTCACAGGAAAACCTGACCCACCATGACTCTGACCCGGATAAAATGGGGGCATCAAAATAAAGGAAACTTGCCAGATACATTATATGGCAAAAAGTATGCCATTTAAACTTGTTTAACATCCCATTTCAAAATCATCAGCACTAATATGTTGAACACACACGTACAAACACACACTGTGAGAAGGCTTTCCACAACATTTGGCAGTGTCTCTGTGGGATCTTGTACCCGTTCAGTCAAAAAACATTTGGAAACTGGTTCAATGGAGTTGAGGTCAAGGTTCTGTGCATGCCAAAGCCCAAACATGTTCATAAATCAGCAAAATGTCATTTTAATTCTTTTTTAAATAGGCTGTTTTTCCACAGGATGCAAGAAGCTTTCAGTCTTACAAAAGTTTTCTTTTATTGGTTTGAAGCGACCAAAAACACTTTTACAGAAAAACCAAATAAATAGTGTATGTTAATGAAGATAATCAGTTTTTCCTAAATTTTGTGCCATAGTAGAAAATGTAAACTGAAAGTATTTGCTGAAGGTTTCAATTATTTTTAAGCATGATTCTAAAGGCTGATTATATTCATTAACTATGTACAAAATCTGCACACCTTAATCATTTACAAAGATTTACAGTACTGAATCATACTATACTTTCATCTGGGCAAAATCAGTAATAGATTTATCTTTATTTAGGCTAATACAAAAAGGACGTAATGTACACAGAAACCATTAGCTTAAGAGATTTCCATGAAGAAATTATTAATGTTACAAAGTTGTAGACTTAAGTTTGGGCTTAAGAATTTAAAGTTTTATTATTGGTCCTTTGTACATTGTTTAAAATGCTGGCCATGACTGTACATTTTATTATGATAATTAACATTGACCACTTAAAAAAGAAAAAATAGCACCCAAAATTGGACTTTCGACTCTCAAATGTTCTAGGTTTCTCAAGGATTCTGCTGTCAAATTGATGGTATCTTGTTGCGTTTATGATGGGATGATAGGTCAGATTACCATTAAGACGAACCCTGATCACAACCTTTTCGTGATGAAAAATGAATCACACACATGCATTCACACTAAACTGCAAAGTCAGCCACTCTCGGTCACACCTCTCCACCTGCTTTCCCATGTTCTGATGTCTCATAAAGGAAGGGACTCTGTCTCTCTTTTTATTTCTAAGATGTTCCTACATTTTAAGTGGATGGTCCCTTGACTGTGCCAGCCTCCTGGAGTCGTGGAGAGGTGTAGGCTGAGGATGCCAAGCATGCTGCCATTTCACAGAAACCAGGTAGGCCGGGATGACCTGCTTTTCCAGGATGGCCAGGCTGGCCTGCTGAACCTTGTGGCCCTCTTTCACCTGGCTTGCCATCCCGTGCCACTCCATCCAGACCTGGAGGACCTGGAGCAGAGAAGATTTATTGAGGTGAGTAAATGGATTATTGTTACAATGTTCACTGGTAACGTTTGTTTGTTTGTTTTATTAGGATTTTAACGTCATGTTTTACACTTTTTACACTTTTACACGGTAGTTACTCATTACACAAGACTCATCAGTTCACAAGGTTATATTGAACACAGTCATGGGCAATTTAGTGTCTCCAAGTCACCTCACTTGCATGTCTTTGGACTGTGGGAGGAAACCGGAGCACCCGGAGGAAACCCACGTGGACACAGAGAGAACATGCAAACTCCACACAGAAAGGACCCAGACCGCCCCACCTGGGGATTGAACCCAGGACCTTCTTGCTGTGAGGTGACAGTGCTATTACCATCGTGCCGCCCCGCTGGTAATGTAACGTACAATTCAGCACAACCTTCAAAATATAAACCTTAAAGATCATCCATGTAGAAGAGATATTGAAGTCCAGTTAAATGTTATACTGTAGTTCATATACACTTGGAAAAGGGAATGTACAGTATATGACCAAAAGTTTGTGGACACCTGAATATAAACACAGTACAGGTAAACCCTGTGTGAACATTTTCACTTGTGTAACCTAGTGTAAAATAGGAATAAACACAAATCTTAAAAACATTAACATTATTATTGTTTTCTGAATATGTATGTCAGAATAAAAACGATTAATTAAGCAGATTTGTTAATAATAATCTGCTAATCTGTTACCAGGCAACTTGTACTACTATTTTGTATGGTAATGGCCAGAGCGGTAGAGAGAACAGAGTGGCGACACTCCCATAGGGAACCGTTGGAAAGGGGGCGGGACATTTTTTCTGCCCAGCTTCCGGGTTGTGGAGCTCTGTATAGTTCCAAACAACCCATAGAGCCCCATTCATTTCCACTACTTATCAAACATTTTTAGCTGTATGTTGCTTTGTTTTAAAAAAATTATGAATTTAATGTCATTAATATACTTAATACTGTTATTGTTTAGCATTTGCTCAGCACTAAATGTTACATGTTTATCTTAATTAATAGGTATAACCCAATTTAGCTTAGTCAGTTAAGCTTAATTAATGACACACGAGTCTTTTCACCTAAAATGAGTTGATTAATCAAGATTCTTGTTACAGAAATGATCATAAAACATTAGAACCACAATAAATCATTATACTTTTACTTTCATACTTAAGTACATTTGAAGGTAAATTTAGTTTAGTACTTTAGTGGAGGTAAAGAGTATTTTTACTTTTACTACTACTTTTACTGGAGTAATATGTTACCTTGGATATCTCTACTTTAACTCAACTACATGGTTTGTCTACCTTGTCCACCACTTACATTAGACAAAATGAACTAGTGCATATTCATAATGAATTCATTAATGTATTACATGTAGGAATCAATTATTAATCACTCATGAAATAAGAGATGAATGAATGCTTTTTCATGTACCTGCACTATAATGTTTTTGGTACGGTAATGTGTTTATCAATCTGTTCATTCAGTGCAGGTAAACCTTATGAATCCAGCACATGACTTAGTGTTTAGCAAAAATGATTATTATTATGAATCCTCAGGAAAGTGAAGGGAGATTAGTTTATGCAAAAATCAAAACATAAAAAACTTTAATGTCTATACTGTATATTGTCTCTACTACTTAAGGATATCGCATTATGTAATGTATGCTAATATAATGTACTGTGTGTTAACAAGAACGACCTATTAACAAGTCATTATAAACATCAATCTTCCACTTTATATACCAAATTGACATTAAAGCAGATGCAGTAAATGTAAACGCAGTTGAAAATACCCAGAAATTGTACAAATGTTTATTATTTGCCGTTTAATATTTCATTTACTGCTGCCTGTCCCATTTGAGAACATGACAGCGCCGGGTTTGTTTGGAACTATTGAGGGTTACATGAACCACGTGACCGCGTAGCGGCGAGATCAAGGAGTGTCGCAACTCTCTCTATCTACGGCTCTGGTAATGGCCAAGATAAGAAAAGCTAACTTCCTATTGGAGCAGAGAAATCTGTTTCTGCCTTTTTGGGGAAATGCTGGCTTCCTATTGGTGGGGAAAAGTTTAGTCCCGCCCTTCTTTAAAAAAAAAACCAATAACAGTGATTTTAAAGCGATTTATTAATTAATTTTAGTTTAAAAAGTGAATAAACTTCTTGTTTTGATAGAAAGCTTCATTATTAGAGACACAAATGCATAAAAGAAGCTGGGAACACAGGTTTGGGTCGATATTTACCTCGTTATCTTGGTGAGGAAAAGTTTGACGCATGCTAATTGCTTTATTTACTTAGGGGAGTTCGGTTCGGTTCGGCGCCATTACTGGTGGGGCCGTGGCTATATCCAAGCCTGGTGTAAAGTCACTTTCACTGTGTAAAGTGTGTAAAGTCACTTTCACGCAGTAGCACCCCCAGAAATGTATCCCAGGGGTGGCTAGAAGGGGCAACTAAAAAACCAAAAGCCATAACTGAATTTCAGGAATTAGTTGATAATTATATCAATATGAGAGTTAAGTAATTGTATACTGATGGAATTGCAGTTGTATATTTTACAGTTAATGTTACTAATTATCAGTCATGTTAGACTGAATTTTTAATTTAATCATTCATTCACTGTCTGTTTTACCACCGCTTTATCCTGGTCAGGGTCACAGTGGGTGCAATTCACTAGACGAAAGGTAGGAAACACCCCTGGACGGGTCATCAGTCATTCACAGGCCAAACACACACACACCTAGGGCAATTTTGTATATCCAATTAATCTGACTGCATGACTTTGGACTGTGGGAGGAAACCGGAGCTCCTGGAGGAAACCACCACAGATGCAGGGGGAACATGCAAACTCCACACAAAAGGACCCAGATCGCTCTACTTGGGATTTGAACCCAGGATCTTCTTGCAATGCTAGCCACCATGCCACCCTGAATTTTAAACTTCATTTTTTAGGTATTTTAGGTAAATATATTTGTCATACTTGCAGTTGGGTTACATGTGGTTTTGTAAAACATTATTATTTGATAAGGAAGCAGTTAAACATTGCAAAGATAAACCTAAATGATTAAATTAGACGAGATCCTGTTTTATGTTCACAAGATTAGAGGAAAAATGGAGAAAAACGCATTCTATATGAAGTTGAATTTCACTTGACCATAGTATACGTAGTAAACATAACTTCTGCCCTTGGACAGTGATGTCCAGGCTGAAATTGTCATTCTAAACAAATTGTCATTCTCACATCATGTGAGCTGGTAATAGCAGTGGTTCTGTTCATTTTCAGGTAGGTTGTTTGTGAGACCTAAAACTGCAGAGGAGATGGCGAGCTGATCACTTTGAACTGCATACTTCAATATTTGGAGAAGGAACAACTGGGATTTTTCTCCTAACATCAGTGCCAGTGGTTGGAGTGATTGAAGACACTGTTTCATTTACCATAAATAGATTTTCATTGGTGCGGTAAGACCACCTTGCTATTTTTTTTGTTATTTTGAAGGGGTATACCTCAGCTTGAACATACCCCAACTGGGACAGAACTCAACCTGAATACAAATTGGAGATTTGAATGCACACATACACACCCACACACCACAGACCTATTGAAAGGAACAGTTGTAGCCTAGCGGTTAAAGTACGGGACTAGTAAGCATAAGGTTGCTGGTTCAAACCCAACCACTGCCAGGTTGCCACTGTTGGGTCCTTGAGCAAGGCCCTTAACCCTCAATTGCTTGGACTGTATATTGTAAATTGCTTTGGATAAAAGCGTCTGATAAATGCTGAAAATGAAAGTGAGGACTGACTTTAGAGTTGACATGTACAGTATATGCAGGTTTATACTGTACACATTAATGTTCTGTTTAAATACAATTATATTTTGTAACTAAAAGCTACTTGTGAAGCTGATTAAAGTACCTGGAAGGCCGGGTGGTCCTGGTAGACCCGGGTGAGGTCGTCCAGCATCTCCTCTTTCTCCCTTTGCACCTCTTTTTCCTGTAAGGTTCAACAAAAAGAATATAAGAATGTCCACACATCTATGATTCACACCATCACAGCAGAATTACACATACAGAATTCACATCATGTGCAAAAAAATCATAAATAAATACATGGATGGGTAAGAAGTCCCAGTATTTGCTCTTCAAGCTCCTTGTTCCATGTGGTTGTGTGGTATTTATTGAATATTTGGTTACACGAGAATATTTAGACAAGAATAGAACATTTCTTATCTGTCTTGAAACCAGCTGAAGTGGCTAGAAAATGTGTTACTTTCAATTTATTCTACAGTGAATTCTCAATGTAATTAACTTTACATTATTAAGGTTGGCAGCCATTTGAAAAGCCATGCCAACTGACCGGGTTTCCACATGGTCGAAAACATCAATAATGGCAAAAATCCCCTAAAATTCCAGCTCAGATTTTACATTTGGACCACAACATTGACTTTTTTCCAACATAAAAAATGGTAATTACTGTTTCTACCTGCTTTCTAACGATTCTATCTTCTCTCTCAGCTTCGTCTGCTACCTGTAAACCTATTGGGTGTTTTTTTTAAAGCATTTATGGGCAAAACAAGAGATAGTAGGTTTGAATTATGGTTCATTTTTATACACATTAAGGGACTCCAGTCTGATATAAATAAAAGAAACGATTTTATTTTGTGGAACATTATGTAGCTCACTTCTGAAAAAAACAAAAAAGCAGGTTTAAAAGGGTACTTATATTGGGACATTATAATATTTGCTTTATATTTAATACATAAAACCTAAAAACGCAATGCTGATAATAGTATTTAAGGTTTATGTTAAAAGTGCTCCCTTATTGAAGATTATATGCTCATTTCAATTCATTTCTGTTTAGATCCTGGGCATATACACCGACGAGGCATAACATTATGACCACTGACAGGTGAAGTGAATAACACTGATTATCTCTTCATCACAGCACCTGTTAGTGGGGGGGATATATTAGGCAGCAAGTGAACATTTTATCCTCAAAGTTGATGTTAGAAGCAGGAAAAATGGGCGAGCACGAGGATTTGAGCGAGCCAAGGCTCATTGATGCACGTGGGGAGCGAAGACTGTCCTGTGTGGTCCAATCCAACAGACGAGCTACTGTAACTCAAATTGCTAAAGAAGTTAATGCTGGTTCTGATAGAAAGGTGTCAGACTCCATGCCTCGATGGGTCAGGGCTGTTTTGGCAGCAAAAAAGGTACCAACACAATATTAGGAAGGTGGTCATAATGTTATGCCTCATCGGTGTCTCATTTTATTTATGTAGACATCTTTTTGTAAGACATTAATTTTAATTCATAGGTTAATAGCATCCAAAACAACAAAAAAATCAGTTAAGGGCATACCATTCAGAAACATTCATTTACTTGAGATTACATAGTAAAATTGCTTCATTAAAATAATATGAATGAAACAATTAGCAGCACTTTAAAAATAATTACCACTTCAGTCTGAGAGCATGAAAACCAATGCACTGAACTGTAAGAAATTATTCGTTACATGGAAATAACTCATGACATAGAAAACATCATGAAATTGTTAATGTGCACAAGTAGTGCATCATAAAAGTTGGATAAAAGGGTTTTTATGTTCTCCATAATCTCACTTTACTCGTAACGAGCATGCAGACCTCTTATCTGCAGTCTTTATGTCACATACTGCACAAAACCTTTAATAAATGCCACAGCTTTGCTATAAAACATCCATGAAGTGTGTATGATTGTGCTGTATATAAGACTTTAGAGAGTACACACAAGTAACCCGCAGTTATCTATTCTGTCTTATTTTTGGAATACCAGCATGGCTGGATTACTGACCGGGCCAGTGGGGCCAGAGCCCAGGGGCCCTTGAGGTCAGGGGGCCCCGGGGGGGCCCTGGCCCAAAACATTTTGCGATGCCTATCAACATTTATGATACAATATATTTTTATTTCCGAGGGCCCTCCATTTTAAGGATCCTCTGACTATTAGGGACTTTGACCCCAGGGCCTCTTGGGGGCCCTAGCCATGCTTTTGGGGCCCCTAGCCATGCTTTTGTACGGTCCTGGCGAGCTTATGGCCCTCTGTTCTCCCTGTAACCCTAAAAAACCACTTATGTTCTTCGGGTCACTTGACCCCTAACAGTAATTTTTTTTTTTACTTCGAGCTAGGAGGACGGGGACAGTGCCATACGGTGCGTCTTGTGGAGGAGAGCCCCCTGTACGGTCCGGGCGAGCTTCTGGCCTTTTGTTCGCGCTGTAACCCTAAAAAACCACTTATGTTCTCCGGGTCACTTTGAAAATCTTGACCCCTAACAGTAATCTTTTTTTTTACTTCGAGCTAGGAGGACGGGGACAGTGCCATACGGTGCGTCTCGTGGAGGAGAGCCCCCTGTACGGTCCGGGTGAGCTTCTGGCCTTTTGTTCTCCCTGTAACCCTAAAAAACCACTTATGTTCTCTGGGTCACTTTGAAAATCTTGACCCCTAACAGTAATCTTTTTTTTTACTTCGAGCTAGGACGACGGGGACAGTGCCATACGGTGCGTCTCGTGTAGGAGAGCCCCCTGTACGGTCCGGGTGAGCTTCTGGCCTTTTGTTCTCCCTGTAACCCTAAAAAAACACTTATGTTCTCCGGGTCACTTTGAAAATCTTGACCCCTAACAGTTATCTTTTTTTTTTTTACTTCGAACTAGGAGGACTGGGACAGTGCCATACGGTGCGTCTCGTGGAGGAGAGGCTCCTGTACGGTCCTGGCGAGCTTCTGGCCTTTTGTTCTCCCTGTAACCCTAAAAAACCACTTATGTTCTCTGGGTCACTTTGAAAATCTTGACTCCTAACAGTAATCTTTTTTCTTACTTCGAGCTAGGAGGACGGGGACAGTGCCATACGGTGCGTCTCGTGGAGGAGAGCCCCCTGTACGGTCCGGGCGAGCTTCTGGCCTTTTGTTCTCCCTGTAACCCTAAAAAACCACTTATGTTCTCCGGGTCACTTTGAAAATCTTGCCCCCTAACAGTAATCTTTTTTTTTTACTTCGAGCTAGGAGGACGGGGACAGTGCCATACGGTGCGTCTTGTGGAGGAGAGCCCCCTGTACGGTCCGGGCGAGCTTCTGGCCTTTTGTTCTCCCTGTAACCCTAAAAAACCACTTATGTTCTCCGGGTCACTTTGAAAATCTTGCCCCCTAACAGTAATCTTTTTTTTTTACTTCGAGCTAGGAGGACGGGGACAGTGCCATACGGTGCGTCTTGTGGAGGAGAGCCCCCTGTACGGTCCGGGCGAGCTTCTGGCCTTTTGTTCGCGCTGTAACCCTAAAAAACCACTTATGTTCTCCGGGTCACTTTGAAAATCTTGACCCCTAACAGTAATCTTTTTTTTTACTTCGAGCTAGGAGGACGGGGACAGTGCCATACGGTGCGTCTCGTGTAGGAGAGCCCCCTGTACGGTCCGGGCGAGCTTCTGGCCTTTTGTTCTCCCTGTAACCCTAAAAAACCACTTTTGTTCTCCGGGTCACTTTGAAAATCTTGACCCCTAACAGTAATCTTTT
Source organism: Trichomycterus rosablanca (assembly GCF_030014385.1). Lineage (NCBI taxonomy): Eukaryota > Metazoa > Chordata > Actinopteri > Siluriformes > Trichomycteridae > Trichomycterus > Trichomycterus rosablanca. Next base: position 4,551,912 of record NC_085989.1, on the reverse strand, counting down.
TTTTTTTTACTTCGAGCTAGGAGGACGGGGACAGTGCCATACGGTGCGTCTCGTAGAGGAGAGGCTCCTGTACGGTCCGGGCGAGCTTCTGGCCTTTTGTTCTCCCTGTAACCCTAAAAAACCACTTATGTTCTCCGGGTCACTTTGAAAATCTTGACCCCTAACAGTAATCTTTTTTTTTTTTACTTCGAGCTAGGAGGACGGGGACAGTGCCATACGGTGCGTCTCGTAGAGGAGAGGCTCCTGTACGGTCCGGGCGAGCTTCTGGCCTTTTGTTCGCGCTGTAACCCTAAAAAACCACTTATGTTCTCCGGGTCACTTTGAAAATCTTGACCCCTAACAGTAATCTTTTTTTTTACTTCGAGCTAGGAGGACGGGGACAGTGCCATACGTTGCGTCTCGTGGAGGAGAGGCTCCTGTACGGTCCGGGCGAGCTTCTGGCCTTTTAATCGCGCTGTAACCCTAAAAAACCACTTATGTTCTCCGGGTCACTTTGAAAATCTTGACCCCTAACAGTAATCTTTGTTTTTTCTTCGAGCTAGGAGGACGGGGACAGTGCCATACGGTGCGTCTTGTGGAGGAGAGCCCCCTGTACGGTCCGGGCGAGCTTCTGGTTTTTTGTTCGCGCTGTAACCCTAAAAAACCACTTATGTTCTCTGGGTCACTTTGAAAATCTTGACCCCTAACAGTAATCTTTTTCTTTACTTCGAGCTAGGAGGACGGGGACAGTGCCATACGGTGCGTCTTGTGGAGGAGAGGCTCCTGTACGGTCCGGGCGAGCTTCTGGCCTTTTGTTCGCGCTGTAACCCTAAAAAACCACTTATGTTCTCCGGGTCACTTTGAAAATCTTGACCCCTAACAGTAATCTTTTTTTTTACTTCGAGCTAGGAGGACGGGGACAGTGCCATACGGTGCGTCTTGTGGAGGAGAGCCCCCTGTACGGTCCGGGCGAGCTTCTGGCCTTTTGTTCGCGCTGTAACCCTAAAAAACCACTTATGTTCTCCGGGTCACTTTGAAAATCTTGACCCCTAACAGTAATCTTTTTTTTTACTTCGAGCTAGGAGGACGGGGACAGTGCCATACGGTGCGTCTCGTGGAGGAGAGGCTCCTGTACGGTCCGGGCGAGCTTCTGGCCTTTTGTTCTCCCTGTAACCCTAAAAAACCACTTATGTTCTCCGGGTCACTTTGAAAATCTTGACCCCTAACAGTAATCTTTTTTTTTACTTCGAGCTAGGAGGACGGGGACAGTGCCATACGGTGCGTCTTGTGGAGGAGAGCCCCCTGTACGGTCCGGGCGAGCTTCTGGCCTTTTGTTCGCGCTGTAACCCTAAAAAACCACTTATGTTCTCCGGGTCACTTTGAAAATCTTGACCCCTAACAGTAATCTTTTTTTTTACTTCGAGCTAGGAGGACGGGGACAGTGCCATACGGTGCGTCTCGTGGAGGAGAGGCTCCTGTACGGTCCGGGCGAGCTTCTGGCCTTTTAATCGCGCTGTAACCTTAAAAAACCACTTTTGTTCTCCGGGTCACTTTGAAAATCTTGACCCCTAACAGTAATCTTTTTTTTTTACTTCGAGCTAGGAGGACGGGGACAGTGCCATACGGTGCGTCTCGTGGAGGAGAGCCCCCTGTACGGTCCGGGCGAGCTTCTGGCCTTTTGTTCGCGCTGTAACCCTAAAAAACCACTTATGTTCTCCGGGTCACTTTGAAAATCTTGACCCCTAACAGTAATCTTTTTTTTTACTTCGAGCTAGGAGGACGGGGACAGTGCCATACGGTGCGTCTCGTAGAGGAGAGGCTCCTGTACGGTCCGGGCGAGCTTCTGGCCTTTTGTTCGCGCTGTAACCCTAAAAAACCACTTATGTTCTCCGGGTCACTTTGAAAATCTTGACCCCTAACAGTAATCTTTTTTTTTACTTCGAGCTAGGAGGACGGGGACAGTGCCATACGGTGCGTCTCGTGGAGGAGAGGCTCCTGTACGGTCCGGGCGAGCTTCTGGCCTTTTAATCGCGCTGTAACCCTAAAAAACCACTTATGTTCTCCGGGTCACTTTGAAAATCTTGACCCCTAACAGTAATCTTTGTTTTTTCTTCGAGCTAGGAGGACGGGGACAGTGCCATACGGTGCGTCTTGTGGAGGAGAGCCCCCTGTACGGTCCGGGCGAGCTTCTGGTTTTTTGTTCGCGCTGTAACCCTAAAAAACCACTTATGTTCTCCGGGTCACTTTGAAAATCTTGACCCCTAACAGTAATCTTTTTCTTTACTTCGAGCTAGGAGGACGGGGACAGTGCCATACGGTGCGTCTTGTGGAGGAGAGCCCCCTGTACGGTCCGGGCGAGCTTCTGGCCTTTTGTTCGCGCTGTAACCCTAAAAAACCACTTATGTTCTCCGGGTCACTTTGAAAATCTTGACCCCTAACAGTAATCTTTTTTTTTACTTCGAGCTAGGAGGACGGGGACAGTGCCATACGGTGCGTCTCGTGGAGGAGAGGCTCCTGTACGGTCCGGGCGAGCTTCTGGCCTTTTGTTCTCCCTGTAACCCTAAAAAACCACTTATGTTCTCCGGGTCACTTTGAAAATCTTGACCCCTAACAGTAATCTTTTTTTTTACTTCGAGCTAGGAGGACGGGGACAGTGCCATACGGTGCGTCTTGTGGAGGAGAGCCCCCTGTACGGTCCGGGCGAGCTTCTGGCCTTTTGTTCGCGCTGTAACCCTAAAAAACCACTTATGTTCTCCGGGTCACTTTGAAAATCTTGACCCCTAACAGTAATCTTTTTTTTTACTTCGAGCTAGGAGGACGGGGACAGTGCCATACGGTGCGTCTTGTGGAGGAGAGCCCCCTGTACGGTCCGGGCGAGCTTCTGGCCTTTTGTTCTCCCTGTAACCCTAAAAAACCACTTATGTTCTCCGGGTCACTTTGAAAATCTTGACCCCTAACAGTAATCTTTTTTTTTACTTCGAGCTAGGAGGAAGGGGACAGTGCCATTCATGGCTGGATTATTGACCGGGCCAGTGCCCAGGGGCCCTTGAGGTCAGGGGGCCCCGGGGGGGCCCTGGCCCAAAACATTTTGCGATGCCTATCAACATTTATGATACAATATATTTTTATTTCCGAGGGCCCTCCATTTTAAGGATCCTCTGACTATTAGGGACTTTGACCCCAGGGCCTCTTGGGGGCCCTAGCCATGCTTTGGGGGCCCCTAGCCATGCTTTTGGGGCCCCTAGCCATGCTTGGTGTCAATGCTGTTGACAATAGCCCAGAAGCTGGACGTTTTTTTGACTTTGTACAGGCAATGTACACATTTTGTGCATCATCTACACACAGGTTGGGAAAGGTTTTCCATGATACTGATATCAAACTCACACTGAAATCACTGTCAGGTACTCGATGGAACGCACGAGCTGAGTCAACTAAGGCTCTTTGGAAATATTATGCACAACTGAGAGAGGCATTGAATGATATGTCTAAAGATATGGAGGAGAAATGTGTAACTCGAAGTGAAGCCTCTGCACTCTGTGACAAATTGGACACGTTGGAGATGGCCTTCATGGCATACTTCTGGGACACAATACTACAGAGTTTCCAAGCCACAAGCCTGCAGCTGCAGAAGCATGATATTGACATATGTACAGCTACACAACTTCTCTTGTCTTTACGAGACTTTGTGGCAGCACAGAGAGATAATTTTGAGGTGTTTGAAGGGGCAGCTTTAAATGTCACCACTGCTGTCTCCCAAGAGTACAGGCATGACCTCCAGCGTACAAAGAAGCGCAAAATTATGTCTGATGATAGTGCAGAGCCAGGTGTAGCATTTAATGGAAAGGACAAGTTTCGGATCGAAACTTTCAATGTTGTCATTGACAAACTTGTGTCCTGTCTCAACCACTGTTTGAATGCATACACACACTTAACTGAGCTATTTGATGTTCTTTTCATGCCTGACAATATGTCCAACAGTGAGCTCACTTTAAAGGCTAACTCACTCGCTGCAGCATATCCTTCAGATCTGAACATGAGCCTGGCAGATGAATTGATACAATACAAATCATTCATAACAGAAAAAGAAAAATGTCCTAGTAAAATGCTCAAAACCATGATCAATTTGAATTTACAGTCAACCTTTCCAAATGTCTACATAGCACTTAGACTTTTTTTTGACTGTGCCTATCACAAATTGTGAAGGGGAGCGTTCATTCTCCAAACTGGCTCGGGGCCCAGACTATCCTTAATTGGTCCTTGAATACCAGGACCTGTTGGGAGTGTAGGTGTAGAGTAGGTGCCAATCCTGAACATACAAATAGATTTTTTGGTTCTGCACCAGTTTCCAATGGAAAAAAATATTATTAATACCTGGGTCAAAAACAAGGTGTCTTTTTGTGTCATGATATTTTTCTCTTTTCTGATGTAAACATTAGTGCAGGACCAACATTAAAAGTCTTTATTTATCATTCAGCTTTAGCCTTGATGTTTGACTTTCCTGCATTTTAAGTGGCAGGTCAATTCAATTAATTTTGATTTGATTTGATTTTAAAGATACAAGATATCTAGCAGGCTTGGCAAGCATCACTGATTTATATGTGATAAAGGCTCAAGAACCAAGCAAAGTCATTTAAATAAAACTTGTAAAGAAAGAATCAAGTGTGTAGCTCCATTTTTCTTCACATCAATTATCTCAGGTTCTGATGGTGGCGAGAGAAAGACGTGTCGAGGGAGTTGCAATGGTTTAATTTAAAAATAATGAGACACTGAACAAAGCAGATGAGTGGATGTGATGGTGAGAAACGGTCAGAACCTCCTTATGAGTAAAAGCCCGCATTAAAGACTAGGCTAGCAACTTAAGTACAATATGATTGCTGGTTGTGTTTCTGTCCTTCTTGATTGCTATTGTATCATATAAAGGTACTTTACCTTTAAGACCTGAGTTTCCTATTTGGCCTGGTGCTCCAATCGTGCCTGGAATGCCGCGGGCACCTGTAAGGCCGTGAACTCCCTGAGGTCCTGAAGGCCCAGGAGGTCCTGGTGGGCCTGGTGGTCCCATCATTCCAGCTCCTCCCAGTGCTCCCCTTTTGGCGCTCACTGCTAAAGCAGCTAACCTCTCTGTTGGACAATATACACATATATTAGAGGGTATACAGATATACGTAGATACTGGAGGGTAAACAACCTCTGGGTTAAAAAAACCCTTCTGTATTAAAGATAAACTTGTGAAAATAAATAGCATGGTATAGGGAGAACAAACCCTGGACCTATGAGTTGTACAAATTTTCATTTCATTTTCTCCCCTTTTTCTCCCTTTAAGCGTGTCCAATTGCCTGATCATGTCATGCTTCCTCTCCACCAATGCCGATGCCCGCTCTGATTGAGGAGAACGAAACTAACCCACGCCCCCTCCGACACGTGGGCAGCAGCCGTATGCAACTTGTCACCTACACTTTGACGAGTGCAGTGCAGCTCAGCACTGTGTACGGAGAGACACACCCTGAGAGCACTATTTTCTCATCTCTGTGCAGGCGCCATCAATCAGCCAGCAGAGGTCGTAATTGCATTAGTTATGAGAGAGACCCTATCCAGCTTAATCCCACCCCTATCTGAACAACAGGCCAATCGTTGTTTATGTGGGCGCTCAGCCCAGCCGGATGTATTCAAGATCCAAGCTCTGGTTCCAGCGTGTGTTTTTATCGCTGCCCCACCTGAGCGGCATTGGGCTCATTTTATGGCCTCTAATCACCAGATTCATTTGTTTAGACCTCCCTCCACAGTGCCAAGAAAATTTCAGCATTTTTTCCTAATAGATTTTTTTTTTTTTTAATCTATCCAATAAAAATTGTTTTAAAAAAACTCAATTTCAATTGAAAACCTAAAATAGGTCATTTTAGGCCAGGCAGAACATAAGGGTTAAGATAGCACTGTTAAGCCGGCAGCGTGAATTAGCAAAGACGTGGCATCTGTTGGCCTTTTTGCCACAGTGTCTTAGCGGCCAAATCTAATCATCCTCGCTCCAGGAATGATGGCAAAATCCTCCCTTCTGTCAAGCTGTTTGTTGTTCCATCTTAAATTGTGTGTGTGTGTGACACCGTGGGCAGAAGAAAGGATTACACCGAAATGATAAGGGCTAACAGAAGTTATCATGAGTCAGCTCTGGTCATCTCCGGCAAAAATCACAGGCTTACAAGATCTAAGAAAACTAAGAGGGATGGAAGGAGGGGAAAAGTCCATTTAAAACGGAGAGAAAAAATCCCGCTGCAGTCGGCACTATTCACACTTTTGGCAGGAGAGATATCCCCTGAGGAGCAATGAGTTCTACGTTAATTCATTTCTATAGATACAAAGCATGGATTTATAGCCGTCGATTCCAGCTGCACTCTTTTTAACATCCTGATTGCGGTCGGTGTAGTGCAGAGCACAGGAAAAGCACTTGCTTTCAGAAATAATGATACTTACCTTGCAGCATCTTCAGGACAACCTCAATAATGTGCTGATCTGTGGCATCGGGACCCTGTAAGAGGAAAAAAAAATGAAAAGAATAATGATGACTGCAGTAGTTACAGAACCACCATGGAGTAGCATCCAACAGTCATTTAAAGAACAGTTTATCACAGTTAATTACTAATGAATCATTCTTAATAATGCCTCTCATTAACACAATGTTTTGTTATAGAAGATGTATTAAAGAAAGCTCTAATGGTACCTTGTTAAGCTCATGATATTTGTTGTATTAGTTGGGTATTGTTAGTACTTTTTTATATGTTACATACATACCGCATACTGTATGTACGTAAATAAATAGGATAAAAATTCAATAATTTTTTTTTTCATTCAGCTGGTCTCGTATTTAGGGGTCGCCACAGCTAATCTGGTCCACATACCAGACTGGCACAGTTTCTACACCAGATGCCCTTCCCGACGCAACCCATCTATTTCTATTCAGGCTTGGGACTAGGATTAAGAGCGCACTGACGAGTGTGTCTCCCAGTGGCTTGGCTGTTTCGGCCATCCCCCTGCCTCCGCCCTCGGACATTAGCCAGTCAGGTCTGTGCAAATGTGTTATCGTGAGGACATTTCAGGGTGGATTCCCCATAAAAGCCTTAACTGAATGAAAATGGAATTAAATAGTTTAATTAACAGTAACATTATATAGTATTGGAGCTTAATTGGAGTACTAATAATTTTTTGATCTTTTACTAATGTCCTTTATATTTATTTATTTTTTTTGTTATAAAGTTATATTTAACTTTATATTTTTTTTGTTTATGCTTTTTCTCCCTTTTAGCGTGTCCAATTGCCCGATTGCGTCATGCTTCCTCTTCCCAGCTCTGATTGAGGAGAACGAAGCTAACCCACGCCCCCTCTGACACGTTGGCAGCAGCCGTATGCATCTTGTCATCTACACTTTGGCGAGTGCCATGTGGATCAGCACTGTGTATAAAGAGACACACCCTGAAGTGCACTCTCTCCCCGTCTCTGTGCAGGCGCCATCAATCAGCCAACAGAGGTCGTAATTGCATTAGTTATGAGAGAGACCCTATCTGGCTTTAATATCCCGCCCCTATCTGAACAACAGGCCAATCATTGTTCACGTGGCTGCTTAGCCCAGCCGGCAGGCAGAGATGAGACTCTATACAATGTGTTTGATAACCCAGCTCTGGTGTACCAGCGTGTGTTTTTATCGCTGCGCCACCTGAGCGGCCACTAATGTCCAACTTTAACTGCTATTTCGTTTTTTGACAGTCCTTACATAAAGCTTAAGATACCAGAATATCCAGTTATTTATAACTATCCCATTGTTCCAACTCCTGCCAGTAATTAAGAAAACTAGAGCTGTTCAGTATGAAAGGAGAAGCATTAATAAGTTAGTGGAAAAGACTTTTAAGTGTACCTGAGTTACCATGAAACCTTTTAGATATACACTGCATTCAGAGCTTTTGGTTGAACCTGATATAGATTTCTATCTCACATGTTAAACACTAGAATCCTTATCATTTCTTGTGTCTGGTGTTTGGTTTTGATAGATTTGGTTGTCTTCTGTTCATAGAAATGTAGTACACACTTTCATGTATGCATTAGTAGCACCATAATTCTTTGGTACTGACAAAAAGTCCTGCAGTTCCTTCATGTTCAGGTGAAGATGAACACACCAGCTCTCTGTAAAATCCCATTATCATGCGTGGAGAATACTCACAGTCGCTCCTTGTATCCCCGGCATGCCTGGTGCACCTCTCACTCCACTGAGACCTCGGGGGCCGGAAAGACCTGTGGGACCCTTGTCTCCTGGTTTGCCAGGGTCTCCGGTAGGACCGTTGTGTCCTTGTTCACCTCTTACTCCTTGCTGTTAATCAAGGGGAAAAAAAAGATGGGAGGCATGCTAATTTCTTTCTGGACAAAACAGAGATCAACATTTGGCCCGACTTCTATCTTTTGGGAGAGCCAGAGCAACATATTGGGTTCATGTTTGGATTTTGTCAGGTCCATTTGAAGGTGCCGAGCTTTATGTGGCACATCAGTAACAAGGCACGACCCACCGCAGTTAACTGTGTTACAGTTAAAAGAGTAATTAGCAGCTGTAGTCAGTACTTCAAAACTGGCATTTCAGATAGAAATTAAAACTAATCAAGGGTTAATCAAACTGCTGATCGAGTTTTAATCTATAATAGTATGACACAGATGGCAGATCTCAGGGTTTTTGGTAGTTTAGCTGCACACTGACAGAGTAAGGCTACATTACGGTGGCAATAAAAAGGTCAAATCTTATTTAAATACTTATTAAAGCTAAGAAATCAGCAGGATCAATGTTAGGAACATAAATTTAGGTAACATGAGGTATGTACTGTGTAATACAGAATATGTACACAGATGATATGACAAGAACCTAAAGCACACAATACCAGTTATCAAGTTTGAGAGAAATTCTTAAAAAGTGTATTGCTTACCTGTCCCTTAGGTCCAGGTTCACCAGACTGTCCCTGTTGGGCCCCAGAAAGACATAAGTATATAAGGTATAAAAAACAAAAACAATCCTTTATTCCCAGTTCTCTGTGAAACTGAATTTGACTAAAAGCTGAAAGCTATACCTTCTCTCCCTTCTCTCCAGCCAATCCCTCTACTCCTGGATCACCCTACAGCATAAAACACGAGTGAATTCTCTCAAAGTCACTCTATTTTTGATGCAGATCTTTCATTAGGATGCACAGACAGGCTCACTTATTTATATGAGCGTTTACTTACAAAGTCTCCCTTTGGTCCCACTTTGCCTTGGAATCCCTGTAGAAAGAAAATCAGAGCAGATTGGACATTTATCATGAGCTGTAATGGCTCCGGCAGAGGCTTTTTTATTGTAAGCAATGTCTTTGTTTAACCAATACTCCTCTAAATTATCAGCAGCAATGCCCAAATGCTTGCATTAAATGGCCAGTATATTATGGGTAAAAGGACAACAAACATAAAAGTGTCCATAGGAGGATATTTCATCTCTGATGAAGCAAATTATTTGACAAACCAGGTCATAAATCACCCAGGAGCTGGATGAACATCTTTTGTAGAAAAAGGCAGGAGGACACCTGAGGGTGGCTGCATGGTGTAATAGTGCCACTACATGGCTGTAACTTCTAACTGCAAACGTTTCGTATACGTATAAGAAGCATGCACTTCAAATGAATTTTAGATCTTTTAAACGTTTAATGTTTGTTGGTTTTCTAAAAATCTTATGGGATATAAAAATACACATATAGCAAATAGCCAACTTAACTACAAAGTCACTTACATTCACAGCACTTAGAAGATGCTTTTATCCAAAGTGACTTACAATTGTGTCAGTAAACAATGTAAGTAACCGAGGGTTAGAGCTCAAGGATCCAACAGTGGCAACCTGGCAGATCTGTGGTTTAAATCAATGACCTTCTGGTTACTAGTTCTGTACCTTAACTACTAGGAGACTGCTGCCATGTGGAAGTGATAACCTACCTATCTATTTTGTGGTGTAGAAGGGTTTCTAATGCCAATCTTTAAGTTGGTATGGTTTTATAAGTCCTTGCTAGTTTGACTACATAAACCGAGGACCTGCAATCTATTGGAATCCTGTCCGGGCTTTGTTACTGCATTGTGCCCAGGAAACTGGACCCACACTGACCACGATAAAGTGGTGGCAAAACATGAAAATAAAATGGAGAAAAGGGGTACAACATTTTTAGAAGTCATAGAATTGTTTTAAGTCATTATATCCTATATCCTGCTATAAAGTTCATGACCATTTATAACCAAGCGTGTGTAGGTTAAGTTTTGACTTCACCTGTATATATTCAGAAATTGGTCAAAACGAGCATGTATTGGTCGTACATACATACACACCTTGTCACCCTTGGTTCCAGGAAGACCCTGAGCTCCTGGTATACCCATTGGCCCTCGTTCGCCATTATTTCCCTACAAAAAGACAGCAAACATGAGCATAAGAGTGTTGAATATGTTACAAAAGCAGCATCTGTGTTTTGATTAAATAATGATAGTAATAATAATAACAGTTAAATAATAATTAAAATAATGTACTTACAGGCCCGCCAGCGATTCCCTGTGGTCCAACAGGTCCTCTCTCACCCCTGTCACCCTATAGGAGGACAGATATAATAGGATCAGCAAGTACATTTTATTAGCCTAAATATCCATCAATAAAAGCAAAGATAGTTTAAGTAGAATCAGGATAAATATAGAAGGAATATAACCACTTCTTCTTACTTGAAATGTTGGTTTATAAGAACATTTCAAAACAAAAGAAATTGTTTAAAAACTGCGGCAGTGTGACACTCGGTTGACACGCTGAACTGACGGCAGGTTGGTTTTCAGGGCTCATGCACTTCTCGTTGTCATAGCATGTCGTATGTCTCATTGCGCTCGGATGGCACATCGGTATACCACGCTAGTGCACCAACCCTGAAATCAGGTTTAAATCTCCAAAAAAATCGACTATGGTTGAGGGGGGTCTATGGATTGGATTGGTCAGATGGATTGGTGCCCTATCCTGGGTACTCCTGCCTTTATTTACATTTACATTTTCAGCATTTAACAGAGGCTTTTATCCAAAGAATGCCACTGAATACAATTTAAGCAACTGAACGTTAAGGGCCTTGCTCAAGTGCCCAACAGTGGTGATGGTGAGGCTTGAACTGGCCACCTTATAATTACCAGTCCAGTACCTTAACCACTGAGCTAATACATTATCCAATGTTACCCAGTGAAATTGGACCCACTGTAAAACTGACCCGGAGTGCTAACTGAATTGCCGTAGGATTGCTAGGACGCCTCATAGTGCAAATTAACCAGTAAACGCTACACTTGAACGCTACATGCATGAAAAATGTTAAATCACTAAACACAAACCCTAAATTCTGAATTTCACAGCAAATTGCATATTACACGTGGTGTAATGGTTTGTGACGTGTTTTTCACGGCAGTGAATTAGGTAGGGCCTTAGTCATAACCAATGCAGTTCGAGTTCTTAGAGAAAGGTAAAATAAAGTTCTCACCTTTGGCCCTGGAACTCCCTCCATACCAGCTTCACCAGGAGGACCAGGTTCACCCTGAGAGCAAGAGATGGGTCAGTAGAAGAAAACAATACAACAGGAAACGCAATATTCCGACAGTTTAAGTCATTTTTGACACCCAAGCATGCGACCAACCTGAGGACCTGGAGCACCAGGCATTCCTGACAATCCTCTGGGTCCTGATTCACCCTGCAGATAAAGAGAATCAGAATCGCTCTCTTGCTTGCAATACGTATTTTTTACACTGCGGTTATTAAATGATAATAACCACTGAGGCAGAGTTGGCTCACCTTGTCACCCACAGCGCCTTTGAGGCCAGGGCTGCCAGGCAAACCCTAAAAAAACACGGGACAGAAAAGATCACAACAGGGTGAGCCCCGTGGCACCCCTCCGAGGGCTTTCTATTTAAACCACATTTGGCCGAGAGCGGGAAGGCAGTGAAAGTAATGCTGCTGGAGAAGGCTCCATTACGCTGTGTGCTCAGCCCAGTGATGGTGTGGGTAATACCCAGCATGCTCCATTACCCCCAGCCACCAGCAGAAAGAGTCACGTTTGATGATGATGAATTGTTTGCAGGGAAAAGGGAGAAAGCAATTTCAAGGTGGTATAAATTCCAAAGGAACAGAGGCAACAGAGGTCAATCAAGACCTACGCATAGAAAACACGGTCACTTCGCCTCTCTTTTTAATTCATTATTTCCATTTCTGTGAAGGTGGGGGAGGGAAACAATGCGGAGTGACTTTATGACTACGTGAGCTGATTTAAAAAGGTGGTCAGGCATGTACTGAGTGGTACTGCAGCATTAAATAAATATGAAGAACGGCTCGGGTGTTTTAAGTAGGTACTCACTGCTGCCCCCTGGTGGCCAGGTGGACCAGGTCTGCCATTCTGTCCTGAAGCTCCCTGGAAAAAAAGAAAAGAAGAATGTAATTAATTAAATAAATACTTTTTAATTTGTGTGTTCTGTATATTCAGCAGCTAGGGTTAGAGAGCAGGATCTTTTGTGATACAACCCTCATGTCACAAAAAGGTTAAATTGCCTTGTGCGGGGGGACCCCAGTGGGGCATGGATTTAAACCCTGAGTCTTTTAATTACGTACTCAAAGCTTTAAAATGAGCCAGCACTGATCCTAGTAAAGAAAAAAAGTTGAGTATGTGTGAAATGTGTTGATATTGTTTATACCTTTATTCCTGGGATACCAGGCGTACCATCTTTGCCATCAATCCCTGGCAGACCCTGAAATCAATTTTTATTTTAATGTTAATTTCACAACAATTAAAATTTCATTAAATGCATTCCATGTTCAGAAGTGTCTGATTTTACCCACATTCTCGCCTTTCTTTCCCACCACTCCTTGTGGTCCTTTAATGCCTTGTCCACCCTATGAGGATTCATTATTAGATAAAAGAGACTGACAAGGAAAACACAAAGATTTTGAAGAGAAGATGAATAAAGATTAATAGTACTCACAGTATCACCTTTATCCCCAGCGTCTCCGGGAGGACCTCTGGGTCCCTCTTTACCCTGTGTGACAAAGCCAAAAATTGTCTTAGGTCAAGAACTCTTAAGGAAGGACTGCAATGACGTGCATGTCATGGCATGTGCTTAGATTTAAAATGTACACTAAACGTGTTCACTTTTTAATGATGCTATTATATAACATGCTGAAAACACCTTTAATAAAAATAATACTAGTAATAACAATAGTACTAGTAATAACAATAATACTAGTAATAGTAATAATAATAGTAATAATAATAATAGTAATAATAGTAATAATAATAATAGCAATAATGATAATAATAATAGTAATAATAATAATAATAGTAATAGTAATAATAATGGTAATAATAGTAATAAAATAATAATAGTAATAATAATAATAATAATGGTAATAATAGTAATGAAAATAATAATAATAATAGTAATAATAGTAATAATAATAGTAATTAATAATAATATTAGTGATAGTAATAATAATAGTAATTAATAATAATACTAGTGATAGTAATAATAGTAATAAATAACAATAATAGTAATAAATAATAATACTAGTAATAGTAATAATAATAAAATAAAAAAAATAATTATAATAATACTTGTTTTAATAATAATGCTAGTAATAATAATAATAATAATAATAATAATAACAATAACAATAATACTTGTTATAATAATAACACTAGAAATAATAATAATAAAAATAATTATAAGTTTTAATTTGAAAAGAAGAAACCTGAATTTGGGGGCAGTGGCACTGAAACATCTGTCACCACCAGAAGATATTTTAGTAAGAGGGACAGTAAGAAGGCCACTATCAGAACATCTCAGTCAATGGGCTGGTGCGTATGGCGCTAACAGTTCAGATGTAACAAGGGACAAATCCATGTAGCGCTTTCAATGTAAGGATGAGTATTTTAAATTGGATACGAGACGAAATTGGGAGCCAGTGAAGTGTTGGTTGAACAGGGGAGATTTGGGCTGATTTCCATGTGTGATTGAGTAGCCAGGAAGCAGAATTTTGTTACTGTGACTGTTCAAAAGAAGACACATTATGTACTTACAGGGACTCCAGGAAGGCCGATGGGTCCGGTAATGCCTTTGTAACCTTGAGGACCCTAAAAGAGAAAATGAATCAGGTCAAAGTAAAACAGAAGTCCTGATATTCTGTCTTGGAAAGGCAATCAGTGTCTGTGGTAAGGGAATTTCTGGAAATATGACTTTGTCTTTGCTAATGAATAGCAGGGCAGATTATATTCGGCTTGTTTTGCTAGTAGCAGATAAATGCTTGCAATCACACATAACATTTGGGCGGCCATGCTGAGATGAAATGAATATGTACGATGGTTATGCGCAGATGGTGTGGTGTGGACTTCTGCCAGTCTTGCACATGCTTGTTCCTAGTGAGGATTCAGTAATTGATTTGGGTTTGTCGGTGATTATATGTAGATGAGAACCAAGACGGTTAATTGCTTGTTGGTGCTTGTTGGTGCATCTGGTAAGAGTCACCAAATTTTGTATTTTGGAAAAAAAAAATTCAAGTGCAGTTGCAGGTGAAGGCGTTATGTTACTCACTGTTCCCCCTTTAGGTCCAACCATTCCTGGGTAGCCTCTCAAACCCTGTGGGCCCTAAAACAGAAGATAAGAGACGTCAGTGTAACTACTGCATGCTTATAAGGAAGAATTGTAATTTAAAGAATCTCTGGATGGAGTTTAAACCATTTACAACAGACTAGAATAGTAGAATAAAAAAAAACATTTGGTCTCGTATGGCAGAGTGTTTCAATCCCTGTGTCACATCGCAAAAAAAGTGGGTCGCAAAGAATATTAATAATAATGAAATAAATGAATTTTAACAGAGGCGCCCAAGTGGTGCAGCAGGATATTTCGCTAGCACACCAGCGCCGAGATTTTGAACACCCCGGTTTGAGTCTCGACTCTGCTACCAATCGGCTGATGGGCGCCATCTAGCGGGCACAATTGCAAGTGCCTGCAGCAGACACAAATTGGCCACCGTGTCTGCTGGGTGGGTAAAAGACCGGATCAAGTGGGTGGGGTCTTTAAATGCTGTGCAAGGACCCTCGTTAGCGGATAGCGGTGAATTTGCAGAAGCACAGGCGTAAAGAGGGGGTCCACTAGGACTGCGCACGCGTCTAAGGGGACGTGATCAGCATATACCCTCCTTAAACACAATCAGGGATAAAGCGGAAGAATAAGAATGAAGATGCATGAATAAATAGAAAATAAAAGTGAATTTTAACAGCACAGAAGCACGAAACAAACGTGTACGCAATCGCCCCCTTTATGGAGGCTTTATGTTACATGTTGTAAACAACAGTGGGACCAGATTGTACAAAGCAAAACAGAGAGAGTAAGATGCATTGTTTGTGTTGCCTGGGTCGTGTAAAGAATTATGGACATAATTTGTACGGTAATACAAGCTGAGAACAGAAAGCATGAATGATATGAATACATTACTGGAGGGCCTGGTATTCCTTGCTCACCAGAGATTCCATACTCTCCTTTTGCACCCTGTAAAAATGCAAAATGAAGAGTCATAAAACAAATCATCAAACGCATTTAATACACACTGACTGTCATGTCTGGTAGAAAGTAAAACAGAAGATAACAGATTGATTAAACAATCCTCAGCGTTTGTTTTCAGTTTAAATTGACGCTACAGCGCTTCAGCGAATCTGCTTCCAATCCGTGCGTTCTGTCTATTGATTTCCTCATTAGTCATCGATTTACTGTATCAATAAAAGTTTCTCCTTTCTTGTTAGTGCTTCCCAAAAAGGAGCGTTTAGTCTGGAACGTTTTCATCTCTAGTCAGGCGTCAAATGCTATTTTGCACTGCATTGTGGGTGTAACTGTGGTGTGTCCCCTCAGGCGGTCCTTCTGTCTGTGGGGTGCTCATTATAAACAATTCATTTATGCAGCTCAGTTTCCTACTGCTTGCTGTACCTGACGTTCTTACTTGCCTTTTCAACCGAGTCAGTCCTGACTAATCGCTCAAAGATTGATGCAGTTCATTAGAGCGAATCCATGCATGAATGGAATGGGGAGGGGGGCGTGTTGTCTCAGTTTATTTGTCTGTTTGTTTGCTTGTAGTTTTAGGGTACTGTATGGCCTGCACAAAAAAGCAAACAGGCCAAAAGCAACAGATGCACCGGACCACAGTTTGGAGCTCCACAGCTAAGTGTCTGAATACTTTTGTGATTAAAAGATTTCAGTCCATGATATTAAAATGTTGGTTACTGTGGGTGATTAAGTATAGATTCAAGGGTAAAATATCACAATAAAGGGCACACAAAATCAACAATTTATATATAAATAAAAATGAAGTTGATTAATGAAAACATTAAATGTCTTTATACTGTTTTTAGTAAAATAAATAGATCTGTAAATCATTCCTCTCTGATTGTATTTCCATTTTTATACTGTCCTAACTTTTTTGGAATTGATAATAATAATGAATGATAAGATTTCCTGTACCATCCTTCCAATGCTTCCTGGAGCTCCCAGAATACCAGCACGACCCTTGTGACCCTGTAGTTAAAAAAAAAGTGAATAAATAAAAATAAAAATTCATTCAACATCCAACTGGTGTAAAGCCATAATGTCTGTGCTAAAAGACAGAAACTCACCTTCACCCCCATTATTCCTTGAGGACCTTTAGGCCCAGGTGGACAGTTAGTGGGACACTAGAAGAAAAAAACAGATTTCTAATTATACCTCTTAAGTACCTAATTTTAAATTGTGAGCATATTTACTAGCTGGCTGATTTATGTTAATGTGGTAAAAATGGCCAAATTACAGCATATTGTCAATAAATTGTGGACACCTCTACAAAATATTGAGATCAGATGTTTCAGCCACACCCACAGCTATCAGGTGTATAAAATCAATTAAAAATAAAACTTATGATTCCAACTTTTGTAGCAACAGTTTGAAAACTGAATTTCCTACATGAATGTGATTGGTGCAGCTGGATGTCAGTGGTGGTGAACGAGCATAACAAACCGCTGCACCACCTGTATACATTATTATCAGAGAGTCCAGCTCACATTTGAATGTTTTATTTTAACCGGAGGGAAAACTCACTAACTTAACAAGTACAAAACAGTAACATGTCCTGTAGAATCAAGCTTTTGCAAATCTTTATATAAATTCTCACCTGGAAATCAGCACTGCCTTCTTCTGAACCCAAGAACTTTCCGGGTGGCCCCTGAGCATGATTGGGGAGGAGGGGAAGGATAAAGAATTAAAAAATAAATGATTGTTACTTTAGACATGTAAACCTAAAGTATAAAGTAACATTTATGCTAGGACAGTTAGACTTACAGGTTTTCCTGAAGGTCCTGGCAATCCTGGTGATCCAGGGGATCCCATAACTCCCTAAAAATGTAAAATATATTTGATAAATGCTTAAAGTAAATGAAAAATATTAACTTTCTTGTTATGTTAGTTATGTATAAATAACATTACATAACTCTCATGTTAGTTATATATGATGATAGAAATATGATGATATATACAGTATATGATATAAAAACAACATAATTATTGTATATATAACAATATTCATTCATTTATTCATTCATTCATTTTCTTATCCGCTTATCCAATTAGGGTGGGGTGGGGGGTGCTGGAGCCTATCCCAAATTTTCAATGGGCGCAAGGCACACAGTAACACCCTGGCATCCAGTCAATCGCAGGGCAGACACACACACACACACACACATTCACCTATAGGGCAATTCAGTGTCTCCAATTAACCTGGCTGCATGTTTTTGGACTGTGGGAGGAAACCGGAGCTCCCAGAGGAAACCCACACAGACACGGGGAGAACATGCAAACTCCGCACAGAAAGGACCCGGACCGTCCCGCCTGGGGATCGAACCCAGAACCTTCTTGCGGTGAGGCGACAGTTCTACCCACCAAGCCACCGTTAATAACATTATAAATATGAATATATATGAATGATAAAAAAAAACATAACTCTTATGTTAGTGATATAATGATAAAAATATGATATCCATGATATAAAGAACAACATGATATAAATATAATGATATATACAGCATATGATATAAATAACATGATATAAATAACAACATAGTTCTTGTAATTATTATTATTATGCACTACTATTCCATAAATGACTAGATGTTATATTTATCATGATTTCTAATTGAGGAAATTTGTTTTTATTTAATTGTCTTAGCGCATGAAGGCGTCTCATCACACTCATACACGTGTACGCCAGCACACATGTAAACACACACTCACCGTGTCTTTATAAAACAGCAAGAGCAGCTCAAACGTGTTATACACTTATTTCAACATGCTTTTATTAGTTGAAAAGTGTGTGTGTGTGTGTGTGTGTGTGTGTGTGTGTTTAGATTATTAGACAAAATAATAATATTTTTTGTTACAAACCAGTAAACCAGTATGAAACACTTCATGGCCTGACTGGTAAAAAAACAACACCCTGGTTTAAACCAGACAAAGTAAAATTTTTCTCATGCTTATGAGTTTCCAAAGTCCTGTTAAGTAATACACTAAGGTAACAGACTAATGTAAAAAGTTAGTTTTACATGCAGCAATCCATCTATTTTAGGGCATTAACATCCTGGATTCATTATTTATTACAAGTGCTTTGCTGAACTTTTCATCATTTTTGCCGCTCGCTTCGGCTGTTGATGTTTATTTATTCCTAAATATTTCATGATCTTGAGTCTTTCTTGACAGCCACTTGAAACCCAATTTAAGGCACGCTGAATTTAAACAACACTGACACACTGTGTTTGTTTATAAAGCACTTTAAAGCAGGTTTAGTGTCTTTCGCCCGAGTTGTTTCGTGTTGAAGGATTTCCCCAACATAAAGCCAAATGAAATTTGTCAATCATGCATAATTGAGAAATTGCATTTGGTATACGGCTACATGACACCTACATTAGCTCTTCCTTACAGCTGTTATATACCTACACTAAGCGTATACGTTTGTGCTTTCATAAAATGGATTTTACTGATATCAGGCAGACATAACATTAAGATTAAGTGACATAAATCTTGTTTTTATAAAATTAAGGGTTATAACACTCTTACAGGCCTACAACATATTATTATTATTGGCCATTTTTTGCAATGAAGTGAAATTATTATATTGAAATGATTAAATACAAAATTTTGTCCATCAGATTTGATTGGATTTTGTAAACTCTCGTGGGAAACTCAGTGTGAGCATAAACTCAGCTTAAGTAAAGCTTAAGTAAAGGTCAAAATATAATTAACTGTCAAAGTCACCAGTGGACTCGATTCCACTGGAAAACACTGACTGTGAGGCAGAAAACCCTGGACAGGGCGCCAATATATTGCGAGGCTATGGCCATTTAAACCCAGATCTCCGTGGTGGTGGGCTGTAGTAATAGAACTCTGCATTCCCCGCACAATTTACATTGTTGGCATTCAGCAGACGCTCTTATCCAGAGCGACTTACAAAAGTGCTTCCATAGTGAACATTACCTTACACTAGTTTAGGTAGACAACAGTCCAACAATACAAATCTGCTAAAAACCCTGTTAGAACCAAAGGTGTTTTTTAGTAAGTTAGTAAGTGCATGTCAGCTTAAGAGCTTAATAAAGAGGTGATGAAGGTTTTTAATCATCTTTTGAAGACAGTGAGAGACTCAGATGTTTGGACAGACAGAGTAAGCTCATTCCACCACTTGGGTGCCAGTACAGAGAAGATCCTTGATGCTCGTCTTCCTTGAGTTCTGGGTGGAGAAGCAAGTCGAGCCTGACTAGTGGCCAGTGAAGAGAACGCAGCAGTGGGGTGATGTGGCAGTGTTTATGTTGATTAAAAACAATTATCCTGGTTACATGTTGTTGTAGGTTTATGTCAGCAGTCATGGAAAGCTTATTGGGATTTCATCAAGCACTGAACATTACCATTCCATTACACTTAAACAGTGATAATAAATATATTTTATTTTATTATGTTTTGTTCTATTTGATTTTACACATCTTAAGACCACATTCATATTTGATTTGAATTTAATTCACTTCTTTATTAATATTTGTTTTAATGTCGCCTGGCATTAGTCTAAAAAATCTGATCAGTTAACCTCACATAAAGAGATGTGTACATTCTGGTCTGTCACAGTGTCCCATGTTTTTTTGCCACTTGCACATGCACCAACAGCACTACATTAACACATTTACCCTGCAGTGTGAACATAGCCTTGTTGTTTAAGCTTAAAGAGATTACAAGCTTGTATCATAAGCAAAGAAAAGAACTGAATTTGAAGCCATGGCTCTGTTTCTCAAAACCAATGCTATGTTGATTGTTATCCATAAATATGTGGACGTATAACGTTAGTAAGAATAAAGAACTGCATGAAATCCTAAATGTTGCTTCCACAGGTCGTGTCAAAAGGTGTTGTGTATGAAGGTGTACAGAAGTAGACAAACCTTCGGTGCAGTGAGTCCCATCTCTCCTGGAAGCCCAATTGGTCCTGCTGGCCCCTGTTAAATGAAAAATGCAAAGATTCATTAGTAAAAACTAATGTAAAAATTGTTTTTGGGAGAGGTTTGCACCACTAGGTTTTTTACTACACTCACCAAGCACTTTATTAGAAACACCTGCATCTCTACTTATTAATAAAACAGTAACCAACTAAAAATATACTACTATAAGTATTATTTCCTCATGTGTTTATTTATTGTTTGTGTGTGCGTGTGCATGTGTGTAGCTTCCACTGTACTTACAGGCAGTCCAGGAAGTCCAGATCCCTAGAGGAATATAGAAAATAGATAAAGGAAGGTGGGTAAAGTTGTATTATTTCTAAAAATAAAAAACTACAGTCTGACACAATAGAATTCATTTAACTTTAAATGAAATAACACAGGACTTTTGGGGAACTGTCCACTAACATTAGATATAAGGAGTAGGGCTACCATGTAATTTAAAACAGCAATCCCTTGCTGAATTTTAGTTTTTTGGGTTAAGTTTGAGACCTACTACTTTTTGATTCTTGGTGATAGATGTTTTTTATTCTAATGAATGATTTTTGCTAAACTTTGGGTCATTTAGCAATTATCCTTTAAAGTCTCCATTCATCCAATATTTGTTGTGTCTATAACTAGGTTGTAAACTGATCAACCAAAATATTAGGACCACTCACTCAGCTTAATGTCAAAACAGCTACAACCCACCCTAATCAGTGTAAATCTATAAATAGCTAGACAGACAGGAATTATAGAAATAAGACTAATGATCATGATGTACAATGTTTGTCTTATATAATATAATATATTAATATTTACTTACGGCTGATCCTGCTGGGCCAGTAGGGCCTGGTTTACCCTGTGGAAATTAAGAAGGATTATTTTTGTTAGAGTGAAATAAGTTAGCCTACCCACTTTTTGGATGTTGTGTATTATAACGCATATATATAATATATATATATTGTTTGTTTTGTGCATTTTCTCCCTTTTAGCGTGTCCAATTGCCCAATTGCGTCATGCCTCCTCTCCACCAATGCTGATCCCTGCTCTGATTGAGGAGAACTAAGCTAACCCACGCCCCCTCTGACACGTGGGCAGCAGCCGTATGCATTTTATGACCTGCACTTTGACGAGTGTATTGTAGCTCAGCATTGTGGACGGAGAGACACACCCTGAGAGCACTCTTTTCCCGTCTCTGTGCAGGCGCCATCAATCAGCCAGCAGAGGTCATGTATTGCACCAGTAATGGGAGATATACCCCATCCGGCTTAGTCCCGCCCATATCTGAACAACAGGCCAATCGTTGTTCATGTGGCCGCTCAGCCTTAGACGGTAGGCAGAGCTGAGATCCCAGCTCTGGTTCCAGCTTGTGTTTTTTACCGCTGCGCCACCTGAGCGGCCCACCCAGTTTTTTCTTTAATCAACCATTTTTAAATGATATGAAACAAATACTAGATCATTCAAAATTATCTAGTAAGATTTTAGATTTTAACCAACCTTTGGTCCAGGATTTCCAATGGGCCCCCTTTCACCTTTTCCTCCAATCAGCCCCTTAAAAGAACAAATAAGAGTGTTGAATGTTTAGTAATTATTAATTCGATCAGTTATGTGTACAGATACACATTTTATCTCTAGATTTAATCTTTGGCAGAAGATAATGTGGCAGAAGAGAACTGACTTTCCAAAGTGGATTATCTAAACAAATCCTTGTTGTATTTTTGTCATTTATAGCACGTGTATAAGCAGTATAAGATGCACTGTGAGGATTTAAGTCGATTTATTGCTCATAAGATCTTTATGTCAGTAGTACATCCTAGAAGTAAAAGTAGATTTACATCAATTCCGTCCTCTCCAGGAGGCCCGTCTGGTCCTGGCTGGCTTGGATCTCCCTTTTGACCCTGAAAAATGAATTACAGTTACAGCTTGAGGATAAAGAAATCACATGCAGTCTAATGCAGCTATATACACTTGAGGACAAAATTATTAGCCCCCCTATGAAATTTAAAGTTATTTACAAATTTCCCAAAGTCATTTTATAACAGAGCAGGGATTTTTTAATATAGCATTTCTAAACATACTAGTTTTCTTTAGAAAGCATAAATTATTTTTATTTGCTTACTATAACAGAACTATTTCAAAAGAAACAAAAATCACCGGGGTCAATATTATTAGCCCCCTTAAGAACTGACTTTTTTATTGAGCCATAGCACAAACCACTGCTGTGCAATGGTGTGCTTTAACTTTGTAATGATAAAAGCTCGTTAAATCAAGTCACAGCTGAGGGTTATCTCCCAATTTACACACAGTATAAAAGCTTCAGTAAGCATTTGAGCTGTCACTTGAGAAAGCATCATGCCAAAAACAAAAGAAATCAGTTTAGACTTGAGAAAAACAATCATCGATGCTTACAAAGCAGGAGAAGGATATACAAAGTTATCACAGCGTTTCCAAGTGTCAAGAACTGGAGTGAGAAGTATTATTAAAAAATTCAAAGAGAGCCACACAATTCAGAACAAGCCTGGCAGAGGTAGGAAGCGCAAGATATCAAAGACCCTGGAAAGAAAACTAGTGAGAGATGTGTCTAAAGACCCCAGAACAACTGCCAAGACACTAGTGAACGACTTAGCCAGGTCAGGAATAATTGTCTCAAAAAAGACAATCACTAGAGCCCTGCACAGGAATGAATTGCGAGGTTGCAGACCAAGAAAAACTCCACTCCTGCAGAAAAGACACCTTCAAGCCAGACTGAAGTATGCTAAGGACAACCTGGAGAAAGATTATGCATACTGGAAGCATGTCCTTTGGTCAGATGAGACAAAAGTAGAGCTCTTTGGCCATAGAGACATTGCTTATGTTTGGAGGAAAAAGGGGGAGGCTTATCACCCAAAGAACACCGTCCCCACAGTGAAACACGGTGGTGGGAGTATTATGCTGTGGGGATGTTTCAGTGCATCTGGACCTGGGAATCTTGTCAAGGTGGAAGGAATCATGAGGAAAGAAGGATATGTGAATATTTTGAAAGAAAACCTTAAGCAGTCAGCAGCAAAACTTGGTCTGGGTCGTCGCTTTCTCTTCCAACATGACAACGACCCAAAACATACATCGCTCCTGGTGAAGAACTACCTCCAGAAGACCAAAGTGAACGTTATTGACTGGCCTGCACAAAGCCCTGACTTGAATCCCATTGAAAATCTGTGGGGTGAACTGAAGAAGAAGATTCATGCCAGAAGGCCATCAAATCTGGAGGAGCTAGGGAGATTTGCCAAAGAAGAATGGGCTGGGATTCCTCAGGAGATGTGTCAGAGACTTGTTGAAAACTACAGTAAACGACTGCAGGCTGTTATCCAGCAAAAAGGATACACAACTGACTATTAGCATCAGGGAGGCTAATAATTTTGGCCGTGGTAGTTTTTGATTTTGTGAAATAATTTAATTTCTGTGGGCAAAGTAAAATGATTTAATCATTCAAAATAAAACTGGGATGTTTGAAAAGGCTGTGTTAAAAGTTATTTGCTCTATTTAACAGTACTTGGGAAATACATTTAAAACAATGAATTTTTCATAGGGGGGCTAATAATTTTGTCCTCAAGTGTAAAGAGCACTTCTGTCTGGAGGTAAGTGAAGGTCAGTGTTCAGATATAAAAGAGTTTCAGAGTCTTTAGAGTTACTTACTGCAGGTCCAGGAGGTCCTGGTGGCCCCTTTTCACCCTGTTAAAGAAATAAAAAAGTTTTAAATAAATATGATGACATAAATAAGAGGTTTTTGGGTGGCACAGTGGTTAATCATGCTAGCCCACTAACTCTGGGATCAATCATTGAATTGGTGTCTTGTCCTGGGTGTTTCACTACATTGTGCCCAGTAATTCCAGGGAAACCATACAAACTTTGACCCCGACCAGGATAAAGCAGCGGTAAAACATGAAGAATCTTGTTTTAAAGAACATGGACTCCACTAGATATCAGAAGTGTAACATGGCAGCTGTTGAAGTAGTTTGACAGCTGACCCACATTAGGGTCGTTTCCTTTTGTGTTGCTATTTTGGCCGGCAGAGGGGGCACGGAGGTGTAGATGTTTGATGTGTCAGTTTTTCTTGATTGAGAATCATCTGCTCCAGGTGGAAGTTCTTCTATATGTCACAATTTAGCCAGCTCCTTAGTTGGCACACCTGCTGTTCTCAGAAGCAGTGATACTGGGCTGCTTGGTCCAGTCAGGTCTCCTCTGTGTTTGGTTCAGTCAGGTGAACTCCCCTCCATACACATAATTGTTGGAGCAGGAAACCTTCTTCCATTTCTCTGGTGTCCAGTCCTGATGCTTGTGTGCCAACTGTAGCCACGTTGTTCAGTGGACAGGAGTTAGCATGGACACTTTGATTAGCATCTGGCTACACAGCCTCATACACAGACCAGTAATGAAATGAACTGCAACTTGAGCCACAGTAGCTCTTCTGTTCCGTACCAGAGGCCAAAGCCTTCAAGTCCTCTGGCATCAATGAGTCTTGGCTGCCCAACAACCTGTTGGCAGTTGGTGGCTTGTTTCTCCTCAAGGCTGCCTGTCAGCACTCCTCACTGTTTCAGAAATAATCAACCCAGTCGTCTGGCTGTAATTATTTGGCCTGTATCAGCTTTATGCTGATCATATTAGCTGCATCAACACATGAACTATGAAAAACTACCATCAGCCAAACTTTAACAGATCCTCGACCATCACATGCAAAAAGCTTACAAAATAGACCAGTACTAAGCACGTGACCTTTCATGCCTGGACCAGTCATCCCAAAAGGGATCACTGTTTCGTTATATAGATCAGATGATCATTTAGAATAGATTTTATAGATTATCAAGTATTTATTGGAGTGACCCGTCCTCTAGAGGGACGAATGAACTGAAATCATACCTGTTTAAAGCACATACTATTTGGACTTTTCTTGCAGTGATCATACACTTAGTGGAAAGAACCCCACACCATTCTGATTGCTTCTGTTTCTGCCTATTTGTCTTTACACAATAATTTGATTTCTGATTTTTTATTTCATATTAATTTATCCATAGAGCAGAATCCCAACTGATATGGGGATCACCCAGGTTTTTTTAATTTACGCACTCACTCACTCACTCACTTTCTTAACCGCTTATCCAATCAGGGTCGCGGAGGGTGCTGGAGCCCATCCCAGCTTTTCAATGGGTCGCAAGGCACACAGTAACATCATGGACAGTCCATCTCAGGGCACACACACATACACACACCCATTCACCTATAGGGCAATTCAGTGTCTCCAGTTAACCTGACTGCATGTGTTTGGACTGTGGGAGGAAACCAGAGCTCCCAGAAGAAACCCACACAGACACGGGGAGAACATGCAAACTCTGCACAGAAAGGACCTGGACCACCCAGCCTGGGGATCGAACCCAGGACCTTCTTGCTGTAAGGCAACAGTGCTACCCACTGAGCCACCGTGCCGCCCATTTTTAATTTAATGTATTTATTTTATTTTTTGCACGTCAGATGAGATGATCACTAATTTTTCTCTTGGTGATCAATGGTTTCCTTTTCGCTTTTTGTCAACCAGATTTATTGGACTTCCTATTTAAATTTAGTGATTTACTGAGTAACCTGGAGCAATAACTTTTCCAGCAGAAGTGATAAAGGTGTTGGGTAACGTTTTCATTTTATTTAATTTTATTTCATTTCTTTTTCGTCAAAAAAAGCTTTATCCTGTTCAGGGTCACAGAAGGTTGGGGAAGAAACAAGAGCAGTACCAAAGACGATCAGAAAGCTTGCACTACATTTTTATATTACTGGACATGGTCTTTAAACATGCTGAATAACCACACCCACTAACCTAACCCACCTCGTTTTTTATATTTATTTAAAGGTTTTATATATTATAATGGTGTCACTTGCAAAATATCTACATGCATTTATTGTACCAAACATTGATGAATGTGCTTGCCTTGAATATATTGTGCAATAATAAAATATAAATAACATAATTAGCATATTTATCTACATATTCAACTGATAATTTACAAAATAAAATACACTTTCTAATTAAAGGTACGTTATGACACTAAGTTTGCTTTGCTAATCATTGTGTTATATGCTGCATGTCTACCAACAACCCATTTTTACCAACAACTCTAGTACCAGTCTCCTACCTGGCTACCTCAGCAATATCAAATTACCCACAGCCCCTGAGCTTCTGAACCCTGCTCTCTGCACCAACAGAACCCCATTGTACACTTATTTTCTCACCCAGCGCCCTCTGTGGATAAAACTGCAGGGCTGCAGGAGGACACACAGTCCAGCAAACCATGGACACAATGAGCAGCTTTGTACAGCTCATACCTGTGGCACCAGTGAGAGATCAGGGATACTCACATCTATACCGTCAGATCCGGGAGTTCCTGAGGGGCCTGGGAGACCAGAAGGGCCCGGGGATCCTGGTGGGCCTCTCTGAAATAAAATATACATGGATTAGGATGAGAATGTGCGGTGTAATCATGTGTATGGTGGAAATGGTTAAAATCAAATTGTAGGATTAGTGACAACTAATAATAAAATTAATGTATTATTTGTTTGTAAAGGTTAAAGGCCCCAATTCTAAACCTGATTTCTTTGACTTACTTATTAATTTATTTTATTTATTTTTTTACGTATTTTTAATGTTGAATGTTGGGTTTTAAATGTAAAGAAGTCAAACATTTTCTTCTTTTTATTGTTTTTATAACTACAATAATAAAAATCTAGTTCTTAGTTTTGATTTATAAGTTTTGAATATTGGTTTATCTGGGTTAAACGTTTGGAATTTGTTTAATTCCTGATTTGTTTTTTTGGTTTTTGATTTAAAAACTATTGGATCGTCATGGACGTTTTACTATTGCTTAAATTTGTTTTGCAATTTTATGCTTAAGGTTATTTTATCTGTTTCTTCTCCTCCTAAGTGTTAAGAAAGGGACTGTAAATAATGATGTAGTGTTATTATTATACTGAGACAGGTGCAGAGGTTCATGCTTGTGTGTTAAATCTTCAACAAGATTCATTTTTGGAGACGACTTTTTAAATTAGGGTTAAAAAGGGGGTTCCAATCCAAATACTGCATTAAACAACAGGTTATAAATAGATGTTATTTAAATAGATGTTATCAGTATTCACAATGAAAACATAACCAAAGTTTGTTTGATGTAAATTGATATAATTATTTGAGACAAATACAAACTAATTTATTAATATTAAATTAAACTGGACAATAAATAGTTAAAGCTTGTCTGCAGACGTCAGTAAAGACAAAAACCCCCCACAAATTAATATAAAATTCATCTAGATACTCAAGACTTAAGACAGTTAATAGCAGTAACTTAATGATCTCTTTAAATCCCTAAAAAGTCACACATTGCAACTTTAATATCCAGGTGAAAATCTGTAACTCATTATTGTTTGTCAGTGCAGCAGGTCTGTATGTTGGGTTGGTGTTCGTTTTCCAAATATGGCATGTAGGTGTGAATATGCCGAGTGCACCTTCAGGGTCTGTTTGAATAGAAGCCACTGACGAAAGCTTGAAAGGGGTCCTTGTTGTGTGTGTGTGTGTGTGTGTGTGTGTGTGTGTGTGTGTGTGTGTGCTTCCTTCACCCAGCCACCACATTCCATTTGTGACACTGTGCTTTCTTTGACTGTTTCAATATTTTTCTTAATATTTTTACCTGTCATTAATCAGGAAGAATATTAACTTGACAGAGAAGTTTTTACAATCAGTGTGACATTTAATTTCTTTCTTTAATATATTAGAAGGAATAATCAGAATCCTTTTGTGTATCTTTTGTTAGTTTCAGTCTAATTGCTGATTCCTTTGTGCTACAATGAGGATAAATCAAATCCTTACCACCTTATCTAATAGACCAGCTACTAAATCCTTCAAATCTTCAAGGACCACATTTAAGAAAAGTATTCAAGATTACTAATACACACTGAGCACCAAAATATTCAGACGGACCAGCAAAGCTGACAAGAAAGCTGGGATAACTCACCACTTGAGCTAGTGACAGGCACAGCACCTGCAGGAGAACCAAGCTTTGGAGGATGTCGAACTTCCGAGCCATGGTAACAACCCAGAAGCTTTAAGCTCCTCTCCTCCAGAAACACCAACGGAAAACCTCTTGCTCCTCTCCTTCTCTCTCCTGGCCTCTCTTACCAGGACAGAAGAGTTCCAGGTATGGGAAAGTTGTCCACAAGTGTGTGTAAGGATTCTATGCCCAGGACAGAAGAGGTAAAAAAAAAAGGATGTAACCCAAGTGAACAGCCAGCCCCTGAGAGGCCAGGACTGTGAGAGCCAACTGAGCCCAGGGCCTCCACACTCACAAGAGGTGGGGCATCTGTATCATTAGCATCCTCATGAATATGATATTCTTGTGTAAAGGAAACGAGCAACAGTGGGCCGGGGAATGTGACTGGACGAAGGTGTGTCCACATGTCAAATTCCAAAAAGGATCTGGTTGTGTTGTGTGTTTTTAAGAACACATGCACTAACTAAATACATATATAGATATAGAAATAAAGGAGTAACAGAAATTACAGCACTTTTTGACCAATAACTTAACAGACATAAGGAAATATTCAGTCTCTAAACTATGTTAATAATGTATTTATTTTAGCTATAGACAGAAATGTGCACAGTTTGTGCAAAAATCTGTTAAGGATAGTAGTCAATTCATTTAAAAACCATATACTAAAATAAAAGGGAAGTTTTTTTTATTATACACCTAGCAATTATATGAATGTAATTTATATTAACTTCTCAGACATGCATAGAGCTGCTTGTTTTAAGTCTCAGCAAAGCTCCTTCATTGTCAGAACTTGACTATACCACCTTTATTCTGTTTCATTGAAGCCATTCATACGTGAATGTTTGCTTTTGTGGACTATGGGAGCCCCGTATCATTGTCCTGATGCTTCACTCAATTATACGTCAGCTTCAGCTCATGAATAGATGACTTTACATTCTCCTTAGGGTGTATACTTCTTGTTCTTGTGTCTGTATGGGTTGTGTGTTGTGTGGTTTTATTCCACTCATCCAAACGATGAAGCAGGTGGGGTTGGATGTACAAAAAATAATGTAGGAAACTGATTACCACACTGACTCATTAGAAATGGTTTGGAGTTTTTTTAAGAGCTTTATTGAACAACACATATATTACATCAAATTACATCAAATCACTGCCAAAATATAAAGTACACAATGAAAATTAGATGATAATAATTAACTAAAAATTGCTTGAGGTAAAAAAAGTCATAGAAATAAAATATAACTAAAAATAAAAATAGTTAGGGCAGGAATTTATAAATAATATGATTTAATATTTTTATAAACATTAAGGGAGAGAGAAGTTTTTAAGCAGTGTTAAGCTACTCTTTGCCTTCACATTTTCACTGAGTTTTAATGTATTAATGTAAGATAGGAAGGATGCCTTAAAAGTGTTGATATTTGGTCTATTATTCATAAATTTACAACAATGAATGTGATATTTGGAGAATATTAAGAGAAGGTTGACGACATAAATCCCGTCTGAATTCAATATATCATTTTTAATTATTCCAAAATAGAATAATGATTAATTTTGCTATTAATAAAGTTATTTAAGTCAATTCAAAAGACTGAACAAAATGTGCAGTCCAAAATAAGAATGTTAGAAGATGTATAGATAGATAGATAGATAGATAGATAGATAGATAGATAGATAGATAGATAGATAGATAGATAGATAGATAGATAGATAGATAGATAGATAGATAGATACTTTATTGATCCCGAAGGTAATTAAAGCCCCAGCAGCATTGTACAACAAATAATTAACAGTACAATACAAAACAAAAGCAAACAGAAAAACTAGAACTGAGTATTTTCTTGTATTTTACATAAAATGGATAACTGGTAACTGTAATGACTATGCATGAGGCATAGTTTCAGTATAAAGTTAGATTGAATAGTAATTAAATTATTAAATAGTAAAGTAACATGTGACAATATTGCACAATGAGGCCAATATAGCCGATAAAGACTATTTCAGATGAAGTGTGGTCATTATGTTATACTTTAGCCTCATAAATATGACCCCTAAAACAAATGTTTTGGCAGACTGACAGTATTTGATGTGGAAAGTTGATGCTGCAATAATGCACTGCAATATTTATCCAGCAGATGGCGTGATTTCTCATGAAACTGAACCGAAATATAACTGAATTATACTAAATGCTACAGATTTTTACTGATAGTTTTCAGTATTTTGGTTTAAGATGTGTTTACTGTATATGTGTATAAATGAGAACAATGTACAGTAAAGAAGATTACTATATGAAAGGCTCGATTTCAGGCTAACAGCGGAAGTACGAGACCGGGTGCTGTTATGTTACATGAGATCGAAAAATCCTACCCGTTTTCGCCAAATCCGAACTTTCTGCCCTATGACTGACTAGTAGTATTTTGTGTCTTGGTTAATCATTGGCTGTTTAATTAACAGACCCGCTCTGAGAAGCACCAAGTAGCCAATCGCAGCTCAGTAGGCGGGATATTACGGAATACGGGTGGAAAAATAACCCTGAAATAAACAGTATCGATTAGAATTGTTCGACTCTATAAATTAGAGTCGACTCTCATTTTGATTCCGTTTGGTGGCAATTAATAGAATCAAATCTAAGAGTCGATGCAACAGCGGTGTTATTTGCTATTCCTAATACAAAATTATAGAAGTGTGTGTGGGGGGTGTATTGTGAAATAAACATGGTACTATTTATTAAATGTAGTTTAATTTTTATTTTTATCTAACCGCTTCATTCTGGTCAGGGTCAAAGTGAATCTGGTGCTATTTGAAAGTGGCAGGAATACACCCTAATCATATGAATGGTCACTTATTAACACATAGGGGTAATTCAGAGCAGCCAGTCCACTTTCTCTACGGTTTTGGGGGGTCTTGGAAATGAGAGTACACAGGGGAAACCTACAAACAGGTGAAGAACACTGTTCAGAGATAATGACCCAAGATGAGAATCTAACCCATGTACTCAGGTACCATAGTGCTGATCAGAACCCACTCTTTCATTTTCACCACTGCTTTATCCTGGTCAGGGTTGTGGTGGTTCTGGTTTCACCTGAAACACTGGCTGCAAGGCAGGAATGCAACTCGGACAGGGTGCCAGTCCATCACGGAAAACACTGTTATAAAACCATGAAATAATTAACAAGGGATATTTGTTATAATGTTTTGTCTATTATTTTCATTTTATATAGTTTTCTGTTTTCTACAGTAGGATATTACAATATCACTGATAAAGCTGGTATGGGTTGTATGTTGGGGGGGGGGGGGGGGGGGGGGCATGGGTCATCCTTATAAGATGTCAAACCACTTACAGTAACTTTTTATCTCAATTCAAAGGAGCAGCTTACTGCTCAAGGTAAGGCCACCCCATAGTTGGTTCCACTTGACTCTTTGGAGGAACGGGTTACTGCAAATAAAAACAAAGTTATCAATTTAATGATTTGTTATCTTGATGGTAGTGGTCTCTGTCAAGATAACAGTTCCCACTGACTGTATTGATGGGTATAACATTGTACATAATAGACTGTGGACTCGTGGATTTAAACTGACTTGTTAGACCTTGCTCTTTACAACAGTTCATGAAAACGCAAGTTGAATGAAATTTTTTTGAAAGAGATTCAGTACTGTGAAGTGCGGTGAAGAAACTTCAAATCTAGTTCAAATCTAATCTGTGTAGTTGTAGCCTAGCGGTTAAAGCACTGGACTAGTAATCAAAATGTCACTGGTTCAAGCCCTACCACTACCAGGCTGTCACTGTTGGGCTCTTCAGCAAGGCCCTTAACCCTGAATTGCTTAGACAATGCACTGTCACAGTACTGTGAGCTGCTTTGTAAGCGTCTGCTAAATGCTGTAAATGTTTGTTTGTTTGTTTATTAGGATTTTAACGTCATGTTTTACACTTTGGTTACATTCATGACAGGAACGGTAGTTACTCATTACAAAAGATTCATCAGTTCACAAGTTTATATTGAACACAGTCTTGGACAATTGAGTATCTCCAATTCACCTCACCTCACCTGCAAGTCTTTGGACTGTGGGAGGAAACCGGAGCACCCGGCGGGAACCCACGCGGACACAGGAAAAACATGCAAACTCCGCACAGAAAGGACCGGGGGATCGACCCTAGGACCTTCGACCACCAGGGGACCACCAGGGGATCGAACCCAGGACCTTCTTGCTGTGAGGCGACAGTGCTACCCACTTAGCCGCCTTGCCACCCTGCTGTAAATAAGTAAAAGTAAGTACAATTTATTTATATAACACTTTTCACAGATAAGAATCACAAAGTGCTTTACAAAAACATTGCATGACAAAATATACACACTCATCTACATAATAAAACACAACATAAAATAAATGAACAATAATAATAAATAAAAACAAATAAATAAATAAAAATGAATAAATAATTCATTCAACATTATACAAATGCCTGCTTGAAAAGATAAGTCTTTAGTTGTTTTATAAAAGAATCTACAGAATCTGCAGATCTTAAAAAGTTGGGTAGTGCATTCCATAATTTTGGAGCGTTGACCTCAAAATGTAAATGTAGAGTTACACATTTTTACTAGTGTTTTTCTTTTATTTGTCACCGTGCTGTATTTTATTTTTCCATATTTACTATTATTTTTATATATTTTATGTTTGGCTGATATTTGGTTTCTGTTCGTTCAGTGCTAATTGTCTGTTGGGGCGGCACGGTGGCTAAGTGGGTAGCACTGTCGCCTCACGGCAGGAAGGTCCTGGGTTCGATCCCCAGGTGGGGCGGTCCGGGTCCTTTCTGTGTGGAGTTTGCATGTTCTCCCTGTGTGGGTTTACTCCGGGTGCTCCGGTTTCCTCCCACAGTCCAAAAACATGCAAGTGAGGTGAATTGGAGATACAAAATTGTCCATGACTGTGTTCGATATGACCTTGAGAAGTGATGAACCTTGTGTAACGACTAACTACCGTGTGTCTGTCATGAATGTAACCAAAGAGTGTAAAACATGACGTTAAAATCCTAATAAACAAACAAACATAATTGTCTGTTGCACTTTGTGGAATCGACTCTTAAAGCTGAGAGTCAACTCAATTCTCTGCGACTGGAATCGCAGAATCGGATCGTTTGAATCGACTCCTGGCCTTAGCGTTGTGAGGAAGCAGCTGGTGTGTTTGGAAATACCGAGCAGCTAATCTACCGCCGTTAAAACGTTACTATTTTTATATTTACAAACCTACAGTGTTTAAATGTGAGTATGTAGACTTAGTAAAGAACAGTTGAGAACCTAAAAGGTCCATAAAACTAACGTTCATCCGTTCACTAGCCGGTCTGAATCTTGGTTATTTATCTCGTTAACGGTCGGTTCACGTTTCAGCCGGGGGAACCACTCACAGGGAAATCAGATTTCGACAGTTTAACACCAGGAGTAACGACGCAGCGCTTATTCGAGGGGAAATCGGCGGTATTTGGGTGGAGAAATGACGGGGAACTGTGTAAAGGACGTTGACCGGTACCAGAACGTTCTCAGCTCACTGCTCGCGCTGCCGGAGAACAAGTTCTGTGCCGACTGTCGCGCGAAAGGTAAGAATCCTGCTGCACGCGCATAGAGGTGCACTGTGTATACAAGTGTATACAATTACTGACTGTAACCCATCTGTTAGATGCACATTGTAGGTGCTCATTTATCCCTGAGCTTATTTGGCATTCTAGTTAAAAACCATCAGCAAAACCCAAAACTGAGGTCTCCCACCATCTGTAGCTATCCACAAAAGTTTGGAATGTGTCTGTGGGCATTTGTGCCTATTTCTATGAAAGAGCGTTTATGGGTTCCACACTGATGTTGGAGTATTAAATGGCCTGGCTTAGGAGGTGTGTCCACATACTTTTGGCCATGTAGTGTAGTAATACATAAGGTAGTGTGTTGTCTATCCACCATGTTGTACTAAAAATAGTCCTTTTTCTTGATACTTGGTCATTTGCGGTCCCCCACTGATGCACAGGAAAGAAGGTGTGTAACCAACTGGTCATTGCAACTGCACCCACGAAGTCCGGCAACATGGTAGGTCTACTCACAGCAAGAAGGTCCTGGGTTCGATCCCCGGGTGGGGCGGTCCGGGTCCTTTCTGTGTGGAGTTTGCGTGTTCTCCGCGTGGGTTTACTCCGGGTGCTCCGGTTTCCTCCCACAGTCCAAAGACATGCAAGTGAGGTGACTTGGAGATACAAAATTGTCCATGACTGTGTTTGATATAACTTTGTGAACTGATGATTCTTGTGTAACGAGTAACTACCGTTCCTGTCATGAATGTAACCAAAGTGTAAAACATGACGTTAAAATCCTAATAAACAAACAAACACTGATATTGGACTAAATGGCCTGGCTTAGGAGGTGTGTCCACATACTTTTGGCCATGTAGTGTAGTAATAAATAGGGTAGTGTGTTGTCCATCCACCATGTGGCCATATGGCTGCACTAAAAAGGAATGTTGGAGCCTAGCGGTTAAGGTACCGGACTAGTAAGCAGAAGGTCGCTGGTTCAAGCCCTACCACTGCCAGGTTGCCACTGTGGGCCCTTGAGCAAGGCCCCTAACCCTGAATTGCTTAGACTGTATAAAGTAAGTCGCTTTGGATAAAAGCCTCTGCTAAATGCTGAAAATGTCAATTTAAATATAAAAATAGTCCTTTTCCCTGATACTTGGTCATTTGGCGGACCCCCACTGATGCTCAGGAAAGAAGGTGTGTTATGAACTGGTCATTGAAACTGCACCCACAAAGTCCACCAGTACGGTCTACTTAAAAACAGAACTGATGTATGTAGGTTTGTCTTCTTATCTGTCGAAATGGACCACCAGAGCACCACCACTGACCAGTTATTTTGTGTGTGCTGGTGCTTTTTTGATGGAATGAGCGTATCTGGTACCACAGCATTGTACCATGTGTGTTTACTGACCACTTGGCTCAGTGCAGCTTGTTATGAATAGAACAGGGCCACTGACGAATTAAGCACAGTCCATCAACTAACAATATCCAGGCTTCATAAACCTAAAGCTAAACCTTAGAAATACTGGGGTGGCTTGTGCTTGTATCTGAGAAAAATGGCTAGTCAGACTATCTGTAGTATAATATATAACAGAACCACCACCAATTAGACACAATTTGGTTGGTGGAGCATTCTCTGCACACCAGTGACGGTTATATGGTTGTAGTTTGAGGTTACGTTTGAGCTAACACCAATGTACATCCCACCAACAGACTTAAGACCCCTCATAAAGAGTTATGTACATGAGAAATGGCAAGAGAACTGGGACTTACAAGACATTATCAAACTCAGGAAAATTCAACGAAGCGTACAACCATACAAAATGAACTATACCCAGAAGAGGGTGGACCAAGTAGCCCTCACACGATGCAAGATAGGACATTCAAGACTCACACACGGACATCTACTAAAAGGAGAACAGGCCCCAAAGTGCCTTCATTGCTTAACTACCCTAACAATGAAACATATTCTATGTGAATGCAAAGTTTTTACCCAGGACAGAAAACTGTACGTGATGTTCAGAAATTTCTGAAAAGCATTAAATTGAAACATTTGTTGTAATTTTAACCTCTTCAGTTTTGATGCACATGTAAACAACATATATCTCTGTATCCTAAAACCCCTTTCATGGTTTTAACATCCTTTTTAATAAGAATGTTTTAAAACATACAAATGGCACGCCATAGAGATGGCTCTAAATACAGAGCTTATAATGGCGATAAAACTCAACCAACCAACCAACCAACAACGTTTGAGCTAAGAATAATCCATCACCCGGCCTTACTAAACCTGTGGTCAGAAACTGACCCTGATAAAGGATGAAAAAATACCAGTATAAATTGTGCAGAAAGAAAGAGGCTTGTCTGAACACCTACACGCTATACCATCACGACAGGTTGGTTCTAAAGTGCCCAGTAAGTGCACACTGTTTAAAAATAGCATGTTCTAAGAACACTCGGTCACCCCAAATAATTCCCGCTACAAAGTGCTTGAGTGGTGCAGCAGTACAGTAAACTAGCTCACTACCGCTGAGGTCCCAGGATCCGGGGTTCGAATCTTAGTTGTGCCATCGGCCGGTTGGGTGTCTGCACGGGCAGTATTGTTTAATGTCCGAGGAGGTGGCAGAACGGCCTCCTCCCTGGGGGGTTCACTTGTCGGTGCGCTCTTAGTGTCGGTCCCAAGCCCAGATAAAAATAGGAGGGTGTCAGAAAGGCCTTTCTAGATGCTAATTAATGCTACATACAAACGTTATGTAGTTCAGACTGTGTGTGAAAAAAACAAAGGCACTAGAGTGAGAGGGTTTAAACTCAAACTAATGTCCTTCGGGAACGGTGTGCTAAAACATCATGGCAGAGAGAAAGAAATATAAGGAGATTTTTCCCTTTTAGCCAGATGACTAATGCTAGCTGACTAACATGCTATGTTAGAGCTGATTTCAACCAAGTGCAGTAATGGGAAGCTGATATGACGCTGTACCCGTTTTCCCATCAGAAGAATTGCAGACGCGTTGATTTAAGAAAGTGTTTGAGATTAAGTGAAGCTTAATATTTCACTCTAAATTATAATAACAGTGGCTTTTGGTTGGTAAATACTTCTATAAAATGATTTTATTTATGTACAGTGGTACCTCGGTTTTCACCGATAATCCGTTCGAGAAGGTCGTTCGAAAGTCGAAACATACGAAAACCGAAACAATAATTCCCATAAGGAATAAAGTAAATACAATGAATGAGTTCCTGAAAGGCAAAAATATTAACAAAAAAAACATTTTATAGAGAATAAATGTAGTTTTAAATACAGAAAACAATGAGAAATGATTATAAATAAGTAATGAAATGGATAAATGAACATTTAACATCACATTTACCTTTATTGAGGAGTCCTGTTGGCGTATGGAAGCCGGCGAGGAAGGCAGAGGGATACCCCGATATGGCCGCGCGAGTCTTGGTTCACGTTGGCCCGTACCGAGTCACGTGGGAAACGGCCGAACGCGATCGGTACGGTTCAACGAAAACCGAGTCAGCGTTCGAAACTCGAGGTAGAAAAAACCAGACGAAAGAATCATACGAAAATAGGGGCATACGAAAACCAAGGTTTGACTGTTTTATGTGATATTAATTTATATGTTATGTTGCTGCTCTTTTTTTTAACTAAATACAAAAATAAATGTAAAAATTTTCCTTTTATTTCTTAAGCCAGAATGAAAAAATATGCAATTACTGCTAAATCCTGATTTGACTTTTCAGCTCTGCAATTCTGTCCACATTTTTCTTTTTTAAAACGAAGAACAAATTCTACTACTAGTGTCGTCCTGCACACCATCAAACCTAAAAAAGAAAAAGAATTATTCCTTGAAGCTGCTCTTTTAGACGTCGCTGCAGCAGATCATTTATCCAAAAATTTGATTTGGCACAGTTTTTAACGTCGGATACCATTCCTGATGCAATCCTCCTTGTTTTATCCTGGCTTGGGATCTTCACCAAGGGTGTGTACTGATATGTGTCCATCCAATGGCTAGGGTTTGTGTAAGCCATGTGCCTTCTTTTTGGGATTCGATCCCCTAGAACTCAGGCACTGCTGTTACTAGTAGCGTGGCTCACACCAGCTCACTCACTCACTTTCTTATCCGCTTATCCAATCAGGGTCACCGGGGGTGCCTGAACCTATCCCAGCTTTTCAATGGGCGCAAGGCACACAGTAGCACCCTGGACGGGGCGCCAGTCTATCGCAGGGCAGACACACACACACACACACACACACATTCACCTATAGGGCAATTCAGTGTCCCCAGTTAACCTGACTGCATGCTTTTGGACTGTGGGAGGAAACCGGAGCTCCCAGAGGAAACCCACACAGACACGGGGAGAACATGCAAACTCTGCACAGAAAGTACCCGGACCGCCCCGCCCGGGGATGCTTGGAGTATTGTTTTCCTGCTGGTGACGTTTGCTATGCTCTGAATCGGGTTTTATTTTTAACACTTCTAAGGAGCGTACACGTCATGCTGGACTGTATGCTGTAGAACGGTCTGGAAGCTTCCGCTTTCATTGTTTCTGTACTTGTTAATGCAGTGCGTGTGTTTCCTTCTCCTGTAGATTGAATCTCGGGCCTTTTTTACGACATTGTAACTTCCCCTTTGCACGCACCATATCCTGTTTGTTTACCGTTGAGAGTTATTGCGCTGCTCGGCCCTGTTCTTCCTGTTACACTCAGGTGTTTCGTCATTGGTCAGATGAAATCCGCCCGTTATGCTGACTAAAGTCCTTTGTTGACCTCGCACAGCGGTGCAGTCTTCTGACTTTGCTCCGAGACACTGTGCGTATGAACTTGGCTGCTGTGGACGCACTTCAGTCCACAGAGTGTTCCTGGATTGTACGCTATAGCCGCTGCCCTTCAGCACTGCTGACTCGAGTCCAGCTCTGCAGCAGCTGCAACTGCTAAATAATCACAGGCTTTACAGTGTCGGTCTCAGCCACTGGAATCCTTGTAGCGATGGCTGGTTCATGTAGTGGAATGATCTGAGCTTCGATGGTTGAAAGTGTGTGTAACGTAGCAATCAATAGGGATGTAACAATACACTCTACCCATGATGCGATACGATTTTTTTTTTATGACAGAGTCTCTTTAAAAAAAAAAAAACTGTATTTGTACTTATCTTTTATTTATCTAAATAATAAATGCCCTTTTATTTCTGAGAAAAAATCCAACATTATATAAATAAATGAATAATACAAATAAAGAAAGTATCCTGACAAATACATTTGGCTGGAATATCCCCCTACCTGGCAACTTTGTGAAGTGCCGTCAACCAGGCGAGGTGAATAGCGCCAGTGCCCTCTGCTGTTTAAAGTGAATATCGATTCATCTTAAATGAATAACCAAGTCGAATCGTGGCACATGTGCACCGATTTTTAACTGTCTTGTGGTGCATCGTTACATCCCTAGCAATCATTGTTTTAATACAGTCAGTGCACTCCCTTCTAACTATCAGGTGTAGTTGTTTCAGCCACACTCATCGCTTAGACGAATGAGCAGTTCTAGTAAATAAATGACACACTTCCAGTCTTGTGGCGGAAGTTTAGGGAAGGCCCTTTTCTGTTCCAATACAAAGTGGGGTCCATAATTGTTGTGGAAGTTCTCCAGTGGCCACAGAATTATTGCCACCTGAAAATCTTGATGAATAATTGGATTTCAGTAATGTGATGCTCCCTTAATTTGTACTTAAAGCCACATATAACAAGTAACAGGTGCTGCAGTATAGAAATCATATACAGAATATAGAAACTCAACTAGTTTAAACGGAGGAAAGTGACTCGATCTTTGCGTCCGAGCATGCAGAAAAGAAACGAGCAAAGAATTGTCCGATGATGTGAGAACTAAAATTGTGCAAAAGCACGGACAGTCTCAAGGCTACAAGTCCATCTCCAGAGAATGTAATGTTCCTTTGTATGCTGAGCTTAATTTCAAAAAGAAGTTTGCAGCCACCACGACACTGTAGCTGTAGCTTGTACATGGACAGAAAAGAAAAATGGATTAAATATTGCAACAAAGGATTATTTGATTGGTAGATAAAGAACCTCAATCAAACTCCAAAAAAATTCAAGCTGATTTGCAGACAGGGTCAGCTCGTGCTATTTTTGTTATCATGTGAATGTAATGGGACAATGTTTGGATTAGTTCTGGCTGGGTGCAGTACTGGGTGGGTGCAGCCCTTTGTTATGCCTCCGGTCAAAGGTTATAATTTGATGGGACGCTATAAGCTTGTCGCTAGGGATGTAACGATACAATACCTACGATGCAAATGCTAATCACGATACTGGGTTCATGATACAATTTTTTCCCGATTTTTTTAAACAAATTGAAGACAAATGATGACAAAGTTTCCTTTTATTATTTCTCTTTAAAAAAAATAAAATACTGTATTTGTGCTTATCTTTTATTGATCTAAATAATGAATGTCCTTTTATTTCTGAGCTAGGTACAAACTATGCAAAACAATGCTGCACATTTCCCTTTTTGTGTAAAAAAAACAAATCCCACATTAAATAAATAAATAAATAAATGAATAATACAAATAAAGGAAGTATCCTCACAGAAATAAATTTGGTGGCAACCCTGTAGTGACGTCAACCAGGCGAGGTGAAGAGCGCCAGTGCCCTCTGCTGTTTAAAGTGAATATCAATTCATTATACAGGTAAACCAATTTGAATCGTTACACATCGATTCGATTGAGTTGATTTTTAACTGTGTTGTGGTGCATCGTTACATCCCTACTTGTAGCTTATGAGTTTAACGTTCACTGATGACGGTTAATTGGCAAAAATTACACTTTTTTGAATCTAAATGTCTGTGCAATCTGTGCATTATGTGCTTACAAGTGTCAGACAGTGAAGCACTGACTGCGTGGTGCCTGAGGGAGAAGCATAAGGTCGTATATTAAAAATTAAATAGACAAAGCATCTGCTATGCAAAAAAATGCCATAAATAGGTCTTTTTATTTAATCTGTTATTCAACTAGAGTCTGTATGATTAATGATTTATGATAGGTAAGAATACCTTTAGGGTTAAGGCTTGCATCCAGACGTAACCAGAATAAATAAATAAATAGCAGTATAATAGCTGTGCCGGCTTTAGATATGTCGATTCATACACAGGATCTATTCTGGGCTTTTCGGGGCCGGGTATGGCACCATAAATACAGGATTGTGTTTCCACAGAACACAGTCCTTTCACACACGTGACAGTCAGTTCTGTAATAAACGTTGGCCTGCTGGTTGTTATTCCGAGTTCACGTGTTGAAAGCAGCAGATCTGATCAGAATAAAGACCTGAGGGACTTTGATAAGCGCACACGTGTGTGTTTAAACAGTAGAAGTGAAA
Source organism: Trichomycterus rosablanca (assembly GCF_030014385.1). Taxonomy (NCBI): domain Eukaryota; kingdom Metazoa; phylum Chordata; class Actinopteri; order Siluriformes; family Trichomycteridae; genus Trichomycterus; species Trichomycterus rosablanca. Next base: position 4,510,393 of record NC_085989.1, on the reverse strand, counting down.
CAGAACGAGGATTAAAGAAAGGGAGGAAGTGGTTTTGCAGCTGACATTTCCGGCCCGCGGCTCCCTGGTAGTGAGGCTCATTTGAATTCTGCGGTTGTCATGGAGACGTCGGTCCACGGTGATGAAGGAGCGAGGAGTGGATGAGAGGAGGATGTGATGAGGATTAGGAGCGGCCTGTAGGGCTGCCGGTGACTGTCGGTTTAAGATGCTTATTTTAACTGAACTGTTTCAATACACAGTAAACACAACAGTCAGACCCCTCCCTCCCCCCACCCCACAAAAAAGGTACATTTTCATGCTAATAGCAAATGTGTGTGCATGCACAGTGCAGCTCTTAGCATCTTTTAGTAAATAAAAAAAGCTGATTGCGAAAATAATTATATAATAATAATTATGGTGTTGTTGATGATGATAGTGACAATAATAATAAGAATAATAATGATAGTGATGCTAATGATAATAATAATAGTAATAATAATAATAATAATAATAACTGTAGTTGTAGCCTAGCGGTTAAGGTACTGGACTAGTAAGCAGAAGGTCGCTGGTTCTAACCCCACCACTGCCAGGTTGCCACTGTTGGGCCCTTGAGCAAGGCCCTTAACCCTCACTTGCTTAGACAGTATACTGTCACAGTACTGTAAGTCGCTTTGGACGAAAGCGTCTGCTAAAATATAAGTATATAAACATAAACAATAATGGTATTAATAATGATAATAATAATAATGATATTATTAATAATAAGGATGATAGTGGTTATGCCAATAATAGTTATAATAATAATAATGATAATAATAATAATAACAATAACAATAATAATAATAATGATATTATTAATAATAATATAACAATAATAATAAAATTAATAATAATGGTATAAATAATGATAATAATAAGGATGCTAATGGTTATGCCAATAATAATAATAATAATAAGGATGATAATATAATTAATAAAAATAGCTAATAATAATAATGATGATATAACAACAATATTAAATATAATTATGGTGAATATTGCTAATAATAATAATGTTGACTAAGATTTTGTCTCTTGTGGGCGACCAGAAAATTCTCCGGGCTGAAAAATATATGGTCTATTGTATAATGATTATAATTATTATGTGTTACTGTTGTTTCATATGCATTTTTCATCATAAAATCTGCATAAAATGTAGAAAAATTCTATTCCACTGTCGCTGTGTATCAGTGTCACTTGCCTCTGTTGTACAAATCACAGCTCTGTGTCAAGCTTCTACAGAGAAAATGAACAGTGGCCTGTCGCTTTGTCCAGAAAGAAGCTTGATTACCTCCGGCTTTTGTTTGCATAATTCATGTGCTTCTTCATCAGAGTGGATTTTCATAGTGAATAAATAATAAAATCCATCTGTGTTGGGCACTCGTGTCATTCTCGTTATAGGACGAGCTCTGATCTCTGAGATATCATGATTAAAGGAATTCTTTTGAAAAGTAAGCTAATTAAAATGTCAGGTTTCCTCGACCTAGTTAGGAAAAGTTGGCTTGTATTTCAAAATGACTTATTATTATTATTGTTATTATTATTTATAAAGTCATTAATTAGGGATGTAACGATTTTTTTTAAACAAAATGAAATTGAAGACAAATTATGACAAAGTTTCCTTTTATTATTTCTCTTTAAAAATAAAATACAATTACAAAAGTTACATCCCTATTATTAATTTATTGATTCCTTCCATTTTCTTTGAACGTAGTCACATCCACATACATACACAGTTGTTTGCAATCTTTTTCCACTGCTGCAGCCCACCCTACCATGTCTGCTGCTGCCAGCCACTTCTTTTCACCCACCAGTGATGGGTTCACACAGAGAGCAGTATCTAGGCTGTTCTATCCCCCCTAGGCCAAAGCTGTTAGGCCATTCCCCCAACCAAAAGCATGTTTTAATGCTTTATAGCAGTGGTCCCCAACCACCGGTCTGTGGGTCATTTATTACCGGGCCGCACAGAAAAAAGAAATAATTAGAGATCACTACATCAGCAATGAAAACACTACTTTTTACGGGTGTTATTGTTTCTAATCACCCCTAGGTGGGAGCAGCGTCTCGTTGCAGCGAAAAAAGCTCCTTTGTGAGTAGTACAGTTATTCTAATTTAAATGCCCCGCCCCTGCCCCCGCTGGTGAAATTATATCTTATTTGAAACCGGTCTGTGGTGCAAAAAAGGTTGGGGATCGCTGCTTTATAGTATATACAGAATATACAATCAAATTTCTAAATCAATAAAAGTTGGCACACAGCTACCGTACTTTGAATGCCATGTTCACTTTGAGCTCTGCCTACAGGAAGCAGAGCTAAGCTTATTCCCTCTTGTCTTTAAGCCAAAATCATTTGTCAGATTCATTAGGTTTGAATCCAGTCAAAGCCCGAACACACCGGACTTCTCTGTGCTGTGGGTGTGTTCGTATCTGCAACACATGACTGAAGACTTACAGTGTATCACGAAAGTGAGTACACCCCTCACATTTCTGCAGATATTTAAGTATATCTTTTCATGGGACAACACTGACAAAATGACACTTTGACACAATGAAAAGTAGTCTGTGTGCAGCTTATATAACAGTGTAAATTTATTCTTCCCTCAAAATAACTCAATATACAGCCATTAATGTCTAAACCACCGGCAACAAAAGTGAGTACACCCCTTAGTGAAAGTTCCTGAAGTGTCAATATTTTGTGTGGCCACCATTATTTCCCAGAACTGCCTTAACTCTCCTGGGCATGGAGTTTACCAGAGCTTCACAGGTTGCCACTGGAATGCTTTTCCACTCCTCCATGACGACATCACGGAGCTGGCGGATATTCGAGACTTTGTGCTCCTCCACCTTCCGCTTGAGGATGCCCCAAAGATGTTCTATTGGGTTTAGGTCTGGAGACATGCTTGGCCAGTCCATCACCTTTACCCTCAGCCTCTTCAATAAAGCAGTGGTCGTCTTAGAGGTGTGTTTGGGGTCATTATCATGCTGGAACACTGCCCTGCGACCCAGTTTCCGGAGGGAGGGGATCATGCTCTGCTTAGTATTTCACAGTACATATTGGAGTTCATGTGTCCCTCAATGAAATGTAACTCCCCAACACCTGCTGCACTCATGCAGCCCCAGACCATGGCATTCCCACCACCATGCTTGACTGTAGGCATGACACACTTATCTTTGTACTCCTCACCTGATTGCCGCCACACATGCTTGAGACCATCTGAACCAAACAAATTAATCTTGGTCTCATCAGACCATAGGACATGGTTCCAGTAATCCATGTCCTTTGTTGACATGTCTTCAGCAAACTGTTTGCGGGCTTTCTTGTGTAGAGACTTCAGAAGAGGCTTCCTTCTGGGGTGACAGCCATGCAGACCAATTTGATGTAGTGTGCGGCGTATGGTCTGAGCACTGACCGGCTGACCCCCCACCTTTTCAATCTCTGCAGCAATGCTGACAGCACTCCTGCGCCTATCTTTCAAAAACAGCAGTTGGATGTGACGCTGAGCACGTGCACTCAGCTTCTTTGGACGACCAACGCGAGGTCTGTTCTGAGTGGACCCTGCTCTTTTAAAACGCTGGATGATCTTGTCCACTGTGCTGCAGCTCAGTTTCAGGGTGTTGGCAATCTTCTTGTAGCCTTGGCCATCTTCATGTAGCGCAACAATTCGTCTTTTAAGATCCTCAGAGAGTTCTTTGCCATGAGGTGCCATGTTGGAACTTTCAGTGACCAGTATGAGAGAGTGTGAGAGCTGTACTACTAAATTGAACACACCTGCTCCCTATGCACACCTGAGACCTAGTAACACTTACAAATCACATGACATTTTGGAGGGAAAATTACAAGCAGTGCTCAATTTGGACATTTAGGGGTGTAGTCTCTTAGGGGTGTACTCAATTTTGTTGCCGGTGGTTTAGACATTAATGGCTGTATATTGAGTTATTTTGAGGGAAGAATAAATTTACACTGTTATATAAGCTGCACACAGACTACTTTTCATTGTGTCAAAGTGTCATTTTGTCAGTGTTGTCCCATGAAAAGATATACTTAAATATCTGCAGAAATGTGAGGGGTGTACTCACTTTTGTGATACACTGTAAGCCTGTCTGATGCAGTGGATCTTTATAGCGCACTTATCAGACTCCTGCCTCCAACCCGACCTTGTTTCTTCTCTTTGATCCTTTAGTTGGATCTTGTGGGTTTAAATAGCGTCTTGGTGTTGAGTGAACATCGATTATGTATTTATACACGTCTTAAGTACAGACTCGTGCTGGAATATTTTGTGCATCAGCACCAGGCTGGATTTACACAGACACCGTAAACGCTCTTTGTTTAAAGTGAAAAACAGGAAGTTGTCTTAATAGTTGTTGTTTAAAAGCAGTACTATGAATGTTTCCCATGCTAAGTGTGCTGCATTTTTTGCATGTCTCATCTGACTTCTGTTTTCTTCAGTGCTTTTTAATACAGAGAACAAAATAAGACACGGGATGTTTTCCACAGTTTTCCTTTCTTAAAAAACATACAACATTTTAATGTTGATAATAATTAATAATAATAATACATTATTTTTTTCCAAACACAAGCCGATACTTGGGCCCAGTTAAGCTCGATTTGTAAAGATTTCGTCCTTTCTCACCTCCTTTTCGTGCCCCTTACTCTTTTTAGGTCCCAGATGGGCGTCCTGGAATTTGGGAATCTTCATCTGTATCCGCTGTGCTGGAATCCACCGGAACCTGGGCGTCCACATATCCCGGGTTAAATCTGTTAACCTGGACCAGTGGACCCAGGAGCAAATTCAGGTAGGTTTGAAATCAGGGCGTCTTCACACTGGATACTTTTTCCCTCATTTACTTTTGTCTGTGTCGCCAAGCACCTGACCAATCAGAACACATCTCACAGAGCTAGTTAAAGATGGGTCACAAACATTTTTCAGAAAGAAATTTAGGACTGAATTGTACAGTTTTAACATTTTAGTCTTTTTATTAAGTTTTTCTTTTCATATCACTGTGTGGAGTTTGCATGTTCTCCTCGTGTCTGTGTGGATTTTCTTTGGGAGCTCAGGTTTCCTCCCACAGTCCAAAGACGTGCAAGTGAGGTGAATTGGAGAAACAAAATTGTCCATGACTGTGTTCGATATGACCTTGTGAATTTTGTGTAATGAGTAACTACAGTTCCTGTCATGAATGTAACCAAAGTGTAAAACGAGTGTAAAACATGACGTTCAAATCCTAATAAACAAACAAACTTTTCATATCAACTAGGGATGCAAATTTAGTTTTTAGTTTTAAGTTCCTTTAACCGTTAGCCGACAAGCTTGACTCGTCACATCAAAATAGAAACACATCCCAGAGTTTCATATGGACAGTCGGTCGGCACGGTGGCTCAGTGGGTAGCACTGCTGCCTCACAGTAAGAAGGCCCTGGGTTTGATTCCCAGGTGGATTGGTCAGGGTCCTTTTTGTGTGGAGTTTGCATGTTCTTCCCATGTCAGAGCCAGTTTAAGGTCCACAATGTAGATTTTAAACTAAGTTGATAGCAAACAGTTCATTACAGGTGCTAACTAAACATGCTGATCAAACATTAGAAATGCAGGCATTATTATATTGATTATTATAAGATAATAATATAATCAGGTGGATAAGTTAAAATATTTGGGGTCAAGCTTAAAGCCCCCACTGTGAACACACACTAAGCCCTGCACTTATCGATCTAGTGATGTTTGTTTGGGATCAGATCAATAGACTGGTTTGTGATGCTTCTTTTATCCTTTTTTACTTTGCTATGTAGTGTATGCAGGAGATGGGAAACGCCAAGGCAAAGCGTCTCTACGAGGCCTTTTTACCTGAGTGCTTCCAGCAGGCAGAGACTGACCAGTATCCTTTTATAACAATCCTTTACTTATGGTCGTGTGTGTATAGAAAAAACACACTCTTTCCAGTGCCGGTTTACTTTAACCTTCTTGTGTAGATCAGTGGAGACTTTTATTCGGGACAAGTATGAAAAGAAGAAATATATCGACAAATGTATCGACATCCAGGCGTTCAGAGTGAGTCTAGGGTCTCTATATCCTTTCTATTCTGAAATGGCTTGTAGAAATATGTACTGTTCTTGACACTCAATGTAATCATGGTCACTGGGTCATTATTTAAATTTCACACTAAAATATGACGTACCTTTAACAGAATAAATTCATTTTTAACACATGCTATTTAGTTATTACAACATTTGCGTTTAGTACTTTGTGCAGCCCCACCTGGTGAAGGGAGAACGCCCACCGATATGTGACCACTGTAATACACAAATACACCATTGAACATTTATTGACAAAGTGCACAAAATATAACATAGAACGTCAAAGACTTGCAATACCAAATACAATGGTTGAAATTTTTAACAAAACCAAGAGCCTCTGATCAATTTTTTGAAAAATACAAGACTGATAATACACATCTAGAACTAAACACAAAAAAGGACACTAGACAAAGAACATGAATAAATAACCTGTACAAAATCTAGGTACTTATCATGCCATGGGAATGACCATTGTGTAAACATGGCGTTAAACAACAAACAAACAAACAAACTTTGTGCAGCCCCCCTTTGCCAGAATAACAGCACTGAGGCTGTGGTGGGCATTGGTAGGCAGCGTGCTGAATGTATTGGGCTAACTTTGATTCTTGTAGTCACTTGGTATGCAACTGGTAGACAGTTGTGGTCTAGTGGTTAAGGTACTAGACTAGTAATAGAAAGGTCACTGGTTCCAGCCCCACCACTGTCAGGTTGCCACTGTTGGGCCCTTGAGCAAGACCCTGAACCCTCAATTACTTAGACAGTATACTGTCACAGTACTGTAAGTCGCTTTGGACAAGAGCGTCTGCTAAATGCCGAAAATGTCCATGTGAAATGAACCTGTTTGATTTATCTTGTATTTTCAGTAAGATTGTGTTAATTATCCACAGTAATATCATGCCTTGTATTTCTAAACTGTTGTCTGTCGTCTCCTGCAGAAAGAGAAGATTGATAACGTAATGAAGGAGCCACCTGTTGTTTTCGAGAAGATGAAGCTGGTCAGTTATTTGTAGATATGAACAATATAAAAAAAAAACAGTTTCTTTTCGGAGAGAATTATGGGGTGACTGAATGTTTTATGTCTTTTTCTAGAAGAAGGATTCACCTCAGCAATTCAAGAACAGTCCAAAACAGTCGCTGTCTGTAAATGACCTTTTAGGGCTAGGTAATCTTTTGATATGTATTCATATGCATTACATGGGTGAACAGATCATTAATACATTACCAAGCCCACTGGGCAAATGAGTGGCTGGCATAGTTTAAGCCTGGTTAATTGCGGTATGGAAGATGTACTGCAGGCCATAAATTCAAAGCATGCAGTGAAGAACCTGAGCAAACTGGAGTACAGTGAGTCGAACAGTGCACATTTGTTAAGACTTAAATGGAAAACAAATATGGCCAATAAACAGTTAACTGTATATAGTATGAAGATTGTAGATAGTAGTATATTCCCTGTAGAGAATGTGTGGGTCTTGGAATTGGATCAGGGGTGTCCAAACTTTTTTGAGAGACAGCACCTCAAATGAAGACGTCAGATTTTGTACTTGAACAGATGAGACTAAATTAGCAACCAGTTTGGAATCAAGAGTGAGGACAAACCCTCAGCACTACGCTGCAAGAAACACTTTTCTTTGATAAAGAGAAAAATGTTGGTGATTTTTTTTCTCATGAGCTGCCTACAGAGTCACATGTTTGCTAGGCATCAGGAAAACAAATTTGGCTGCCAGGATTGAACAAGCTCTGGGCTTCTGAGTGATGTGTTTACCCATGTAATAGCAGAGTAACACTGTGGTGTGTCAAAAAGGGCAACATTAGCCCCGGCTTCACAATGCTCTGTTTTATTTTATTGTATAGACACCCCTGTTTCCTTAGCTCCTGTAGCCAATGGAAAGGCAAGTCCTGAGCAAAGTCCTGCGCTGGATCTCTTCAGTTCCCTGCCTGCTTCCAGCTCACATTCAGCCCGGAGCACAGTAAGACTTCTGCTTCATTTGATACAAACTGGAGTCCATTCTAAAGTGGTCATGAACCTTTTTAAAGGGCTGTTGTACCACTGGGACAGCCCCTAGGTCTGGAACAGAAATCTTGACAGGGCGCTAATCCATGACACATTGTTCATGATTTCGGGAGGTGGGAGGAAACCCTACAAGAACATGCAAAACTCCTCACAGAGTGTATCTAGGGGTTATGGTGGTATGCAGCGCCACAGATTCAGAATCAAAACAGTACAAAGAATATCGGCGTGTAAATCGACTGTTCCTTTGAACAGTGACCGTATGGGGGCACTCATATGGGGGGTGGTGCAGCAGATTAATGCGCTAGCCCTCCACTACTAAGATCTCAAGCTCTGCAGTTCATATCTCAGCTGCGCTATCGATTTGGCTGGGCAAAAGCTGTGCTTAAATGAAGGAACTTGATGGGGGTCCTCATTAATTGCTGTTGCAATTGACGGCTGCTGGCAGGGGGGTGCAAGTGATAGTCTGACAGTCTTCTCGGTCAGGGCAGGGGAGTCAGGAGGACCTGATCATTTCAGATTGGACAGCAGCCATAATATCAATAATGAACTGAGATTTGACCTTGTAACGTTAGGGTTTATGACAGGGTGGGGATGTGTTTAGTCCTGCCCTCTCATGACCTTTTAGCTGACAAAAGTCATTAAACTTTGACTGAATCTGAATGGACAAGGTCTGTTAATGGGAGGTGGATCATCCACTCTTATTGCCATCACTCACTTAAAAACAACTGCCTTACATTTAAGACCAATGAAAGCTGGGTCATTTCTCTAAACGAATGCTGTTCTGTCCCACTGTAGCCTGGCTCCAGTTCTGTACCCAGTTCTATCCCCAAAGGCCGGGCAGCAGCATCAGTACCAGAAAACCTTAGCCTCTTCCTGGACCCACCGTCCAAAAGTGAGGAGAGCAGCAAGAAGATGTCCAAAGATTCGATCCTGTCACTGTACAGCAGCATAACACCTCAGACCAGCATGGCTGGTCACGGTAGGAAAATATTTCAGAATCACAGAAATAAGTTCATCTACACCCAGAAGGCAGCATTATAACCGATCTGACCAACCCTCAAAGATGTGAATAGCCTCACCTATTTGGCCTATTTTTGCATGTGTCACTGTGATGGATATATCAGATTTTGGGCTGATGGTGTAATAAAACAGGCGTGAAACAAATAAGACTTTTTTTACGGCTTGCCGACTTGAACAGAGTATCTCGGAAACAGCTAGACATGCTCACAGGTGGTCGTACCCTAATGCCTAGTTCACACTACACAATTTTTGCCCTGATTTTTGCTCGCCGCTATATGTGGCAGCTCAGAAACAACTCTGCGGTTACTCTGGGCTCGAGAATTGGCTCTTGATCGATATGTGTGAATCGTTCGATCGTTGGACGTGGTATTATTAAACCCCTCATCACTTCTCGCGAGTGTTTTTGTGACAAAACGTAGTTTGGGAGACCAGGTAGACTCGCCTGAGATTCCTCCCGGTGATAGATGGTGCAGCGTGTGACCCCCTGTCGCCGATCAGTCGTGTAGTGTGAACTACACAATGACTTAAAAGACTCCCAAATGCAAGAGATCCAGTTGTGTAGTGTGAACTTGGCATTACTGGAAACAGATTTAGGACATTTGTATGTCTGTGTCATGATGGAGGATTGTAAAGTGTTGCTTGGGGTTTAATAAGTTGCCTTTAATAATCGAGAGGTGTTACACCAGAATAAAAACAATAACATGCAATTATAATTATTTAAATATAAAAGTTAATGTTTTAGACTTGTTTGACTTAATTTTTACTATAGTCTGCGCTTGGGTGGTGTAGCAGTAAATGCGCTAACCCACTACTGATGAGATCAGGGGTTCGAATCTCAGGATGACTGACATTTTTCTGCATTTTAGTTCACATTTTGATGAATTTAATATATTGGATAAAAGAAATATGAAATATTTTAAGCAGTAATTTTCAGGTCATGTTTTACATGTAATTGCGCTTTAAAATGAATTTTTCACACAGTGAGACAAGACATTTAATTTTACCAGGGGTGTCCAAACTTTTGCACAACACTGTATGTAACACTGTACTGGGAGGCTTTGGCTAAATCACCTACGCTCAGTAGTGTGTGACATTTCTTTTAAAGCTCTTATGGTGTGTGTGTGTGTTACGTACAGCTGGCATGTACATGGGAGCACCTCAGATGGGCTATGCCCCTGCAGCTGGGTACGGGCACTACCAGACTCTTCCCACACAACCTGGTGTGATGGGAACCATGATGGCCCCTCAGATGAACATGATGGGGCAGCCGGGTGTCATGGCGCAGCCAGGCGTGGCCGCCCCCTCTCCGTACATGGCCGGAGTACAGGGAGCTATGATGGGAGTGCAGAGTGGCATGATGGGAGGTGTAGCGCCGATGCCTCAGCAGGGTTACACGGTGCAGCAGGCTCAGCAGTTACAGTGGAACGTCGCACAGGTCAGAGCTCAGTTGAAGTCAAAAGTTTACATACACTTGTAAAGAACATTGCAATCATATGTTTGCTTTTTCATTCAGATGTCTCAGCAGATGGCAGGTATGAACGTTTACGGCACAAACCGCATGCCTGGATACGGGCAGCCCATGATGGGCGGGACCTTGGGTCAAGACAACAATCAAACGCTTGGCTCTCAAGTGTGGAAGTGAAAGCACTGGGATAAATGTGATGAATGTGTGGACTTGAGATCACCGCAATAAACTGTGTTTGGTTTGGAGGGAAGATTGTACGCTCCTCATCGAGCATTCCACATCCACGCTGAAGAGGGAACGTTCTCTTAGAGGATCAAATTCATGATCAAGAGTCTCTACCTCCACCGATTTCATAGCCATTAACTTGTAGGACCAGAGATAAACGGTCCGAGTGTTTATCATGTTCTCTGCTCGTGAACTTTTCAGCTAGTGCTTTCCTAAGCTAGACCCCAAACGTCTGCCACTCAGTCCTTCACTTTCTTTGAATTTTGGTTTGCATGCGGGTGGGAAAAATGGGGTCGGGTTATTTATGCCTTTCCAGCTTTAACACTGTTGGTGTGTAAACCCAAACCCTGTTATCTGGACTTCTTAATAATAATAATCATGTCCTTCTGATGCGTACTTTCACTCTCTATACAACAAGTGCAGGTTGTATCCTTATTTTAATAACAGCCTATAACAATTATAATCAATTTGAAATTCATTTGTAGTTGATCATATTAAAATATAACAATATGAATATTTACATTTTTAGCATTTAGCGGGCACCTTTATCCAAAGCGACTACTGGCAGTACTGTGATAATTTACAGATTGATCCCCAGGCGGGGCGGACCGGGTCCTTTCTGTGTGGAGTTTGCATGTTCTTCCCGTGTCTGTGTGGGTTTCCTCCGGGAGCTCCGGTTTCCTCGTACAGACCAAAGATATGCAAGTAAGGTAAATTGGAAATAAATAAACAATAAATAAACAATATAAGTTAAGGGCCTTGTTTAGAGGCCCAACATCAGCAACCTGGCAGTGGTGGGGTTTGAACCACTGACCTTCTGATTACTAGTACAGTATTTTAACCGCTACGCTACAACTGCTTTTTTTCTACTTTTGGTGCTGGTACATCAGAACCACCTGTAAGTAGACCATTCTAATGCTGCGTTTTTCAACCTTCGGGTCGAGACCCCACTTGGAGGCTTTTTAAGAAGTCTTCAGTTATTATATAGTGGATACATAGTTCTGGATAGCTGGGTCCAGATAACAGGGTCTGGATGTTACCCTTCTTTCATAATGGTCATAGTGGTACGCACATATACACTTGCATGCACTGATTGGTAACAAGTCCATATAAAGTGTCACGGCACTTTTGATGATTATGTTCCTACCTTAAATGATTCGTGCTGCTGTCTTGGTGTGGACGTTCCTGTTGAATTTCCTGCTGCTCGATGACTGGATTGTATGTACTTGTTCTCCTTGGGTGATCCAGGGTATCTCGTCTCGCTGTCGTCCGTCCACTGTTTCTTCTTCTCACTTAACTCAGGAGGGGAATTTGCAAGGGATTTGTAAAAGCTCAAGCGAGAAATGTCGTAGCCAAAGAATTGCAGCTAATCTATAGGATACATTTCCATGTACCTAACGAGTCCTGTGAGATGTACACTATATCTGATATTTAGATGTGGTCGCCTCGCTCAGATCCACGTTCGACTGCATCAACAGAGCACTATTTACACTATCTATTCTTCACTGTGGGTGGTGCTCTTTCGTAAATGAGGGTCACAATCGATGTAACTGCAGGGTTTTAATAGATGAACCATACCTCTCAGCTTCAGTCTGTACAGAGACCAAATGAATGTCTCTCTTACTTGAGTCTTTTGCTTTCGACTGCAAGATTGTGAGAAGTTGCTCGGATCTGGGACGTGTTAGTAGACCCGGCTCGTGCTGACGCTGATTCGTATGCGCACCGAGAATTCACAGCAGCTTCCTCAGAAATAGTTATTAATCGAACATGTGAAACGTTCAGACATACATCCGGTAACTGCATGTTAACTAATTATACAGGAAATACATAATGAGTATAGTAATATTTCAGTTGCATTTTGTAATCACGTGATCTGATGGTTGCCTTTTCAGAGATCGAGCACATCCTGATGTCCACAGACTTTCCAAAATTTGCACTTGTGTACAAGACATAGACCCTCATTTAATTCAGCTCTCCTGCTGCTGTATTTAAAATACAGGTTTTTATTTTATTTTATTTTATTTTTTCCCCTCATGGTTCACAGTAGTGTAAGTGCAAATCCTAATGAGGGTATTTTACATTTACTCTAGCTGCATACTCTAAAGGAATATATATATTTTTCTGATCTCTGATCAGTTAATTGCCCCAGACAAAAAAGAGATACATCATTCTTTTTTACCTGCACTACAATGTATTACCGACTTCATTTCCCAGACTGCTTTGCACTGTTGATTACATTTTGAAAAGATATGTGCAGCACATATGTTTTTGACCCTTGAAGGACTATTTCAGAAACTTTTTGGGCAAATTTCTTTTTTCTACTTTCAAAAGATGTTTTCTCAGGCTATCAGACAGGTTAATTAGAGTTCACATTGCAGAGTGTTGATTCGTGGCATGTGAGTCCTGAGTGTGTGTGAAATACAGAAAATTTCCTCCAAACTGGCTGTTTTTATTAGTGAAACATAACAGTTCTTGTTTAATTGTGATCAGCAGACACACACAGCCAGCATTATTTATTCACCACATGCCCAGAGGTGTAACAGGGTCCTGTGGTTTAACTAAACTGTTTATGCTGTGCAAAGTTTGCTCATGTTTTGAGGTCTAACCAGTGAATTTCAAGCCAAGCTTGTTCGAATCGGGGACACATGTTCACCTTGTACTAGTACTAGTAAAATAGTCCCAAGCAACCATGATGTGTGATGTGTGGTTTAAATCCAAAATAAGCATCAAATCCATTAATATAACTTATAATTGGCTACCATTACAACAAACTGAAAATCACCTTCAGTAAAATCACACACGAGCACATTCCATGTATTATTTTGTCTGGAGCGTTTCTGGAAGGAATGTCTTTATAGTATTTTATTTCTCTAATCTATTATGTTTTTACTGCACTTATTACAGAAGCATTTATTCGATTCGAGACGTTGGTCAATACTGTTCAAGTTTATAATAAAGATTTAGATGATTCAGGAAATCATTTTTATAAATTATTTTGCTATTAATGCTGCACTTATAAAGCTAAAACGTTTTGTTTTCAAACACAGTTTGTCTACTTAGTACAGATGAGGGGAAAAATGAGTTGTATCTTAATGTGGACAGTGTTACCCATGTTTTTGCGGCTTCTGATTAGTTGCAGATCTGTTTTTTAAGCTTTTTTGATAACATCTGATCGTCCGAACAAATTTCCTTTTAGGACCAGTCAGTTATAATAACTAGCCAGAAATGGCAATGCCTTGCTACACAGTTACCAGACTTTGCAGAACTTTGTACACCACAGCATAATAATATTGCTGTATGTATATTTTTGACACGTTTTCCTCTGATAGCACTTGTACTTCTTTGTCCAAAAACAAACATCTCTTGGCTGTACCAAAAGTCAGCACCACAGTAAATTGTTCGCCCGTATATTTGTTTTGGTACAGTTTATATGTTCCTTCCTGACGCATCTCTCCCAGCTATCCAGGTTTGGGACTGACACTAGGTGTGCACTTATAAATTTCCCCCCAATGCCCTTTCTGGTGCAACTTATTTTATCCGGTCTTGGGATCAGCACTGGAAGCACATTTGAGTGCACCTCCCAATAGCTGAGCTCTTAAATAGTGAATTATTATTGGATTAAAAACAAAACATAAGCATTTAAATCTTATCAGACAGTGAAATCCTAGAAATCTTGCAATATTTGAAAATATAAAATGTTACAGTGCATCATTAGTCATATTTGCATCTGTTTATCGATAAATCTTAGCATGCACTTGCTCACCGCACAAAACATACCATCATAAATTGTTATTTTTATTATTAACTTATGTTTTTTATATAGTGCACGATGATAAACGTCTGTCATGCTTTGCGTCACATGATGCTTGCTGTAGAATTTAATTCATTCAGGCCGAGGTAACGCTTGTTCATGTTGGTTATACGGTGCTAATGCAGGTCGGGTCCACATGACTGAGTACAGAGGAGTCGTGGAACATGATTCTTCTCTCTGATTTCTCATTTCCAAAGTGAATCAAAGTGCTGTGATTCTCAATCTCAAACCTGTGCTGAGTGTCGTTTATTATCACGGTTCACATTTCTGAATGTATATGATCGTGTATTGTTGGATGTGTAATGCTGAATTATATCTGCTTCCTTTTGATATGTTATAGGATTTTTTAAATGTGTATATAATAAAGGCAAAACTAAGTAATGAAGGAATGTCTCTGTGCTCTGTGAGACTTTGAGGGGTTTATTGGTATTTTTTTTTTAGTTCACTATATATAAGTTGATATACTGTAAAAAGTCAGAAGTTTGTGTGTACAGTCGGTAACCTCTGGTTATTTTAGGGTATTTTTTAAGAGGGGGGAATGGTTCTTTTACTCTGTGTGTGTGTGTGTGTGTGTGTGTGTGTTCACTGTATGCATGTGTATAAATTAGGGATGCAGATTTAGCCTTTTTTCAATCATTAGGTGACCAGCTTATATAAAAACTATAAAACACATCACAGAGTTTCAAATCAGCAAACCTTGTACTGTACGTTAATAAAAATCATCATTATCTCAGATAACATTCAGGATACAACCCTGATACTCAGGAGCTGTTTTGCTGTAGACCCACCCTGTCAGCATTATAACATGTTAATAACACATGGACTCACCACATTGATAATCCATTACATTTATAAAGTAGTCTTAATTTAGTACTTCGTGTTTCTGTTTTACACAGACTTGTGTTAGAAATAATGACAATAGGAAGAAAGTGGAGAATCACAAACATTTAATCAGAAATCAGTCATGGTCTGATGGTTTACCTTTTGCCTGCACCACATGAGCTCAATATTATTATAAATAAGTACCAGTGCTCGTAGTGCTTCCATTTGCAATAACACAAAAGAAAACATCGGTTTCATAATAAGAGGTGACCACCAGATGACGTCCAGCTCCAGGAGCAAAATATCAAATAATAACGATAATTATTATTATCGTTATTATTTTATTAATAATTAGTAATTTAGTAATTATTAGTAATTATTATTATTCCAATCATTGTTATTATTATTATTATACAAACGTACTGTACTAATTATGGATAATATTAATTATTACATATAATAAAACATTAACAATACTAATACTACTACTAATAATAATACATTATTATTATTGTCATATTTTTTATTGCAATAATAACTATTTTAATAATAAAAATATTAATCCAATTATTATTATTATTATTATAAATGTACTTTACTAATTATTAATAACAATACTAATTATTATTTATTTTATTTTATTTTATTAATTATTAAAATAATAAAACAATACTACTACTAACAATAATAAAATTGTAACAATAATTATTACATTTATCATTGTTATTATTTTATTACAATAATAATTACTATGTTTATAATATAAATTATAATTAATTCTCATTATTATTATAAACATGTAAGCATTATACAAACGTACTTGACTACTAATTAATAAAATTAATTATTAAAATAATACAACTAACAATACGAATACAACTACTAACAATAAAAATATATTAATAATAAATTATTATTGCCGTTATTATTTTATTTACTAATATTTACTATTTTTATAATAAGAATAATTATTAATACAATTATTGGCATTATTATCTTTATTATTAATATTATAAACATGTAAGCATTATACAAACGTTGCTTACTGTACAAATAATATTACATTAATAAAACATTAAAATACTACTACTACTAATAATAATAATACATGATTTATTATTGGCATTATTATTTTATTGCAATAATAATTACTATTTTAATAATAATTATTATTAATACAATTATTGTTATTATCATTATTAATATCATAAACATGTAAGCATTATACAAACTTGAACTTTACTGTACTAATTATTAATAATAATACTACGTATTAAAATAATAAAACATTAACAATACTACTACTACTACTACTACTACTACTACTACTAATAATAATAATAATAATTTGTACATGTTTTTAACAGGAATTCTGATTGTATCCTATAAATAATAGTTCATGGAGTAAATGTGTCTGTATTACTCATAAAAAATAGAAATGTAAATTTTGTACATTTGCAGAGATGTAATTTTACACAACTGTTGATCATAACCTAAGTCATTAGTTGCAGGTCAATATGAACACTGGGATAACTGATATAGTGACATGAAAAGTCTCATTTTGTTGCTCATTGCAAATCGATTAATTAAAACTCAATAATGTCGAAAGGTGATATTTGTGTACTAAACCCTTAATATTAACAGTGATGTGCTCAAACCATCCTTAAATCAGATCAGATCCGGATGGTCCAGTAGAAAGCCTCAGTTTTATAATATAAAGTGAACACTAGATGGCAGTAGAGCTCCAGGAACAATAAATGATACCAGTACATTGTTTGTGCAAAGCAATTCACAATTATTTCAAATTAGCGTCTGAATAAAAGATAGAATGTGGAGTAAATGTGCTCATTTTTCTTCCTCTCGCTGTAAATGTGAAAATCCTATCTGGATTTTATTAATGAGCATTTCAGTTTCATGTAATGAGAATAAGCGTGTAATTATTTGCTGGCGCTAATAGGAATGATGCCTCCCATTGTTAGCAGTATGAATGCTGGGCTAATTACTTATGGAAATTCATACAGTCTGCAATATTAAACAATATTAAATGTCCTAATGACATGACAACTTTCATTTTGTAGCCTGATGTTTTTTAAAAGGGGAACATTTGGCTCTGTTTCAACTCAGGCTAATCGGCTTTGAGTGGGAAACACGTCGGTCTAATCACAACCTGACTGTTATTCTCACTGAGTAATTTAATGAGCACAAACGTCGTGTACAAAACGGTAAAAGTGTCTCCCGAAACATCACACCAGGGAGCCGGAACACTCCCTGTAATCCTGTCTGTTGTCCCTCAAATTTGTCGTACACAGGGTTCATTTCCAAACACAGTAATCCTTTTAGCACCCACTGTATGCTACTGATTGTATGCTAGAGCCTATCAATACCAACACAGGCTTTGATTTTCTGAAGCTTTGTGTGTGTCTAACACACACAAACAAGCTGAATTACTCGTTTCTCTGAAAAGGACGTCAACAATTATGTACAATAAACTATCTGGCTAAACGATTTTTTATGATTTTAGAGTTTTACTCTTTCAGTCACACCCATTACTAACAGCTGTAATAAATTAGGTATATAAAACGGTTATAGAGTTAGATCCTTCAGTAGTGACAGTATTGAATTTTCTGGTGGGTCTTTGTTTTGGCTGGTGTGTTTTCAGATTTTCTGTTGTGTTTTTATATTTGCTGATGTGTCTGGATTTGCTGGGGTTGTTTTATATTGACTGGTGTGGTTTTCTTTAGATTTGCTGGTGTGTTTTTGTATTTGCTGTTGTTTTTTTATCATTTTTGGTTTTTCTCTAGATTTTCTGATATGATTGTAGATTTTTCTGATGTTTTGTTTTAGATTTTCTGATGTGTCTGGATTTGCTGGTGTGTGTTTTTAGATTTGTTTTGGTGTTTTTTTCTTTATTTGCTTTTGTTTTTTAGATTTGTTGGTGTTTTATTAGATTTTTCTGGTGTTTTTAGATTTGCTGTTTTTGTATTTTTGTATTTTCTGGTGTTTTTTTTAGATTTGTTGGTGGGGTTCTTTTAGATTTTTTGGCTTGATTTTAGATTTAGTTTTGGTGTTTTTTAAAGATTTTCTGGTGTTTTTTTTTTTATTTCTGGTGTGTTTTTTAGATTTGTTGATGTGTTATATTTTCTGGTGTGTTTCTGTATTTGCTGGTGCATTTTTATATTTGCTGGTGTGTTTTTACATTTTCTGGTGTGTTTTTAGATTTGTAAGAGTTGCTTAACCAAATACTAAGTGAATAAAATCTTTTTATCTGCAAAAAATACTTTAAAAAAATACTTAAAAAAATACTTTATTATTATTTACAGCCTTTTGTAAAATCTGGACTCCCCTGGTAACCAGTAAACGTGAATCTTCTAAAGTGAACAAACCTAAACATTGCTCAGAAATTTTAATGGCACAGTTTTTTATAATTTGTTTAACTAAACATAACATTAAACAACAGCATAACGTTGTCCTTTTACTTTTGCACATGCCATATTGTTTCTCCTAATAAAAAAATCCATAACAAAAAGAAAAGTTGCAAAAACCTAGACCGTGACCAGGCGTATAGACAACATAAGATTGTCCATGGAATAAAAATGATGAACAGTTTTTAATAGTCGTTGTATAAGCAGATCCAGACTGTATGAATCACTGTAATTGTAGCATTATCATATTCTCCAGCCAACGATAACATCAACATTGTTAAATAATGTGGAAAGTGCTCAGGAGACTGCACCCGTTCAAGCAAGCAGAACTGGCACATTCAGACATCCCACGGGCCTGCACGCCTGGCATCTCGGCCTTGGCACGTCTGCGGGACTCTCTATTGTTTCCGGTTCCTTTTCAAGGCGGGCGCCTCTGACGGGCTCGACGATCAAGCAGAAAATCATCACTCACCCTTTGTTTCAATCAGCCTTTTCAATTTGAGCAAATAAACGCATGGTAATGAAGGCTTATCGTCGACGCTGCAGATGCGAGGGTGATGCCAGTCAGCCGCAGTCAGCTTTGCCCTTATGGTGAGGAGCCAGTTTGACTGTGCTCCAGCAGATCCTAATGCTCAGGGCTTCACTCCTCCCTTTCATCCTTCCTTCACTCCCAATAAACACTCTACAGCCCGGGGACGGCGGAGCATCAGCGGCGTTCCTTTAATGTTCAGAGATATCAGGAGGAGAGAGGGCACCAGCGTTTCTTTTTAGTGGCAGATTATTTTTTTGTTGTGTGAACTGAATGGCTTTTATTTCACTGCTTTTATCAGAGTGCCAAACATTTTAGATCCATGATGAACAGATTTAGTTTAGTCACTTTGTCCAGTTAGGCTTTGTCTAACAAATTTACACTCAATAAGAATCAGAGATTGTCAAATAAAGGAACCAATGCAGTGAAATCTGCACCTCCATGCCAACTTTGGGTCTTAATGGCATGGCAGATGGGCCTGACTCTGTAAACTGCGCCCCCCTGCAGATCTACATGGTAGTTCGACCTGTTACACCCATAAGTATTAAAAGTCAATATTGTAATTGTGTTGTAATGTCAGGAAAAACATTAGGAGTAAAAACTGTGCCAATTATTCTAACCATTTATAGTTTAGTTTGAAGAGCTTTAATACACTATATGGGCAAAAGTATTGGGACACCCCTTATAATTTTGGAATGTATGTGTTTCAGCCACAAAAGTTGCACACAGGAGCAATAAATCACTTATTTGCAGAAAATTATGTGCTTCCAACTTTGCAGCAACAGTTTAGGGAAGGCCCTTTTTTCTGTTCTAGCATGTCTGCACCCCTGTGCCCAAAGCAAACTCTATAAAGTCATGAAAAAAGCTCAGTTTAAAGATTTCTGACCTCAGCCCCACTTAACAGCTCTGGAATAAATTGGAAGATCAATTGGGGAATTCTTGACCAACATCAGTGCATCAGCCATACAAATTCTCTTTTGACTAAATGGACACAAATTCCCACAGACATGCTCCAAAGTCTTGTGAGAAGAGAGGCTGATGTTATCACGTAGAGGTCACTCTGTTTTCATAGCATTTTAATAGCAAGCTCATGGTCAGGCGTCCAAATACTTTTGGCCTTATAGTGTATGTGCAGTGCACGTTTTGGAGTACCGACTTCCCACCATGCTTAATCTCGTACATTACTAATCTAAATCCAGAACCATTTGTTTCCTGCTTAAGTAGCTGTGTCTATTTCACTAATCGAGTCGCTTATCACGTGTAGGAACAAGCCACTTCAGCCTGATCCCTTTAATCACACGATCACTTTCTCTGTCAGTGAACCTGCAGAGGCCAAACGCAGCAGCAGATTAGTTTTGCAGGACCTCGACCCCCCCTCCATCCCACCATACACACCTCCAGCTAATTCCAGCATCTTTTTGCATCTGTTTTAGTGCGGCTCTCAGGAGCTGCACCTGCAGCAGTGCTGAGCGTCTCTGCGCCCCCTGTCACATCCCTGCTAATTCTGTGATAAATCGGAGCAATTGTGGATTTTACGGCCATTGGAATGAGCTCTGTGCGCGAGCGGGACGGGAGGGAGCCACTATGTGCTCATAAACAACACTTGCCGTGACAGATCAGCCAATTCACCCAAACGCAGCCGCACCATTACTGGCTCTTGTAAAACCACAGATGACCTTTAAATATGGGCCATGCCGGAGATATGGCTGCCATATGCAGAAAATGAGTATAAATTCAGCAGTTCTGCTTCATCCTGTGTCCTGCTGCCCTGCTTCAGAACACAACTCTTTATGCAGGCTCGATTTAATGTGAATACAATAAAATAGTCATTGTGTGAGGAACGGTGACTTGTGCATGTACACTTAAGGTCAAAAATGTACATGTTTTTAATATCAGTTTAGATTATTTATTTATTTATTAGGATTTTAACGTCATGTTGGTTACATACATGACAGGACAGGTTAATCAGTTCAAGTTTAATGTCAATCACAGTCATGGCCAATTTTGTATCTCCAATTCACCTCACTTGCACGTCTTTGGACTGTGGGAGGAAACCGGAGCTCCCAGAGGAAACCCAAACTCCACACAGAAAGGACCCGGACTGCTTCACCTGGGAATCAAACCAAGGAGCTTCTTGCTGTAAGGCAACAGTGCTACCCACCAAGCCACCGTACTGCCCCTTGGCAGTTTTGAACATTTAATTATTCTCTGATTGGAACACAATGTCAGGTGGATAGAAAAACACAACAAAATTTAGAAACTACTGGAACATGGGTGACACTGTATGCAGTCAAGTGAGCTTTACGTTGGCCTGCCATTGGCTTATAGACGACAACAGAACAAAGAAGCCCCGGCTTGTGCTTTTTGTTTGCCCATGTGATCATCTACAAACTTTATTTGAACGTTTGGTGGTAATTTTGGAGCAAAAGCTTCTTTCTTCTAGCTCCAGGGTCCTGAGAATTCAGACCTGGTTACTGTGTTTGAGAAGTTGGCCATGTTAGTTGTTTACAGGTTCTCTGGATTCTTCTCATTACAGAGGAACATGCCAGTATCTACGGAAGTTAAATATTACACCCCTTATAATTTTGGAATGTATGTGTTTCAGCCACAAAAGTTGCACACAGGAGCAATACATCACTTATTTGCAGAAAATTATGTGCTTCCAACTTTGCAGCAACAGTTTAGGGAAGGCCCTTCCCTGTTCTAGCATGTCTGCACCCCTGTGCCCAAAGCAAACTCAATAAAGACATGAAAAAAGCTCAGTGTAAAGATTGGGTATTTCAATAAATTGGAAGATCAATTGGGGATTTCTTGACAGTCAGTGCCCAGCCATTCTTCCAACATCAGTGCCCAGCCATACAAATTCTCTTTTGACTAAATGGACACAAATTCCCACAGACATACTCCAAAGTCTTGTGAGAAGAGAGGCTGATGTTATCACGTAGAGATCACTCTGTTTTTATAGCATTTTAATAGCAAGCTCATGGTCAGGTGTCCAAATACTTTTGGCCTTATAGTGTCATTACAGAGGAACATGCCAGTATCTACGGAAGTTAAATATTAAAATGTAAAAGATTTATAAGTATTTAACCCCAGTTGGATGCCAGTTACATTTGCACAAGTTTGCTCCATTTATCATCAAATTTAGTCTACGGGTGGTGATGTACAGCAGTGCTGAAGTAATTTCACTAATATTTAAAGAGGTTAAGATCAGAACTTTAATTTGACCACTTAAAAACAATGATGTTTTTGCTAATGTTCTTGCTAAAAGACAAACTTCCTTTCCAGTTTAGGTTTTATGGGGAAAAAGAGCAGCTTTTTTTATTTAAAGAATATTGACTAGATAGATCCTGCTGCTAAAAAGCATACTTAAAAACATGAGGCTACCACCACCATGTTTCACAGGACGGATGACATTAACTAACTGATGTGCCTTGTTTGATTTACATCTCAGAGTTAAAAGTTTTGTTGTAGCCTAGAGGTTAAAATGCCGGACTATTAATCAAAACATCACTGGTTCAAGCCTCAGCACTGCCAGGTTGCCACTGTTGGGCCCTTAAGCAAGGCCCTCAATTCTTTTAATAAATGGTTAGCATTTTTTGTCAGTATGAACATGCTCTCTTTTAAGTAATAGCATTTTTGAAGATGTTTTGAGCTATTAAGCTTTAATTCATTTTCTCTTAATCATGTGCATTAGATATTAAATAAAATTTTTAATCCTTACTCTGTTTTTATGTCATCACATCACAGCTGACCTTCCCACACCTCTATGATAGGCAATGTAATAAGAAAATTGCTAAACTGAAAATGCAGGATGCGAGAGCATAAGCTGAATAAAGGCTACACCTTTAAGTCCTCCTTCAGATCCTGGTATTAGTGCGAACACATAAAAATAAAACACAGCCTTAGCATGCCGCCACCCCACATCGTCGCCCCGTGTTAGAGCTTCAGCCAATCCTATAATGTCAAACCCAAAGAGACACAGAAGCAGCACCTCTGTCTCTCCAGATCAGCAAACTGGCAAATCACGCTGACAGAACTGAGAATGAGCACGGCGAGCCAATTACACACAGCTGGCCTGCATCGCTGCCCCAGACAGCAGAAAGCAGGAGGAGACTTATGGCAGATTTGTTTTTAACTTGCTTGCTTTCTCCTCAGAAGCATTTCAGTCACAATGCATGCAGCCGGCTCATTTACGCCGACAATATTAGTCCCGTGGGACCGGTTTGGACGGAGAGGCTGCAGTTTTATCAGCCTCAATTTCAAGTCGACTGTCACATGTGGATAAATAGTGGACATGAGACAAATTTGGGGGAAAGTGGATCTAGTGAATCGTAGAAAAGTTGCAGCTACAAGAAAAGACGTTGCAAACCATCTGAAATGATCTAGAGTCATAAAATGTGTTTAAATTTGATCCTAAAAATAATATAATAAAGCTTGTTACACCCCTCTTTATTTCTGAGTTCAGCTATTTCCACCATGTCCATTACTAACAGGTGTATGAAATCAACTATTTTAAATAAATGCTATTTAAAATAAATTATATGCTTCCTATGTGACAACAGTGTGGAAAAGATCCCTTCCTGCTTCAGCATGACTGTACCAGCTTGCACAAATCAAAGTCCATTAAGACATGGTTTGATGAATTTGGTGTGTAGGAACCCCATATTAAAGATGGGATGGGATGATTAAGCCAATGGCCAACCAACATGGCCAACTTCTCAAAGACAATAACCAAGCCTGAATTCTCAGGATTCTGGAGCTACAAGAAAAAAGCCTCTGCTCTGAAATCAACACCAAATGCTCAAATAAAGTTTATAGATGATCACATGGACAAACAAAAGTTCTGTTGCTGTCTGAAACCCAATGGCAATATAAAGCTCACTTGATTGTATACAGCGTCGCACATGTTCCATGTGTCCACACACCACACCAACTGGCCATGAGGTGTCATATTAATTTAAGCATATGCCCAGTACTATTTGGGAATTGAGAAGCTCCCTAGTCTGCCAGCATGTGACTGGAAGTGTGACATTTGACAGAAGACTGATTCAGACTGGCTGCTGTCAAGATGAGACGGTGAATGGAGAAGAAAGAAGATATTGTTATTTGATTGACACTTTTTTTTATCATGATGCACAGAGTGAGCCTGGTCACAAACCACAAAAATGGTAACTGCAAAATTGGAAGTGTCTCATTTCCTTTATATAACTGATTTATTACACAATTATTAGCAATTTTTGTGGCTGAAACACAAGTTCAATAATTATGATGGGTGTCCCAATACTTTTGTCCATATAGTGTAGCATATCAAGGTTACCTTTTACCTTTTGCATGTTATTAGGTGGTCAGTAAATGTATAATTACTCAGAGATATCGACTAGCTGCGCCAGGGTGCCACCCGTAAACATCATCAACCCGTTAAGCGTACGCAGTTTTTAACTCACACTTTGTTGAGTAAATCGCCTGATGTGTTTGATCTTCAGATGAGGTAATTTTAAAGACGGTGGGCAGCATGAGCCCTGTGCTCCTCAGGAGCAGAATCACTATTTTTGGTGGGGGCGAGGCGGCAGCTCAGTACGTAACAGATGGTATTTGGAAGAGAACGAGGCAGAGTTTACAGTAAACAGATTATTTATACCTGGCAGGTCATGGAGAGCACGAGAACATCACGAATGTTTGGTAATGGCACAACCTGACAAGCATTAGGTTGAATACGCTCAGGGGACGAACAAACTTTCCATCTTATTCTTGAAACACAGCTTCTTAAAACACCTAAAAACCCAAGAACCTGCTACTGTTTACTGTCCGTGATCATATTTCATTTTGTGTATTTATATTTTAAAAAATCAGGCGCCCAGGTGGTACAGCGGGATCTGAACACCTCGGTTCGAATCTCGGCCACCGGTCGGCTGGGCACCATCTGTCGGGCACAATTGGCAGTGCCTGCAGCAGACAATAATGCTGAGTGGGATGTCCGGACTAAGTGGGCGAGGTCTTCAAACGAAAAAGAAGGGGTCCACTAGGAATGCGCACAGGTCGGAGGAGGCGTGAGCAGATTGACTACGCTAAATCGGGAGAAAGAGGGGAGAAAATGCATAAATAAATAGAACAAAATATCTGCCAGGGCAGTCAGGTGGCGCAGCTAGCATATCAGAGCTGACATCTCAAACTCGCCATTTTATCAGCTCCACTTACCATATGGAAGCATTTTGTAGTTCTACAATTACTGACTGTTGTCCATCTGTTTCTCTACATACTTTTTACCCTGACACTGACATGGTGGTGGTGTGTTAGTGTGTGTTGTCCTGGTATGAGTGGATCAGACACAGCAGCGCTGCTGGAGTTTTTAAATACCATGTCCACTCACTGTCCACTCTATTAGACACTGCTACCTAGGTGGTCCACCTTGTAGATGTAAAGTCAGAGACGATCTCTCATCTATTGCTGCTGTTTGAGTTGATCATCTTCTAGACCTTCATCAGTGGTCACAGAACGCTGCCCACGGGGCGCTGTTGGCTGGATATTTTTGGTTGGTGGACTACTCTCAGTACAGCAGTGACCGTTAGGTGTTTAAAAACTCAATCAGCGCTGCTGTGTCTGATCCACACATACCAGCACAACACACACTAACACACCACCACCATGTCAGTGTCACTGCAGTGCTGAGAATGATCCACCACCTAAATAATACCTGCTCTGTGGGGGTCCTGTGGAGGTTCTGACCATTGAAGAACAGCATGAAAGGGGGCTAACAAAGCATGTATGAAACAGATGGACTACAGTCAGTAATTGTAGAACTACAAAGTGCTTCTATATGGTAAGTGGAGCTGATAACATGGGTATAAAAACAAGGAGGTGGTTTTAATGTTATGGCTGATCAATGTATATCAAAATAGCAAAAAGCTAGCAGAAAACTGAATTCAAAACTTGTGTCCAGTGGGTCTGTATTAGAAAGAGTTTATAGATTATCATAAATAGATAGAGGTACAGAGTCAGAGCATAGACAGATCTATGAATAGATCTATGCAAAAATCGATTTTTGTTGTTGTTGTTGTTTGTGGAGCAGCTAGGGAATGCATTAAACTCTGGCATTTGCAGCATATTGTGAACACAGCATGATAGCATCTCAGCACCGAGTAAGTAGCTCTTAGCCTGTACGCGTGCAGTAGCGAAGGGCATCTAAATGAACCCCCACGATACTCACGTCAATCTGTTAGGATGGTATTTCTGAATCACTGGCATTTATGGTTCAAACGCACATCAAAACCGGAAATCAGCAAACCAAAAAAAACAAGTCTTTTTTAAAAGTTCACATGTAATCATCGTTCGTCATTTTCACTCACCGTTTTAACCTGGTCAGGGCAGCTGTACCGCCTGGAAATACCAACCACCAACTAAACTATCAGGGCCAGTTCTTCACAAAGCGCCAAGCACTTACTCACTCACCCATCTGAGAGGCGACGTAGAGCAGCCAGGTACCATCTGCATATAAAGACGGGGAGGAAACAAGAAACTCTATAGACAGGCAAGTATCAAACCCAGATCCTCAGGACTCACCCCACTCTACCAGGTCTTCCAGTTTAGTGGCACTGAATGTCAAATAGCATATTAGGTTCTCCATAGACACATTTCTTTTTTCCTGACCTTGGCTGAAGTGATCTGAACGGCTCCAAACTATATTCCACATACACAACTGATACAGTAAATGATACAGTAAATATAAGTAGAAATACACAACCAATACTATAGTAAACACTGAATTCAGAAGAGCCTGAGATATAAAAGCACAATATCTTTTTAAACTCAACTTTATAGGAAATGCAGAAGAATTCAGAAATATCCGGCGCAGGCGTGAGTTGCAGCAAGGCCACGCGGTGTCTGTGTGAGTTACACCGTCCATAAAAGTGTAATAGGGAGACAATCAGTAGCTCATATCAGTAAAGTTTAGTCGGGTATTTACCTTTTTATAGCGGCGTAAATTTCACACCTACTGAGCACAATGAAAAACAAAACAATGTTTTATCTTACAGCGAGAGCAGGTACAGAAGAGTCCTTCAGGGTCCTACACACACACACACATACACACACACACACACACACACACACACACCATGACTAGCTAGATAAACATTTTACACATTAAATAAATGACTAATATTAATACATTTAAAAAGTACAAATTGAAAATAACCAGCAACTGCAACAACTACAACATAACATCTATAACATGTACAACATTACCAGTATTAAAACCATCCCAGTACAAACACTACATCTACAACATGTACACAATACCAGTATTAAACCCAGCCCAGTACAAACACTACAGCTACATGTACAAAATACCAGTTTTGAAACCATCCCAGTACAAACACTACAGCTACAACATGTACAAAATTACCAGTATTAAAACCACTACAGCTACAAACACTATATGTACAAAATACCAGTATTAAAACCAGCCCAGTACAAACACTACAGCTATACATGTACAAAATACCAGTATTAAAACCTGCCCAGTACAAACACAACACCTACAACATGTACAAATTCCAGTACTGAAACCATCCCAGTACAAACACTACAGCTATAACATGTACAAAATACCAGTATTAAAACCATCCCAGTACAAACACTACAGCTATAAGATGTTCAAAATGACCAGTATTAAAAACCAACCAATAAACGCTACAACACTTACTACTATTGCTAAACAACCACTAGTACCACTATATGTAGTTACAACAACAATACGACTAAAACCAAACCTACAATTACATCTACACCTACAACACCGTAATCACCACAATTACTACTGAACTACTACTACACAACTACTACCACAACAACAGTTACATTAGCAAATACAACACCAACAACTACAACCACCATAATCACAACTACTACTAAACAACCACTACAACTAAACTAAACAACTACTACCAAAACAATTACTAGTTCAACAACTATTATTAAAACCATTATGAACTACATAAACAAACACCAATACACTGACAAATACAACTTCTACTACAATAAATACAACTAGTACTTTTATTACTACAAAAAAAAAACAGTTGGTGTAGCCATTACCTACCCCAACAACCACAACTACAACCACTATTACTACGAAACAACCACTCCTACATGACTACTACCACAAACATGATTACTTAAACCAATTTCATTACCTAATAATACGACTATACTGGAAACTATGATAATAAATACAACTATTACTACTTCTCCAACCACTAAACAACCACTAAACAACCACTAATACAAACTACACTGAATACTACGACTTTATGTTGCTGCAACTATAACCAATACTATTACCAGAAATACAGTTACAACCACTAACAACTGTACTACACTAATAACTTCTACCAATACTCAATACTATTACCAGAAATACAATTATAATCATTACTGCACTCAACTTCCACCACCATTACTACTACTGAAATTAAAACTAAAACTACCATAGAATTTATATTACTATTAACACTACTACTAAACAACCATTTAAAACAATTTCCACTACAACCACATTTACAACCATCAGAACAACAACTATTACTAACAAGACTCACTTGCAGTAATGATGGTTGTAAATGTGGTTGTAGTGGAAATTGTCCTTGTTAATTTAGTTAAAGTAAAATTAATAGCAGTTGTTGGTGCAGTTGTTTTAAGTGGTTGTTTAGTTGTAGTAGTATTATTAGTAATAATGGTTGCAGTGATGTATTAGTAACAAAATAATAGCAATACTAATAACAACAAAACAACAACACAATAATAATAATAATAATAATAACAATAATAATAATAATAATAATAATAAGTTATTATCTAGAAGTTGAACTGAGAAGAACTCAGGTAGTCAGATTTAGCATCTCTGTTATAAAACATTCTCATCTTTTATGTTCGGTACTTCGGGTCATTAACGTGTACAGCTCCTGCATGTCAGTGACCCTTTTATTACCACTCTCCTTGATGAGTGTGTGTGTGTGTGTTTGTATGTGTGCAGAGGTGTAAAGAGGTAGAAAATAGCACACCGAGAACCCAGAACCGTCTGAGTGCATTAAAGGAGTCGCAAATGGTTCTGTCACAACAGAGCTGAGTGTTGAAAAGGTCGGAGCAGATGCGCTCGCTGCTACTCAGAGCTGTTATTTCTCATAGCAATTAAAACACAGACTGAACACGTACGAGGGACAGAAAAAAAGATAATATACAGTATAAACATCTTATAACACACAGAAACGTTACTGTTTTAAAAACTTTCAGAAAACATTTCTAAAGTATGTGGACACCTGACTATAAGCTTTATGGAAATCCTTTGCCAAAACTGTGGGCATTATTGGCCCCATATTTGCTGCTATAACAGCCTCCACTCTTTTGGAAACTGTCCAACAAGATTTTGAAGTGTCATTAAGTTGTCTGTGACATTCATTGAGCTCTGGGACCAAAAGACCTGGCTTGTAATCAATCCCGAAGGTGTTTAATAAGTTTTTATTTATTTATTATTATTACAGATGCCCATTCTGATGCAACCCTCTATTATATATATATATATTATTTAATTTTTCTGTGTTTCCAACCTTTTTCCCCCCAATTTTCTCCCCTAATCTAGTCGTGTCCAATTACCCTGATCGCGTCCTCTACTGATTCAACCCTCCACCGCTGACTGAAGACGCTTCTCACCTGACACACGCCCCCTCCGACAAGTGCTCAGTACAGACTGCATTTTTTACCTGCACGAGTCAAGTTCATAAATCAGCACTGTGCACGGAGAGCCACACCCTGATCAGCATTATTCCTCAGCCCTGTGCAGGTGCCATCAATCAGTCAGCAGGGGTCGTAATTGCACCAGTTATGAGGACCCATGATCCGGCTTGCCCCTAACTCTATGAACAACAGCCTATCGTTGTTCATGCAGCCGCCCAGCCCAGCCGGGTGGCAGAGCTGAGATGTATTCAAATCCCAGCTCTGGAATGTTAGTGTATTTTACCGCTGCGCCACCTGAGCGGCCTGCAACCCTCTTATTTATCCGGGCTTGGACCCGGCAGTAAGGGTGCACTGATGTGTCCCTCTAATTACTAGGTTCACATAATGATATGCGCCATCTGTATTTGTAAACCCAACCCGGGATTGGAACCCTCAGAACTCAGCTCCTAGCACTATGCCGATTTTACACACCTGCTAGTGATGGTGTGGCTGAAACACATGGGTCACGGTGGGTCCAGAACCTTCCAAAAAACAATGTGACCAGTGCAGGAATACATGCTGGACAAGACACCAGGGACCCTGGAGCTGATAGTCACCCACATTGTTTGCTTTGCCACTGTGTCACACCATCCATCCCTCCACCATCACACACTGTAAAATCCAAACTCCTTGAGTTTTCTAGCCAGCAACCCTGAAGTAAATATGGAAGAAACAAAATATGGTACCTGGTAGCATTTTACCACCAGTCATCCATCCTGCTATCATTTCTTACATCTTTCCATCATTCTACAGAAACGCATTGATGTTCCTGCTTGAATTTTTGAACCTACATCCATCAAACTCGGTACAAAAGATTTAACCACTGACCTGAAGCATTTAACTGGATTTGAAACAGACAGAACTCATTTATTCAACGCTGTGGTCCTTTCTTTCATCCCTCCATTCTGACACATCATTGGATTTGACACGTCTTACATTTTGATGACTTAATCTATCAAAGTTGGAGCAAAGATCACCTGAACAAAAAAACCTCAAGGCCTTTTGGGATTGTTTTAATTCTCCATCCTGTTACACAGCCCTATTTTTGACCAAATTCCATCCACACAGCAGTAATGTGTCTGTCCTGCTATCTTATCATTCATCCCTAAATCCTTTCACAGCGAGCCATTGATCTCGATGCTCCTTGAAACGTCTATCTAGAGTTAGCAAACCTCAGCAGAAAAATTCACGTGTCCAACTGAAGCACGTGCGGTGCTGCATTTCATTCTGAAAGCTCTCATTTATCTGGGCGTGTAATTCTTTCCTTCACCCTTCATTATTTCAGAGAAACCTGCTAATATTACCAGTTCTTTGAAATTTTAAACTACAACATGTAATAAATGCAGCTCCTGACCTGAGATCACATCTGCATTTTATGTAGAGTATTAATCGAACACATTTCTTTACCTGAACTCAATAATTACAAGGCATGTCCTCATACTTTGTGTATTTAGTCAATTTTCCATTTAAAGATAGTCTTACTAGGGTCATGAATAGTTCATCAACTGGACTGTTTAATCTTACAGGAGATGGAAAACAGTGTCAGCATCAAACTGGGGAGTTAAGGGGCTTGTCCCAGTACAGTCTTCCAGACTCCCAGTACATGATCTGAACCACAAAACCCATTTTAGGGTCCAGTTTACCACAATATTCATGCCTGTACCATCAGTCGTTTCCAGTCCTCATCTGTAACGTGAGTATTTTAAGCCTCCGGTCGTTCGCGCGGTGCATGCTTATCATTAAAACCTATTTGGTATGCAGATGGTACGTGTGTTCGAGGGTGTTCGGGCCACTCCAACATTAACACGCTGTTCGTTGTTATTAAAGCCCTAATGACATCCTCCTCGCACAGCATGCTGGGAAAAGGGCTGCAGGGGGGCTCACGAGCTGACGGAACTCACATACAAAGCACATCAATCGCCGGCGTCCTTCGTGCCCTGCGGAGAAAAAAAAGCGACAGAGCCCTCCAGATAATGTCTTTCATGGTTCAGCGGCCTTACAGGGGTTCCCCTCCCACACGGCCTTGAAAAATGGGCAAATTAATAGTTGCTTTAAAACAAAACAGAGTTACACCCCTCGATGCACAAACGCCAGAAAGCACGGCACCTTCAAAACCAGGAAGCGCAGCAGCGGCGAAATACAGAGATCTAACTGATGCTAATGCAGACCAGTCCAAACACCTCCTGGAGATTTGTGACCATATTTATATACAATCAGCTGGAAAATGATCGCATCCCTGGTAAAGATGAATAAGGGATGAATTAGCTCAAGCTGGCATCATAGGGCCAAAAGTATGTGCACATTACTTCCAATTATTGACTTCAAGTGCTTCAGCCACACCCACCACTGGAATAGAATAGAATAGAATAGAATGCCTTTATTTGTCATATATACATGTACGTGTACAGTACATGAAATTCTTTCTTCGCCTATGCCAGCTTGTTTGGAAGCTGGGGTCAGAGCGCAGGGTCAGTCAATGTACGGCACCCCTGAAGCCGAGAGGGTTAAGGGCCAGCCCCTGAGCATAAAACAAGGTCAATAAGGACACAATCTGATCTCAAGCATGTTTCCCTTTCTGGTAAATCCTCTCATCCAGCATCAGTGTGTGACCTCACAAATGCACTGTTGACTGAATGAGCACAAGTTCTGATAGACACACTTCCACAAAGGAGTACAGGCTGTTATGGCTGCAGGTGTGTGTGTGTGTGTGTGTGTGTGTTGGGAGTATTTCAGGTATTCCTAGCCAAAGTATGTACACTATATAGACAAAAGTATTGGGACACCCTATTACTTTATAAAAAGGAAAATACATGTTTCTAACTTTGCAGAAACAGTTTAGGAAGGCCTATTCCTGTTACAGCATGACTGTGCCACCCCTGTCCACAAAGCAAAGCTCTATAAAGACATGAGCCCACTAAACAGCTCTGGAATGAACTGGAACATCAACTGAGGCTTTCATGACCACCATATAAATGACTAAATGGACACATATTCCAAGAGCTGCCTTCTCAGAACAGTGGTGGTTGTTATAGCTGGAAAATGTGATGTCTAACACCCTCATGGTCAGGTGTCCAAATAGTTTTGACCATATAGTGTAGCTATATAAAACATCAGCAGCTAAAGAGGAACAAGAAATATGGACACTATTATTAGAAAAATTATTATTAGAAAAAACAACATAAAATGATAAGCCTATTTCTACATGCATTATAAAAGATTTGGCTTTGTGATAATAAACATCATGGATAAGGACGTCTTTACTGTAAGGAAAGTTTATTAGAAATGGCACATTTACAAAGTACATAAATACAGACTCTGTGTAAAGTCGAGGCAGGTAAAGCGTCTGTAGTTCCGCACCACAGTCAGACAAAAAATATATATCAACCTGCAAAATCTGAGCCCATGTGGTCGGGGACGCACCATTTCATATGTATTTATATAGAATCCTGTACAAGTGTAAAAATAGTGTTTGCTTTGATCTCACGCTCGAGCAAAGAGTAATTAAAAAACTTATTCCTCCCCAAACTAATTATAATACCTGAAATAATGCATATACAGTTAAAGCTGAAGGTTTACCTGACAACCTGTATTTGTAATGGTCACAATGATTTCTGTCTGACGCTCGGGTCATACAGCGGTCTGTTATGGTGGCCCACCACTGTTCAGATTCGAACCCGGATTATATCTGACTATCCGGACAAATTTCCCATTGGGTGTTCTTTCTGATTTAGACAAGAGACCCAGAGACCATTCCATGGGCACAGTCGGTCTTGTCATCTTAATGCCGCTAGTATCACGTTCACCACCCGTCATTAAAGCCATACTTTTTAAATGCATGCTTTTTCTTTAGATTTTTTAGCACGTCCAATTGCGTTATGCTTCCTCTCCACTGGAGCTGACCCCCGCACCGATGGAGAAGAGCGAGACTGACACAAGTGGCATAAAAGTGGCGGTACAGATAGAGTATTTCCGAACGTTGATCTGGCTAATAATAAGCTTTATAAGTGGTGATGTACTGTATGCTTCCTAACTGTGTATTAATGCATTTATAATGCGTTCACATTACAGCATTCAATAAACACAGTTTTCATCTTTTACTACTGAATCCGAGGCGACAGCACGGACTGTGTGAACAGAACGCTCGGTTTCAAAGTGAGGTATTTTTAGTTTTGGATCTCTGGCTCAGTCGTCTCCTCGTTTACACCCTCAGCTCCTTCGGCCCAGCGTACTTCATCTTCCTCCTGAAACAAAACCCCAGTGAGATATTTAGTTCATTATTCAAGTGCAATGCTACAGTATATTAATAAAATGTCATAACCAGTTCCCTAATCGAATGATTTCATTTGTGTTTTGGCAGGGTCGTGACACGGAAGGTCTTCTTTTAATGCAAAAAACTAAACCAAACAACACAAAAAGGTTTTCATCAGCCTTTATCACATAATCTACTTACTGAAGCGTCATTTTTCAACAACAAACGCAGGACACAGAAGCAGACGATCATCACGCCAGAGTCACTTAAAGATTTGTTGGAGGACGTGAATAGAAAACGACGGCCGTCTCAACAGTTAAATGAGTCTGACAGATGCAATTATCCTCTCTTCCTGAGGTTAATACACACATCTACAGCCAGCCATGTGTGATTACTTATTCCCAACTGCACACTGCCCTCGTACCCCAGTACGAAACACACACACACACACACACCACACACGCAAAGATCGGCCTCTCCTAACTGTGATGGACCGTTTCATTGATTTCTTTATAAATGTGGACGCATCACATTCTGACACAGATTGTATAAATATATCCAAACCTCGTATTGTCCCGGTTTGGATATATTCAATCCCCCTGTGCATTCTGACGACTGTAGCTTGAACAAAACCCTTGCTGGCTAAGAAGGGTTGCAGGGTCGAGTCATAATATAAAAGCTGCTGGATGATGTGCGACACTGTCAACAGTCAAGTGAGGTTTACATCGCCATGAGCTGAGAAGCTTCCCGGTGAGAAAGAATCCCCTGCTCCTAGATCAGCAGTGTAGAGCTCAAGTAGAAGCAGAAGCAGGTGGATTCTTTCTCACACAGCAGCCCATTGCAATGTTAAGCTTGCTTGACTGTGGACATGGTCACTTTTGGTCCAGCAACTTCTTATTAATGGCAGACCTGTTTTTGATGATTCCTAAATAATATCTGACAATCTGGACAAATTCAGCATTAGACGACGGTTTGGGTTTTCTTTGTGACTTAGGCTGTTCCAACTTCTATAGGCACAGAAAAGTCACCAGCTGTAATCAATCCTAAAGACTGACAAGGAATTAGGACTGCCACAAATTGAGTGACGTCGTATAACCTTCTACACCACTGAAGTAATCTGGTGAAGAGGTTTATTTCACTAGCCCGTCACTGGGTTCGAATCTTTGATGTGCTACTGGCCGGCCTGGAGTTCCTTCAGACTAAGCACTTCCAAGTCTGTATGGACATGGCTTAGTGTGTGGTGCATAATCTTGAAGGAACTGTAAAGTGGAAGCATCGTATTATATTTCCATTTAAACTTTAGGCATTTAGCAGACGACTTTATCCAAAGCGACTTACAGAACTGTGACAGTATACAGTCTTAGCAACTGAGGGTCAAGGTCCTTGCTCAAGGACCCAACAGTGGCAACCCGGCAGTGGTGGGGCTTGAACCTGTGACCTTCTGATTACTAGTCCAGCACCTTAACCGCTAGGCTACAACTGCCCTAACTGATTCTGTACAACAGATATAATTGATTCTGTACACCAGACCTACAGCACACAGGTTCTTTAGCCTAAGTGAAATTGTGACTTCAATTGAAACTGCTTAAAGATCTCCGCAGATCGGTAAAAGTCATTGGGAACGTTTTTAAAAGAGAATCCCTCACTATTCTGCGGTGAAGTAGAAATAAAATGATTCCTCGATGACTTATGAACAATTTGAAACTCAGGTGCCACTCTTAATCATAGTGGAAAGTGCTCGTACTGACTTATAATAGCCTGCGCATAATGAAATATCAGCCTGAATAATTGTCAAATTTATAAAACCACAGACGTTTAAAAAGGCATCGCAGAGCGCTTCATGTTACAAAAAAAGTTTGGATTTCAAAGCATGACTGTGCAAGCCTACTGTACAATAGGTAACATTTCTTTTTTTACAGCAAATCAAAAAAAGAACAAACCAACAAGTTCAGTAAACAAACCAATAAACAAACCAATCAATGTTTATCCAGAGAATCAACCAACAAACCAACCAACATACGAGGGTTCTTCAATAAGTTTCTCTATTTATTAAGAATGACATCACTTTTCTACATCGTCACCTTCTGATGCATTTTTCCAGCATCGTACCAACTTTTTAATTCCATCAGCAAAAATGTTTTTGGTTGAGCTCGTAGCTACTGATGCGCTGCTGCTTTCACATCAT
Source organism: Trichomycterus rosablanca (assembly GCF_030014385.1). NCBI lineage: Eukaryota > Metazoa > Chordata > Actinopteri > Siluriformes > Trichomycteridae > Trichomycterus > Trichomycterus rosablanca. The sequence goes on along the minus strand of NC_085989.1, from coordinate 4,473,802 downwards.
CATCACATGAAAATCTTCTTCCCCTTAAAGCTTCTTTGAGCGTCCAAATAGGTGGAAATCAGATGGAGCTAAATCCGGACTATAAGCGTCTCTCAGTCTCTCAGACACGACAAATTACTACTCCTCCCACCCTCACCGCATCCAACCAAAATATGAAAGTGTGGAAACCTTTTGAAGATCCCTCGTATGACCAAATAAACCAATCCAAGCGACCAAACAGTTAAGAATAATGTGATCACAATTGATCCAAAACCATCCAGCATCCAACAAAACAAAAAATGGTCCAACAATCCATCCATGCAAACATGAAAGTAAATAACAACCCAACAATCAAACCAATTATGCTTAGTTCACACTACACGATTTATGCCCTGATTTTCGCCCGCCGACTGGTCGGTGCTAGATCTCCCGGCTCTGGAGGAACTCGGCGTTCGCTCAGCGATCGAAACTCGGTTCTCAATCGCTATGTGTGAACTACTCAACAACTCGATCCAAGCGGCTCGACCGAAGAGAGATATCTAGCATGTCAAATATCTGGATGTCAAACAGCCAATGAGAACACAAGATGGGTGGAACAGGGGCATAATATAGTTTATATCAGAATACACTGGTACACACACAAGTTTTACAGTATTTATGACCTTGTCGTTCTTTACAAAACACCAATGTTGCATTGCTAAAAATATTTATTAACCTCTAAACTATAGAACGATCCCTGCTGTTCCTATTTTTCCTACCTGTTTTTACGCTGCACATCAGCGCACAAACGTGGTATCGTTAAACCCCTCGTCACTTCTCGCATTTGTTTCCGTGACAAAACGTAGTTTGGGAGACCAGAGAAGCTCGCCTGCGATTCCAGTTGGCGATAGAGTGTAGTGTGAACCCCCCAATCGCCGATCAGTCGTGTAGCGTGAAATACACACCGACTTAAAAGACTCCCGATTACAAGAGATCCAGTTGTGTAGTGTGAACTGTACAGCGACCTGCGTAATGAAGGGGTCAGCTAGGACTGCGCACGGGTTGGAGAAGGCGTGAGCAGCAATATACCCTCCTCAAATGCAGTCAGGGATCCCCCAGCAGTGGAAGACAGATTGACTACGATAAATTGGGAGAAAATGTATAAATAAATAGAAAAAAAGAAATACACCCAGTACTAACTGGAAAACAATCCATGCAGACGTGGAGACAGCAGACAGAGGATCAAACCTCCATCCACGGGGAGCTGTGAGGCACCAACGCTAACTGCTGCACCGATGCGCTGCTTGTCAACACTTGTGACAAGTTACTAGTGTAATGTGGCGTGATTTGAGCTTACACAGCATTGTTAGCAAAGACTTACAATCATTATATCGTCGGAACGATTTATAAATCTCAGCGCCTCATTACAAGCTCCTCCAGATGTTGTGTGGCCTTGATGTTAAACAGCCAAACAATGTACAACATCATAATTCACTGTTCGACGGTGAAAGCGAGCGGGTCATTTAGCGTCCAGAGGCAGCCAGCGCTTCATCCGGCTGCGTCTCATTCCCGGAGTCTCTATTTGGAGAGAACTTTTGATATAAAGCGCAGCCCTTTATGAAAAATGCACCTCTTTTTCTCAACTCTGGATACTTTCTTGCCGCTGGCCTTTGGGCGGATATAAATTCTCACCTTATGAACCGGCGCTGCCCGATTTGCCTGTGCCATCCACCAAATCTCTCTGACAAGCCTGCCAATTTTCCAATTACCTGCGGCGTCGTATGTTATCGCCACTGCCGAACTGTGCTTAAATGAGAAACAAGACGGGGGATGAGGATGGCGCCGCCGCCGCCTCATGCTAAATGTCTTAGTTAGGATAAAGTCCCGTCCCCCCCCCCCTTATTATTTCTCCTTCTAGACTTTTGATTTAGAGCGCGTCCCTGAGGAATGGCTCCCGGACATCCAGGGACTGATTTGAAGGTCTTGCCGTGCAGCTCTCCTCCCATCTTTTTTCTTTAGGGGACAGACGACGACTCGTTTCGGCTGCTGAGTTACAGCTGAGACACGGTGGCCACTGGCAGGATCGCATATAATGCAGCCAAGCAGCCAAGAAGTGAGGAGAAGTTAAAGGAATAAAACAGCAGGAGGAATGGATGGAGCCCGGCGTAACCTTTTAATATTTCTGTAGAAAGTTTCACCATCACAGGAGAGGCAGGAAGATAAGAGGCAAATAACAGACCCAATCCAATCTTACCCCACCCCACCCAATCCAATCCAATCTTACCCCCAATCCAATCAATTCTACCCAATCTTACCACAACCTACCCAATCCAATCTTACCCCACCCCACCCAATCCAATCTTACCCCCAATCCAATCAATTCTACCCAATCTTACCACAACCTACCCAATCCAATCTTACTCCACCCCACCCAATCCAATCTTACCCCACCCCACCCAATCCAATCTTACCCCCAATCCAATCAATTCTACCCAATCTTACCCCACCCCACCCAATTCAATCTTACCCCACCCCACCCAATCCAATATTACCCCCAATCCAATCAATTCTACCCAATCTTACCCCACCCCACCCAATCCAATCTTACCCCACCCCACCCAATCCAATCTTACCCCCAATCCAATCAATTCTACCCAATCTTACCCCACCCCACCCAATCCAATCTTACCCCACCCCACCCAATCCAATCTTACCCCCAATCCAATCAATTCTACCCAATCTTACCCCACCCCACCCAATCCAATCTTACCCCACCCCACCAATCCAATCTTACCCCCAATCCAATCAATTCTACCCAATCTTACCCCACCCCACCCAATCCAATCTTACCCCACCCCACCCAATCCAATCTTACCCCCAATCCAATCAATTCTACCCAATCTTACCCCACCCCACCCAATCCAATCTTACCCCACCCCACCAATCCAATCTTACCCCCAATCCAATCAATTCTACCCAATCTTACCACAACCTACCCAATCCAATCTTACCCCACCCCACCCAATCCAATCTTACCCCCAATCCAATCAATTCTACCCAATCTTACCCCACCCCACCCAATCCAATCTTACCCCCAATCCAATCAATTCTACCCAATCTTACCCCACCCCACCCAATCCAATCTTACCCCCAATCCAATCAATTCTACCCAATCTTACCCCAACCTACCCAATCCAATCTTACCCCACCCCACCCAATCCAATCTTACCCCACCCAATCCAATCTTACCCCCAATCCAATCAATTCTACCCAATCTTACCCCACCCCACCCAATCCAATCCTATTTCACCCCACCCTACCCAATCTAATCAATCCTATCCTATCCAATCTTACCCCAACCTACCCAATCCAATCCTATTTTACCCCACCCTGTTCAATCCAATCAATCCAATCCTATCCAATCCTACCCAACCTACCAAATCTTACCCCACCCTGTTCAATCCAATCAATCCAATCCTATCCAATCTTACCCCAACCTAACCAATTTACTTTTACTCCACCATGTCAATCCTATTCTATCCAATCTTACCCCAACCTACCCAATCCAATCCTATTTTACCCCACCCTACCCAATCCAATCAATCCCATCCTATTCAATCTTACCCCACCCCACCCAACCCAATCAATCCTATCCAATCTTACCCCACCCCACCCTACCCAATCCAATCAATCCTATCCAATCTTAACCCACCCTACCCAATCCTGTCCAATCCACTCTTACCCCACTCTGTTCAATCCAATCCTATCCAATCTTACCACAATCTATCCAATCTTATCTAATCCTATTTTACCCCACCCTACCCAATCCAATCAATCCCATCCTATTCAATCTTACCCCACCCCACCCAACCCAATCAATCCTATCCAATCTTACCCCACCCTACCCTACCCAATCCAATCAATCCTATCCAATCTTACCCCACCCTACCCAATCCTGTCCAATCCACTCTTACCCCACTCTGTTCAATCCAATCCTATCCAATCTTACCACAATCTATCCAATCTTATCTAATCCTATTTTACTCCACCCTACCCAATCCAATCAATCCAATCATATTCAATCTTACCCCACCCTGCCCAATCTAATCTTACCCCACCCTGTTCAATCCAATCAATGAAATCCTATCCAATCTTACTCCAACCTACTTAATCTGATCTTACCCCACCCTGTTCAATTCAATCAATCCTACCCAATCTAATCAATCCTATTAAATCTTACCCCACCCTACCCAATTAAATCATCCTATTCTATCCAACCTTACCCCACCCAACCCAATCCAATCATACTTAACCCTGTTTAATCCACTCCTATCCAATCTTATCTAATCCAATTTTACTCCACCCTCTTTAATCCAATCTTACCCCAACCTACCCAACCTAATCTTACATCACCCTGTTCAGTTCAATCAATCCAATCTTATCAAATCAAATCTTACTACAACCTACCAATCTAATCTTACCCCACCCTGTTCAATCCAATCCTACCCAATCTCACCCCAACCTACCCAATCCACTTTTAGCCTGCCATGTTAATCCTATCCTATCCAATCCAATCTTACCTCAACCTACCCAATTCAATCTTACCCCAACCTACCCACTCTAATCTTACTCCAACCTATCCAATCCAATTTTACCCCACCCTGTTCAATCCAATCTTACCCCAACCTGTCCAATCCACTCTTACCCCACCATATCAATCCTATCCCACCCAATCCTATCCAAATTTATTTAATCTAATCTTACCCCACCCTGTTCAATCCAATCCTATCCAGTCTTACCGCAACCTACCCAATATTATCCAATCCAATCTTATCCCACCCTGTTCAATTCAATTCTACCCTACACTATCTTATCCAATCAAACTTTACCCTGTCTAATCCAGTCAATCCTACACTATCCAATCTTAACACAACTTGTCTAATTCAATCCTACCCTATCCTGTTTAATCAAATCTAATTTATCAATCCAATCTATCCTACCATATTCTATTAGATGACATTGAGTAATTTCACGCTGTTTTATGGTCTGTGGTTGTACAATGTCCTCGAGTATCTTGAAAGGTGCTTATAAATAAATAAATTATTATATTCCAATTTGACTTTACCCTATTTAATCTTACCCTATACTGTCCAATCCCATCAATCCTACACTGTCTAATCTTACCCTATACTGTCCAATCCCATTAATCCTACACTATTTAATCCAGTGTTATCCTATTCCCTATTCGACCCTATTCAATCCAATTTAATCTTACCCTGTCCAATTAAATCAATTCAGTGTCACCCAATCTATCATGCCCAGTCCTATTCTACCAAACAGCCCTCACCCATTTATATGCTATCCAATGTACCCTACATAATCCAGTCCTTTCATATCCCATCCTATCCAGTCTGTTGTTACCAGTGCTCTTTTGTATTTTTGACTTTTACAAAATGAAATCATTCTATCTTGTTTTTTTATTGTGACTATATATGGCACCGATCCCCTAACACCACTCATTAAACGTACTAATAATCATTTCACTTGATTTCAGTTGAAATGTGGAATTTTACACATGCATATCGATCCTCTCTCTCAGGAGGATCGTTTGTATTTGTGAAAATTTGGTAAAAAAGCAGGTGTCACTCGATCCGCGTTCCGTTTCAAATCTTCTTTCATATAAATCCGGCGTGTCTTTTTTTCGGTAGACAGGATGACATTTCCACCACCAGGCAGAGCCATCTCGAGGACACTGACAGGCAGCGGCATTGTGGGAAATCTCCATCAGTGTCTTTGGGGAAGAGCAGAAGCATCGCATCCTGCCACTCACACTCCTGCCTTTTGGCAAGTGCTTACACTCATACCATAATGAAATGCCACATGCTTTATTCTAATTGCATCTTACAGAGGTTGGGGGGGGTGGGGGTTAGAGAGAGGGGTAGAGAGAGAGATATATGATATTAAAAATAAAGGGACGCTACAGTTAGAGCTGCATTAGGCAGAATTTCACAGCTACAGTTTGTTTTCTTGAGCCAATAGTGCTGGCTCATTTATTTACTTTTATTAATGTCACATAAAATATACAAAAATCTACAACTTTGATTTATTTGTTTGAAACTGTTATAAGAGCTCAGATCTGTTTTCCACTTTTGATGACTTGGACTCTTCTTTATATAATAAACAATTTCCCATAGAATTTTTTAAGCTATCTGTCTGTCTAATATGTCTGTCTGTCCGTCCATCCGTCTGTCTATCTATCTACCTGCCTGTCTGACATCTGTCTGTCTGTCTATCCATCTATCTAAATGTCTGTCTGTCTGATATCTGTCTGTCTATCCATCTAATATCTATCTATCTGCTTGTCTGATATCTATCTATCTATCTATCTATCTATCTATCTATCTATCTATCTATCTATCTATCTATCTATCTATCTATCTATCTATCTATCTATCCCTCTGTCTGTCTGATATCTGTCTGTCTGATATCTGTCTGTCTGATATCTTTCCATGTAAATGGAAAACAACCCTAGTTCCTAATGTACACCCTCCACTGACCTGTGCTAACAGCGAATGCTGTTCTAATAAAGAGGGCGGGAAGTTCAAACAATATTAAAAAATCCCAACAACACTGCTGCACCTGAGACAATTTAGTGTTGGTGTCAATGCAGTGCTGAGAAATGTCCACACAAATATCTGGTCATCTGGCCAGTGGGGGGTCCTACGGGGGGTGGTGTTGATTGATAAATTGGGTATGAGGGGGAGTTACGAAGAGTACAGAGCAACAGAAGAGCTACAGTCAGTATTTGTATATGCACAAAGTTTGTCCATACGCTACACGCAGCTTATAAAATAAACAATGATCGTACATAGCAGATAGGTGTACCTAATAAAGTGCTAAAAATGTTTTATTCATGTTATTGCTATTGGTGTAAACCCTATCCTCAGCAGTCCTGAGGATCAAACTGGTTAGGAAAGTGCGATAGCGAGGCGTACGTGCTACAAAATAATGAACGTTTCTTACAGCACGGCATGCAGACTGAACCCTAGGTGGCAACAAAGCCCTGCGGAGTGGGTGAATATGTGAAAGTACTAAGAGACAGAGACCCTCTCCTGCCTTTAACCACACACCCCCCCACACCAGCCCCAGTCCCCGACTTGTGCACATCACACACAGTCAGCTTCATAAAGTGGGATTAAACTAAAGCCGGCTAAGAAAGAATTCAAATTTTACGAGGCCGCTTTGCCTTTAATGAGCTCTGGCGTCTTTTATCACGCCGGCGCAGTCCTCAAAGAATTCAGCTACCTAATTAGTATGACGTATTTGCTTATCATGTTTTCTGCTTTTATTGTATTCGCTGGCGCCCGTGCATCTGTGTGTGCACACGCAGCGTGTGTGTGTGTGTGTGTGTGTGTGGCGCATCGCACGGCTCAGGAGGCGGCTTTTATGCTGCGCAGAGGAGAATCGGCTTTACGGCCTCCTCCGGTCTGATGGGTGCCGCTGTGCGTTTGTCTGCACTGTACAAGACAGATTGATGTCCCACATCGATGATGAAAACACACCCAGCGTGCAGGGAAAGAGGAATCGCGCTCTCAGAAATGAGGCGCGGCGGTACGCGGGAACAATTCGAGAGAATGGCGGGCGAGCATGGGGCGAGCCAGCGCGGTCAGGTGTGTTCATGAGCTAACACAGAATACTGATGGAACAGAACTGAGTGAATTAAATTTTGGGTGGCGGCAGAACCCTGTCTACACCCCGGCATCAACACAATGTGGTCGGGAGTCCCAATTTAAACATACTCGAGTCTCAGCTGTGATGGACAAGCACATTAAACAGCAACGCCATTTAAAATAAATGCTGTCAAGTCTTTTTTCTATCTTTTTCTCTCAATTGAGTCATTTCCAATTCCTCTGCCTCTCGCACTATCCCTACTGACACGATTCTTTTCCACCAGCCAGCAGTGGATTTCAACACTCAGCTGTACTACATATGGAAAGTCACGCTATGCTCTTTGTGTTCTTCTGTTACACATGGCATCACTCACCCAGACAGTGAGGAGAACCCATCTCCGACCCTCCCTCCTACACACACATCCTGGACAGCCGAGACTTGAACCAGAGAGCTCGAACCCTGTACCGGGGGTTGGCTAGCATATCAGACTACAGCACCACCCAGGTCAACGTGATTCATTTTAGTGCAGCACAGTTCCACGTGCTTTATTTCTTCCTAAAGTGCAGAAATGATTTGGGACACATGCTATGTGGCCAAAGGTATGTGGACACCTGACCATAATGCATACTTGGTATACATGCTACTGCAAACTAACACTACACTATATAGACACAAGTATTGGAACACACTAATTTTTGAGTCACATTTACATTTTTAATATTAAGCAGACGGTTTTATCTAAAGCGACTTACAGTACTGTGACAGTTGAAGGTTAAGGGCCTTGCTTTAAGGGCCCAACAGTGGCAACCTGGCAGTGGTGGGGCTTGAACCAGCCATTTTTCCATTACTAGTCCAGCATCTTAACCACTAGGCTACAACTGCCCTAGTTCATGGTACATGGTTTTCAGCCACAACAATTTTTAACAAACTTTTAAACCGATGACCTTCTGATTCCTAGCATGTCCAACCGCTTCTTTTCACCTGCACGAAGCGGCTTCATGCAGTACAGTGAGTCATGCACTGCTGTCCATTATTCACCGTCTAGGTGCAGCGCTGTTCTAATAAAGAGATAACACTATCTCAATAACACTGCTGCACCTGATACACTTTAGAGTAATCATGCAGTACTGAGAATTGTTCACCACACAAACATCATCTGGTCAGTGGGGGGTTCTATGGGGGGTGGTGTTGATTGATAAATTGGGTATGAGGAGGGTTACAAAGTGTACAGAGCAACAGATGAGCTACAGTCAGTATTTGTAAATGCACAAAGTTTGTCCGTATGCAAAATATAGATTAGAAAATAAGCCGCTTCTTTTTACCTGCACGATGTGGCTTCATGCATTACAGTGAGTCACGCACTGCTGTCCATTATTCACCGTCTAAGTGCAGCGCCCTGAGCAGCCAGCAGAGGCCGTCATCGCAGACGTGATCAGGAATCCCTCCCACCCCGCAGACGTTAGCCAGTCACTGAGATTCGAACCTTTTTTAAAATAACTTACATAATAAAGTTAAGTAGTCGTGCTGTGTTCTTCGAAACTCCATGAAGCAACTAACAGAGCTCCGAATAGTATGAGTGCAAATTGTGCACGCACTTGATGCTCATTTATGAAATTAGATGTCATTTACACAAGAAAATATTTTATTAATATTTAAATCTTTGTGCATTTTAATTCTGTGGAACAGTAGAAGCCTAGTGGGTAGAGCTTTGGGCTATCAACTGAAAGGTTGAGAGTTTGAATCCCAGCTCTGCCGTGTAGCCACTGTAGGGCACTTGGGCAAGGCCCTTAACTCTGTCTGCTCCAGGGGCGCCGTACAATGGCTGACCCTTGCGATCTGACCCCAGCTTCCAAACAAGCTGGTATATACAGAAAAAGAAGTTCATTGTACTGTACACATCTATATGTATATATGACAAATAAAGGTGTTCTATTCTATAATATATTGAATAATTTATATTTGTTTATGCTTTTTTTGTCCATAACATTAACATAGGCACTTGAAATGTATTAAATATAAAAACAAATCACCAGAAGTGCTCTTCTACTGTAAATGTACCTTAAATGTAAGAACAGTGACTGCTGACACACCACATGCACATGAGCCCAGTCCATTCGACAATCAAGTAAAAACCTGGACACCTCCCTAAAATGAGCGGGCGAGTAGAAAACCCGAGCTGAGGAGTGTGTAAGCGTGCAGAAGGAATAAGTGTGTGCGTTTGAGAGTGTGATTTAAAGCTGCTGTCGGGCCGCTGAATATGACACAGGCGAGTGTAATCATATACACTCGGTTCATTAGGCGGCTGAGGCTGTGTGTTATACGCTACATTGACGCACCTCTGGCCCTGTCGTCCCTCTCCCCCCGCCCACATTCCCGTCCCCCCCCCATCCCCGTCTCTCTCCCAGTCAGCCAAGCCGAGTCTCCAGGAAGCACAATTAAACTTCATGACGGTGCATATTTGTGCTCGCCATTTCCGTTTATTACAAAGGGCGTTCATTAATCTGCCTTCTCCCCCCCCCACCCCAGAATGCGCTTTCTATTTTAGTGAGGCGTGACGGATAGCGAGGTGAATTTTAGCGAAGATGGCTAATTAAATCAGCGGTAAAACGCACAAGCCTACATCTGATAAGACCCGCTTCCTGGGGGGAGATATAACGGTGGGTGAAAGTACTTTCTCTCCAGTTTTCAATTCGGAGCGTAATATTAAATCACAAATTAACGTGAGTGCTCAAACTACGGAGGTAAATTGGTCGCCTTGTTCACTGGATGCTTGTTTTTAAGAGGCGATGTAGCGCACCGGTGCACATATGGGAAATAAAAAGCATAAAAAATATTATATAATAACCATATGAGGCCACAATATCACCGTTTCGTATACAGATAAGGCCAAAGATCTACATATAATTGTGAAGAACATGTCTGGGGGGGGGGGGGTTTGGGGATTTCTGCAACTGTTCTTTTTCTGTGACTGAATGACTGTGGCCTTCAAATTCTTTATTAGTGTTTATTATTGACCATTGCTGGTGACTTTTCAGGTGTGTCTCTCTACATAGACGGCATTTTACGTCTCCCTAAATTCCTAGATACCTTTAAATGCTGCCTAATGAGGTGCCTTATTTTTAAAGTGATAATCTGACTGAATATCGAGGGAGCATCAGATGCTTGCTTAGTAGTGAATACAATCCCAGCATTCAGTGCGGCACAATTTTTCTCCGTAGTTATTTTCAAATGTAAACTAACATTGATTCATAATAAACTATCATTGATGTTTAATTTGTATAAAGGTGCACAAGTGTCATATATTTGCAAATTCAGGCTCGTCAGGGACAGGTTAACCGTTTTCGGTACACTGAGGGAGATGTTAGCTGGCATGCTAGCGGGTTGTGCCGTCTCAGCCTATTGGTTTAAATGGCCTGAGGCTAACTGTGTTAGCTTATTAAAAAACTACAGTGATGTAATCACTAAGTAGAGCGTCTGAATAATCTGCCTTATGAGTTCGATGTCTTATTAGAATCCTCTCTACTGAGGCAGATGCTCAGGTAGGCAGTAGGTAGCAAGGCAGATCAAACATTAGGACCACTCCAAATGCCTATTTTATAACACTTGTTATGTGCATGTAAGAGTCAGGGATCCATTAAATGTTGGAATGATGGTGGTTCTTTGTAGTTCTTGTGTTGAATGCAGAAGATCCAATCAGCATAAAGACCTGAATAAGGGCCATATCAGTAAAGTCAGACGACTAGATTGACGTATCTTTGAAACAGCAAGGGTTGCTCCCAGGCAGCATTGGTGAGTACCCACTGACAGTGGTCTGAGGAGGCACCTTTGATCCCTCAGATGGCAACGCATTAAAAACCAGCATGCATCTGTAATGGATATCATCATACGGGCTCAGGAATACTCTGCTGTTCGTTGCTGCTTCTAAGAAACCATGTCAACAACGTCTTTAAGTTCAACCAAATCATCCAAGCTCCAACTCACGTGAAAGTAACGTGTACTGTGGAATAACACGTAATAACAAGTTCGCCTTTTAAATGTTCTGAGTGTAATTCGGACATGACAACGCAAGTAGTACTGCACATAACAACAACATGGCTGCGTAATTAAGGAGTGTGAGTGCTGGAGTGACCTGCCTGCAGTCCAGACCAGTCTCCTAATAAAATGTGTGGTGCATTATAGAGCATTAAAAGCACCAAAGAGTCTGAAAAACTTGTGATCTCTTTACATAGACTCATTTTATGTCATCCTATGCTTGTGAGAAGCATGTCTAAATTCTTAGATACCCTAAAATGCTCCTACTGAGGTGCCTTATTTCGAGGCTATAAGCTGACTGAATAATGAGGGTTCAAATGTCCTGAGGCTAACTGTATGAGTTTGATGTCTTATTGGAATCCTCTCTATTGAGGCAGCTGCCCAGGTAGGCAGTAGGCAGCAAGGCAGCTCAGTAGGTTTTCAGACAGACCCAAAGACTTGCATAACAAATGATAAATGCCAAATAAAGAAAAGGATTAACTGGGGTCCAGAGCCTATAAGTGGTGTTAAAAGCAACTTGTGCTAACTTGTGGCAAATATAAACTTTGGAATGAGCTAATACAGCTTATGGCTTTCTGGTCTTGTTAGCATCTCATAGCTCATCTCTCTCACAGCTCATACACACTAAACCTTTATTGTACCTTTGCAATACAAAATGGACAGCCTAAGCACAACACAAACACACAAAACAGAACTAAAATAGGTCACATTGATCCAGGACAAAGTCATCCTGGTTGTGTTCCTCAGAAGTTCTCTTCATCTCTGAGCCTCGCTGTATTTTCCGGCGCTCTAAGTGCTACAGAGGCCACCGAGTCACAGAAACAGAGGAACGACTGTAAGCTGAACTTGTGCACTCGGACCTTTCTGTTGGTTTTAACCAGTGTATGACTGATCTCTTCTTGGACGCTGCTGTATATGAGTCCAGGCTTATTAAAACCCACTCAGGGCTGAGCAGTGGGGCGGCGGTCCCATCACCGTCGCTCCTGTTTACTCCACAAATTGGCCCCCGAGAGGGGAGCAAGGCGGCTGGCTCGCCTAGTTAAAGTGATGGAGGTGATACAGCAGCATCGATTTCCAATCCATCTTCATACCTAGTGGACTAGCGAGAGGACCCGGTCCAGGCCAGGGTTACCCCCCTCGTGGACGGGTCCCCGAAGGTTCCCGCTGCCTCTTTAAATCACACTAACCTTTAGTTAACATGCTGGTCATGAGTGGAACAAGCAAAAGACAGAGACCTACATCTATCGGACTCCAGAGCCCTATTGTCCTCCACTCAGCATTCACAGCAAGCTTTATTCGATTGACCTTCAAAGCTGTAGACGCAGGGACGGCGCGTCCAGACAAGAGCTGAGAAGTCAACAGAGGACAGAGAGGTTTGTACAGCTAATGAGAGAAATGCTACAGTTTTCTAGCCTGATTTACAGTTACTCTCCCGTCAAGGATTCTAAAACAGTGCGCTTTGTAGAACATTTTCAATTTCAGTTACATCAACTGCTCAGGGTCGTGGTGGGTCCGGTTTTGCTGGGAAACACAGAACAAGTCAGGAATACCTTGGATCCATCGCTTTAACCATCCCCCTCAGACGTAGCCAATCATTTACATTTTCAGCATTTAGCTGATGCTGATCCAAAGCGACTTACAGTACTGTGACAGTGTACTGTATAAGCAATGGAAAGTTAAGGGCCTTGCTGAAGGGCCCAACAGTGACAGCCTGGCAGTGATGGGGCTTGAACCAGCAACCTTTTGATTACTAGTCCAGTGCCTTAACCACTAGGCTACCTCCGCCTGATAGCACCCAGGTCTCAGCGGTAGTGAGCTGGCATAATAGGGACAGTAGTAGCTTAGTGGGTTGAGCTTTGGGCTATAAATCAGAAGATTGTTGGTTCGAATCCAGGCTCTGCTATACAGCCACTGTTGGGCCCTTGAGCAAGGCCCTTAATCCGGTCTGCTCCAGGGGTGCTGTACAATGGCTGACCCTACGCTGTATATGTATATATGACAAATAAAAAGCATTTTTCTAGACGGCTACGCCACCCGAGTGTTCACTAACATTATGTTTTAAACTGTTAAAAGCTGAAAGTAAAGTGCTGTCCACATACTTTTGGCCGTGCTGTGTACATAACACGATAACACAGGAAAATCTATATTTTGAGTAAAATAAAAATGCATTAAAAGACATTTTTCATCTAATTTTTTATCATCCACATTAGGCCAGCGAATGATCGCCACCCCATCCGATGAGTAATGATCTCCATTTTCTTTTTCAATTTCCCTTCGCAGTAAAGCAGGCAGCGAGAGACACTTAATTAACGTAATTAGGTTAACTTAATTAGGCCGTTTTGCAGGTCACCGTGCGAGCGAGCTGATTGATGACTGTGCTCATAAAGGTAATCGCCTTTAGAACCGGTCTTAACAAACAGCATGTTAACTACCGTCACATAAATAACCACGAGGTGCTAAACAGCAGTCTGTTTAGCTTGTGAAACCCTGCATGAACTCGACGATGCTAAGAAATCCTACGTGTTGTTAAAAAACACTCAAGGTCAAAAGATTTAAACTGATTTTTTTTTTCTGATTTTTGTTCTTGGCTGCTTCTGTATCTAGGGGTCGGCACAAGGGATTTGACCCACATACCAGACTTCCTTGGCCCTTCCTGACACAACCCTCCTACAGTATTTCACTGATGAGTGCACCATTCAATGGTTAGACTGTTCTGGGCATCCCCCACCCCTCTTCTTGAGCATTAGCCAATCATATTCAAGCAGACGCCCGACCGGCCGATAGCACTGCTCAGGTTCAAACCCAGGTCACAGAAATAGTAAGCTAGCATACTTTACTATTGCGCCACCTGAGAGCCTGACCTTTCCTTCCAATTTAGTCATTTACAATTCCCTTTTATAAGTCCTCTGCCGCTTGTACCATCCACATGCTGGCTGAAGAGTCTGCAGTCTAGCACCAAGCATGAATCGAGTAATTAGCAGTGGTAGCTCAGCAGCTAAGATACTGAACTAGTAATCAAAAGGTTGCCGTTTCAAGCCCTACCACCAACAAGCTGCCAATGTTGGGGCCCTAAACAAGGTCCTTAACCCTTAACTGCTCGAATTCTATTCAGTCATGATTGTAAGTCGCTTTGTACACAAGCGTCTGTTAAATGCCAAAAATGTAAATGTAATTTCACTACACATGATGTGGTGCATGATCAAACATGGCCAGCTTGGTCTTATCATCAAGATATGTTGATGATAAAACCCACGTGCTCTAGAACAGAGTTTTTCAAACTCTGGGTCACGACTCTTAGGTTGAAAAATAATAATTAAAATAAACAAATTTTAACAGTAACATAAACACGAAATGAACTTGTATGCAAACGCCCCCTTGCGGAGGCTTTCTGGTACATCTTGGAAACCACAGTGGGACCAGATTTAGCAGAGCAGAGAGACTAAGATACATTATTTGTGTTGCCTGGGTCGCATTCAAAATCACGGATGTAATGAGGGTGGCTTGAAGAAAGTTAATTTTACGCATTTAATTAGTAACTCCAGGCTCCGGTTCCAATTGTCCATCACTTGAGTAGTTGTGAGGACCACACAATTGTAACTGAGGTCCAGATAAAGACATACTTAAAAGGAACGGACTGTGTACGTTCTTTTTAAACCATGTCTACCAGCATGGTCTACCAAAAACAGAGAAGACATGGCTGAACGCTTTATCATGGGGGGCATAAATAAGGCTCAAACAACCCGCTCTCCAAGCCCTGACGCTCTCGAATTAAAGGCCATCCGTATATTACAACAGATTTGTCATTTTATTACCCAGATCAATTCTGCAGGCCCTGGAGGTGACGCCGCTGGAACGTGGCCCTTGACGGCTGGAGGTTTATCTAACATGTGCAGGCAGAGGAGAACGCGCCCGGCGTAATGAACTCCTCTTCACCTAATAAAGGTTTTACTGGCGCGCACTGACCCCATCATGGCCCGCATATACGTCTGTACCCATAAACCAAACAGGATGTACTTTTTTTTAAGTCTACATAATTTTATGATACATCAGGCACGCATTGACAAGTCAACCCAGGAGAAACAGATTTACCATTTTTGAGAAGAAAAAAAAGATTAATCAAGAGCTCAGAGGCCGGAGCCCATCCGCGGTGACCTTTAAAACAGCGCACGCGGAGAGGAGACGGATCAGACGGCGCTCTACATCACGCTATCTCGTCTGGTGCCTGCTTTCTGATGCATGCCTGGTGGTTTGCCCTCATTTTGATGGAGATGTAGCGCATAAGAAGATGGCACAGTGGCTCGCGAGCTACTCTCATTTCTCTAAATGCTTCACCACGCTCATCTGGAAGTCAAGGCTGGAAGGGATAACAAATCACCTCTTCAGTTCCTCATTTCACTACTGCTGCTTCTTCATTCGCCGACTGCCAGCCAGAGAGAGTGACGTACCTTCTTAATGTCGACCCGCCAAACCTCCCCCTGCGCCCATCACCACCAGCTCTCCCCCCTTCCCACACACACACACTTTTCACTCCTCTCTTAGGCAGAAGGTGAATTACAGCTGGGTTTTAACATGGCATTTAGAAGAAAAAGCATCAGGACCAACTGCGGGTTCAGATACGCTGGCATTTGCGATACATTACGGAAGGCGACGCACTTGGAAATCTCGCCGGCGGATCGGAATCAACCGGTCTGTACTTTTGAAGACTTTTAACTGTGACCTTCTGCTTTTAAGGCTGGAAAAAGAAAAAGTCAAACAGCTTATGTAAGATAATGATCATTTCTGCAGTAGAAAGTGGTTCCTGTAACTCCTGATTAGTCACAAACATTTTCCATACAGGAAGTTTCCACTCAATCCATTATTCACTCAGAGCACTCGTCAGGCGGAGTTTATAGACGCAGATGAGCCAAAACATTAGGACCACCTGTCTAATTTGCTGTCAAAACAGCTCTGACCTGGCGAGACATGGACTCCAGACATCTGAAGGTCTACAAGACATCTGTGCTATCTAGTATATAGACTTGCTATTTGGCAAATCCTCCAAGATCCTATAGCGCAGGGTTTTGCAAACTTTCTTTCAAGCGATCCACATTTTATCCATGATTTTTACATGCACCAGGCAAACAAGCAATGCATCAATACGAAACAAAAGTAAATATACTTACTTTATACAAATGGTGGCAATCTGGTTCCACTGTGGTTCACAAGATGTAACGTTCATGTACAAGTTTATTTATTATTATCATTTTTCTCTGTGACCCATTTTTTTTGGCTTGCGAACAACCCTCTGTCCACATGATCTTGACAGAACTAGATTTATCAGACCAGTCGACCTTCCTCCTTGCTTTGCTGTCCAATTCAGATGACTGAGTTTCAGTTGTAGGTGCTTTTAATGGCGAACAGGAGTTAGGATGGGCAAATTGGCCACCCAAAGAGGATGGAGGTCCCTGCTGAGTCTGGTTCCTCTCAAGGTTTCTTCCTGGAATTTTAAGTGAGTTGTTCTTATGCCACTGTCGCCCTCAGCTTGCTCAAAAGGGGTTTTTGGTCTGTCGGTCCTGGATTTTGTAAAGTTGCTTAGAGACAGCTATTTAAGTAGCTTTAAGTGCAGCACCGTACCCAGTAGGGTTCGAATCACTGTGTTGTGACATTCTCCTCATCACCAGGATTAAAATCACCAACAATTTAAGCCACACCACACTAGCTCCTCTGTGGGTCTTTACCAGACTCCATGGCGTTCATGTCCTCCTCACCACATCCATAAATGTCCTCTTTGGCCTTCCTCTCTAACTCTTTTCTAGTTAATCTTATGCATTTAATTCTTAAGTCCTGGCTGCTAATTACTCCTAATGCTTGTATGGAAAAAGGATGGTTGCAGCCCCTATTTCAGTTTTCCATCAGATGAGTAGTTGGTAAGGACCACACACTTGTTATTGAGGTCCAGATAAATACAAACCATGTCTTCCAGGGTGGACTTAAAAAATGAGAAAAGACATGGCTGAACACTTTATCATGGGGGGGGTAAATAAGGCTCCAATTCCAGCCTGGTGGCCCCATCCTCAGCACCCTTATCCCTTACCCTTATAGAATAGAATAGAATGCTTTTATTTGTCATATATACAGATACACATGTACGATACAACAAAATTCTTTCTTCGCATATCTCAGCTCATTTGGAAGCAAGGGTTAGAGATTGTACAGAGAGCAGAGAGGATTAGGGGCCTTGCTCAGGAGCCCAACAGTGGCTGAATGGCAGAGCTGGGATTTGAACTCTCAAGCTTTCGATTGATAGCCCAAAGCTCTAGCCACTAGGCTACCACTGTCCCATAACTCTCATCCCTCCTCTGCAGATGCCCAAACAATCTCAATCTCGGCTCTCAAACTCCCGTCTCCAAAACATCCTACCTGCACCGTCTCTCTGTCTAAGTTATTATTGTTTATTCATCTAAAAATCATTTTGTGTGACATGTTTGTGGCAACAGACTAGCAGACAAAAGATTTTTTATCTATTCATTTGTTAAGGATTTCTATAAGGTGGCATCAGAAGCATCAGATGGCATGGTGTGGGTGGTCAGTATAAGAATAAGATATTTTACCCCAAGTCCTAACAGGAAGCTGAGAAAGTTTGAATGTGCGCCAGCTGATTTTATAGGATTGCGTTTGGTCTTTCAGACTTTCGGAAAATTGGGCCGTGTCGAAACAGCAGGCTGCCAGAGAACCTGCTTAATCCACCATACATTTCCCTGCTACTCTCTAAATCTCCTTCCTCTTATTCAACTCGCAGCTTTTGTTCACGGCCGCTTAGCCATTGTGTTGTAACAGCGGGTCGCCATTATTATGCTTTCATCCGCCAGTTCAGCTACAACACACAACACGGCGCACAACAAGGGTCAGCCGTCGACAAGTTCCAGAGCTTCATGGTATAAAAAGGATTAAAAAATGTTATGTTTTTTTCATACAAGACTAACAGTGATGCACAAAACACTGTGTACAAAATATTAAAAAACAATTATTATCGAATTCAGGTTTATTACTGTTAAAGGTAAATTATCAAGGTGTCCATAAACTTTTGGTAACTTGTCTTTCTCCCCGGCCCTCTGTGTTACAACAGAGGTGCTCATTTCAGCGATAGTTAACCACAGCACCTGGTTCAACAGGTTTTGTTGTCCCTCCGAATGTTAACAACCTCAACACCCCTGACCATTAACTTAGTTTTGGGCTGCGCTCTACTATTTGAGTTCCACTAAGCTTAGCTGTAGACTCACATTCTCATGTACACATCAGCTATATAAGCTCAAATCTTCATACAATAAAACGGAAGCTTACTCTGACTGTGTGTGTGTGTGATGAGTCTCTTCCCATGAGCACTCAAGGTTTTTCAGAGCTTCTTCTTTCAGACTCAGCAAATGACACTGAAGTGGAAGATCTGAGCACCAAGACTTCTTTAAGATTTCTTAATGTTCTGACAACTACAACAGAACTTTTAACAATATACATTGTCACAGAGGTCGGGGTCGCAAACCGAAATGAGCAAGCCAATGGAAACAGCGGCCAGAAAAATACTCCTAAGACTTAAACAGGGGAACTTATCTTCTGATTGATTAAAGTCTTAGAGTCAAAATATTATGCTACACAAAAAATATGTATACAGTGGTACTTTGTATCAAAATCTTTAAAACTCACATGCCTTCGTCCAGAAATTTGTACCCTTAAACTCAACGTTTTCCTTAAACTCAACATGTTCAGTTCGTTTTTGTAAAATGTATTTATTTAATTTCAAATTAACAATGAACAGTCACTTTGTGCAGCGCTCAGCTTGAGCGGTGGTGCAGTAAAACATCATCAAAGTGTGCATGTGAGACGAATCTGCATTTGTGTGAAATAACCGCCAGATTCACTCTGATAGCTCCACGTCTATCTGTGTTTATCTGGATTTTTCTCACTGTTTCACTTTTAAACTTGTGTTACAGCTCGAGGTTCTGAGAACTTGTAAAAATCAGCTTTTTGGTGTTTTTTATATTATATTTGTGTTATTTTCAGTGTATAAGTGTAAAAAAAAAACATTATTTTACATAAGCCTAAAATATATGCAAGTCCACGGGACCATGGAACACATTAACAGGTTTCCCAAACGTCGGTAAAAAATAACTCAAACTCAACGCCTTTTAAACTCCCACAACCAATTGAAGTTGAGTTTCAAGGTACCGCTTTGTCCTGATCAGGACTGTATCTGGTCCGGCTTTACGTGGAAACATTGGGTGCAAGGTAGGAACATCCTGGACAGGGCAACAATCCAGCCCAGGGCAGGAGTTTTTCCACAAAGTGGCGAACTTCAATCCATCCTTGCTCGTAACCAACTGAGCTTTTTGTTAACATTCACTTTGTTGCAGTTGTAGTCTAGTGGTTAAGGTATTGGACTAGTAATCTATAGGTTGCTGGTTGTCACTGTTGGGCCCTTGAGCAAGGCCCTTAACCGCCAACTGCTTAGACAGTACATTGTCACAGTACTGTAAGTCACCTTGGAAAAAAGCATCTGCTAAATTCCGTAAATGAAACTGTTGCTTTTGGTTGTAAGGCATATTTTTCCAGATGACTGTAGCTGAGCATTTTCTGTAATGATTAGCACAATTCATAATGTTTAAACTGAACAAATGATGGTAAATCATCTTAAAAGAATCGATATACATTCATGAAGTCACAAGACAAGCAGTATTTTTTTAATCCAGCGGACCCCCCACCATGCTTTTTAGATTTCTCTTTCACTCCGGCAATAATAATTAACCCCCCATTTCCCAGGCACATAAAGGCTGGCAGGGCAGGACTGGCCTTTTAGAGATAAACTGAAAAGTGGGGACATTTATTAATGTAAATAGGTTTGGACGCAGACACGCACCGCCTTTGATTCAATAAAGGAAAAAGAAAAAACATGAGCAGGAAGAGAACTCATGGCTGGAAATACAATTCTGAAAGAAAAACATCGAAAAAAATGGAAGGTAAGGTCTGAGTCAACAGTGTGCTTTATCTCCAGATTTAATGTAGGAGCTCCTGCCTGCCAGAAAAACCATGGCACTGAGCTCAGAATTGAGAAGCGCTGGTTGATTCCTCGCCAGTCAAGCTGGTCATCATTAAAATACACTTAAAACACCGGTCACTTCGCTTTCATCTGTCTTTATACTTACAGCATTTAACAGACACTTTTATCTAAGCAATTGAATATGCTTTTAACTATGAGACAACAGTTTGGAGAAGGTCATTTTACTGAGCCATCATGACTGCGGCCCAGTTTGACGAGCTGGTCATGGAGCAAATTCAGCAGCCTGCAAAGAGCCCTGACCATAGCCGACAAAGCAGCCTCGGGTCAGGCTCTCTCACACAACATTACGGCCTGACCTCACAAATGTTCTGTTGACTGAATGGACACAAATTCACACGCTCACACTCTGAAATATGCTGACTAGACTTCCCAGAAGAGTGGAGAGGCTACACCGTATTAATGCTTGGGGTTTTTAGAATAAGATATCCAACAAGCTCTGGTGTCCAGACACTTTTGGGTCTGTCTGAAAACCTAGTGATCTGTCTACATATAAGCCTTTTGTCATCCTACGCTCCCAAAAAGAAAGAGGCATGTCTAAATTTTTACATACATTAAAATGCTGCCTACAGAGGTGCCTTATTTCAAACGATAATCTGACTGAATAATGAGGGAGCATCTGATGCTTCCTTAGCCATAAAGACAATCCCAGCATTCAGTGCGACACAACCATTCAAATGTAAATAAATTCTAATTGATCTTTAATTTGTATAAAGGTGTAATTATACAAGTGTCGTTTATTTGCAAATTCAGGCTCGTCAGGGACAGTTTAACCGTTTTCGGTACACGGAGGGAGACGTTAGCTGACATGCTAGTGGCTCGTGTCGTCTCAGCATCGGTGGCATAATCGGCGTAATTGCCGTCTAAGTCTATCTATCTATTTCCTTGGCTGCTCCCATTAGGTGTCGCTGGTGGACCTGACTGCATGTTTTTGGACTGTGGGAGGAAACCGGAGCACCCGGAGGAAACCCACGCAGACACGGGGAGAACATGCAAACTCCACACAGAAAGGACTTGGACCGCCCCACCTGGGGATCGAAGCCAGGACCTTCTTGCTGTGTGTGAGGTGACAATGCTACCCACTTAGCCACCGTGCCGCCCAATCGCCGTCTAAGTAGTGCGTCTAAATAATAATCTGCCTTATGAGTTTGATGTCTTATTAGAATCCTCACTACTTAGGCAGCTGCCTAGACAGGCAGTAGGCAGCAAGGCAGCTCAGTAGGTTTTCAGACAGACCCATTTTGTATCTACCACTGTTGGGCCCTTGAGCAGGGTCCTTGGACCTCAATTGCTCTGTCTGTATACAGTCACAGCTGTAAATACGGGCACAATCTGGCTAAAAGCGCCTGCTAAACACTGCTAAATATGCTTTTTACGGCAGTAGGATGCAATCATCTCCGTCCCAGCCTCCCTGAGCGTCTCTCACCTTCGATGAGGAGGTGTCACATTCCTGACAGATCCAACCATACCCTGTCTGCTTAGGCGACTTCTTCAAGGGAGGGTCCAGGCACCCGAAATGGTAACACAGCCGACACTCATCACACCTACGAGCAAAGCGAGAGTGATATTACCAGAGGGAATATGGCTCAAGGCAAGGCGTAGGACCTACACACACACACACACACACACACACACACACACACACACACACGTATCCTGCCAAAAAAAAAGTGGCCCGGTCCTCATCGGGCAGGTTTGATGGATGGTGACAGAGCAGCTTCCTGTCAGGTAACAGATGCCTAATAGATTCAAAACATATTGGCGCAGCACCTCTCACACGGCCTTGTACAGCCGTCGTAAAACACAACCGCTTGATTGGCTCTGCTCGGATGGGTTTTTGAGCGCCTGGCTAATAAATCTTCCCTAGACTTTTTTCTTTCTTGAACCAAGAGGTAAAGAGGCCATGCTTTAGACCAGTCTGGTCCAGGTGCTTGTAAGAGTGGGGTAGGAATACAGAGAGCATAGCGTGTGCTTTCTGGAGCATGAGGGGACTCCCTACTCAGCCTTTCCACCCTAATTGTGCCAATTGTGTCTGTGGTAGCTCAGTGGTTAAGCTACTGGACTAGAGATCAGAAGGTTGGTTCAAGCCTCACCACTGTTGGACCCCTGAGCAAAGCCCCTAACCTTCAGTTGCTTGAATTGTATAGTCATAGTCTCTGTCACTTTAAGTAAGTCTGCTAAACTCTATAATGAAGAGGTGTGTCCATATAATTTTGGTCATATAAGATATCTCACAATGTGGATTATGGGATAATCCTTTGAGTTCGAATCTCAGCTCTGCTACCGGTTGGCTGGGCAATGCCTGCAGCAGACAAAATTGGCTATTAAAGTCTGCCGGGTGGGTAAAAGACTGGACTGAAAAGTGGGTGGGGTGGGGTGGCGCCTCTACAGAAAGTGGAGGAACACGGCAATCAGTGCGCATCATGCACGAAATCGCCAAACGTGTGGGCGAATAAGAAGGGGTCGATGGACTGCGCACGTGTCAGAGGGAGCATCAGGCAGATGAATATACCATCCTTGGACACAACCGCAGCAGCAAAAGATGAATTAACTGCGCTAAATTGGGGGAAAATATACAAACAAAACAGCTAAATTGAGAGAAAAAGAAGAAAATATACAAACAAAATAGCTAAATTGAGAGAAAATACATAAACTAAAAAGCTAAACTGGGAGAAAAAGGGGAAAATATATAAACAAAATAGCTAAACTGAGAGAAAAAGGGGAAAAAATACATAAACAAAATAGCAAAAAAAAAAAGAGGATTATGGGATATGAAGTTACCGTCCGTTAAAATTTTTTTTCTAAACCTGGACGCAGACAGTTCTGGATTCGGATGAGAAGCCTGAGCCGAACGAACTCCCCATTTATCATGCATGGCCTGTTACTGGTGAACGCCCGGATGCCCTTCAGGCCAGATCCCATGCCTTCCCCTCTCCTTCCTGCCCGTAATTAACTAATTACACCGCAATCAATAGTGAAGATTCAGATTCGGCAATGTAAATCAGATAAAGCAGATAAGGGCCCGGGAGGTCAATGGGCCTCCTCCATATCCATCT